>NW_026706052.1:0-309848 GCF_029867415.1 Vicia villosa
GGGTCCTTTGGAACTCATTCAAATGGGCATGCAATGTCCAAAAAGATCTTAAGAGCAGGATACTATTGGTTGACAATGGAATCTGACTGTTACAAACACGTGAAGAAATGTCACAAGTTCCAGATCTATGCAGATAAGATCCATGTGCCACCGACTCTACTCAACGTTCTCTCATCTCCGTGGCCTTTCTCCATGTGGGGTATCGACATGATTGGAATGATCGAACCGAAAGCTTCAAACGGTCATCGTTTCATCTTAGTAGCAATTGATTACTTCACCAAATGGGTCGAAGCAGCATCTTACGCCAATGTTACAAGACAAGTGGTTGTGAGGTTTATCAAGAATAACATCATTTGCCGATATGGTATTCCCAGCAAGATCATTACTGATAATGGTTCAAACCTGAATAACAAGATGATGAAAGAATTGTGTAAGGAATTCAAGATTGAGCATCACAACTCTTCTCCTTACAGACCAAAAATGAATGGCGCCGTTGAAGCTGCTAACAAGAACATTAAGAAGATCGTCCAGAAAATGGTCGTCACTTACAAAGACTGGCATGAAATGCTGCCATTTGCTTTACATGGGTACCGTACTTCAGTGCGTACTTCAACAGGGGCAACTCCCTTTTCTCTAGTATACGGCATGGAAGCTGTGCTCCCCGTAGAAGTTGAAATACCATCAATGAGAGTCCTCATGGAGACTAAATTATCAGAGGCTGAATGGTGTCAAAGCAGATACGATCAGTTGAACTTAATCGAAGAAAAACGTATGACTGCTCTATGCCATGGACAGTTATACCAAGCAAGGATGAAACAAGCTTTCAACAAAAAGGTTCGACCTCGTGAATTTCAAGAAGGCGACCTCGTGCTTAAAAAGATCTTGTCTTTTCAACCAGATTCTAGGGGCAAATGGTCTCCTAATTATGAAGGCCCGTATGTTGTCAAAAGAGCATTTTCTGGCGGTGCCATGATTCTTACTACCATGGATGGTGATGAACTCCCACATCCTGTGAATGCAGATGCAGTCAAGAAATACTTTGTCTAAAAAATACAAAAGAACAGCTCGGTAAGTCGAAAACCCGCAAAGGGCGACTTAGGCAAAAATGAGCGTCTCGGTGGACTGAAAACCCGAAAGGGCGGTCCAGGCAAAAATTAGAGACAATAAACAGAAAAAATTCATCCTGGTAGATTGAAAACCTGAAAGGGCAATCTAGGCAAAAATTAGGGATTTATGACAAAGTAACTGCATTAGTCTATACTTCGTCACCTGAAGAGTCTGTACTTCATCAAAGGATCTTCAATCAAATCATCTCCAATCTGAAGCGACAAGCACAGTTGGAACTCAAAGTTATTAGAGGGGATAGTGGTTATTGCTTTCAATGTAGCCTTTTCCGCATAATTACCATTTCCAACTTTTGTAAATACTCCATGGAATCACGCCTTTAGCTGATTACCATCCTATTAAATAAATTTGAGCCTTGTGCCCATTTGTTTGCAATCTCTAATTTCTTTTAGCTTGTAAAATGACGCTTTAATTGTGTTATTCGTTTTTGAAAAAAAAAAGGAAAAAATAAGTTTTAAATGAATTTACTTTACTTTCCTTTTTGAAAATAAAAGCGAAACTTTCCTTTGAGTTGTGAACAACAGAAGGAACATCAACAGCTATCTCCATAGGATGAATCAAAGATTATGATAAGAAAAGCTCTTCTATCCCCAGTGAAGAAGGTCTTTTATCCCCAGTGACGAAGATTTTCCATCTCCAGTGAAGAGGTTCTTCCATCTCAATGAGAAAAGATGCTCATCTTCCCCAGAGAAGTTTAAAGCACGCAACACCATTCATCACCGTGTTGAAAAACATTTGCCAAGTATCTGGTTGTATTGCGACGTTGGTCCTTCTCCAGTATATACTTCTTTGTCTGTCAGTATTGTCAGCATGCATGCGACGTTCATGACATTCATCATTCATACATATTTGCATCATTTATGCATTCTTGCATTTTTCATGTTTGCTTAAAAAATCACTTGTTCAGGATATATCTATCCTCGAAAAAAAGAAAAAGAAAAAAAAAAGAAGAAAAAGAAACAAATATGGGCGTGTCATCTCTCCAAGTAGGTCGCCACCCATAAGCAGAAAAGAACATATTCTTTCTCCAGTTCCCCACTGAGATCATTCCTCGTGGAAGAAGGTTGCTTTAGTTTCTCCTCTCAAAACAAAGGAGAAAATCCCCAGTTGAGTTCATTCCTCATGGGTACAAAGTCTTGATTGGCTGTTTCTTTCCAATTCATTCATGGTTAGAACCTTGTCTTTACCAGAGATTCAAATTCCGATTCCCCAAACAGAGTCGTGAAAAACAGACAATAAGCAATAGCCTCATCATCTGAGCAGCTTATGTCTCTTTCAAAAGCTTTTTCCTCTCAAGGAAATCAATCATAAAGACCACTTGACAATCAGGGCCTTATTACTGTTCACAAGGCTGAATAACCAGTAATTTCCCTAGCAAAGTCTCCAAAATCATTTTATCACTTGGCTGATAATTGATCATGTCTTCAAAACCGCTGTCACAAGGCTGGTAGTCGGTAACCTTTTGTTCTGGTTATATTATTTAACATGTCTATCACAAGGCTGATAGTCGGTAATATTAACCAAACCTTTGAAACTTTTTTACCTTGTCAAGTCTATCACCATGCTGATAGTCGGTAATACAGTTTCATACCTTTCACCTTCGCATTATTAAACAAGTCTATCCCCATGCAGATAGTCGATAATGTCAATAGGTAAGCTTTTCTTACAAAGCTATCATTCCCCGGTGAAGCATACACTTGCTTTCCCAAAAAGACAAAACGGATTCTCTTCCTAAAATGGATTGAGGCATCCTTCCCAATCTCTTTTCCCCAGTGGAGTCAGTTCTTGATATTCCCTCGGTAAATATATCCTTGCATCATTCGCAATTTTGGTATCTTAGGTCCAAAATTCGCGTCTTCTGATATTTAAGTCTCTTCCACCCTATCAAAACGAAGATTTTCAATCTTCATGTCTCAGGTTGAAGAAACTTAAATAGGGGCATCTGTCATACCCCAATTTTTGACCTAAGATACCACCTCATATCATCTGCATATGCATCATTTGCATCTCTAACAAACTGCATAGCTTGTGTTTGTTACTTGTGACTCAGCAGGATTTAATCAGGAAATCACTCATCAGTACAAGTAACAATCAATTAGGGTTTTGTCTTCCCTTCATCTCAAAGGAATCATCTTCATCAACAATCAACATTTGGTCCTCAGAGATTCACTTCAACAAACTCAACAGCTCTGAATCGACTGAATTAGGGTTTTGACTGAAGACAGCATACTCCTGACTTTTGCTCAGGATTTGACCTAATGACTTGGGACATGACCTCAAGACCTCAAGTGCATCATTTTGACCTAATCCATTGGCTCATAACATCTCCTATACAAAGATTGATCAGACAAATCCTCAGATCAGGGTTTTGAACTATCAGGGACTGAAATCAGGGATCACATTTGGGAAACCCTAAAAATCCCCAGGAAGTCAATCAAAGGTTTCAATCATCCTCAAATAATCCCTATGACAATATACAATGGAAATTACATCTCAATTCAAGATCTACAGACATCAATTTCATCTGGTCGACAATTAGGGTTTTTGACCTAATTCACTGAACAACTGACTTTTTTAATCAGGACATGGTGCCACAACTCAAACCATGGCTCAATATCCTCTAATGCTTCAATGTGATCCATTCATACCATTCATTTGATGAGGATAGCCTGTTTCATTTGAAATCTCCAGAAACGCGATTCGTCTGAAAAAGTCAACTGTACAAGATCACCATTGACTTTTGGGGAATTTTGGTCAACCATGACTTTTGAAGTTTTAAATCATCAATATATGATATATGAAGTCATTTGGTCAAGAAAAATCAAGAAAATCAATCAAGAATCAAAAAGTCAAAAGTTTGACTTTCATACTTAGAAATTTTTTCTAAGTGTTTTTCATGATTTTTTCCAAACTTTGGAAGGGAATAACTCAAAATTTCACCTACAAACTGAAAAAAACTTCCAACATGAAAGTTGTAGATTTTGATCCAATAAACAACTTTGACACATATAAATTATTTCCATAAGATCAACCATTTAAGAGATATGGTGCTTCAAAGTTGGTACTTTTTGAAAACTTCACTTGAAATCTCATTTTCTTCAAAGTTCATGGATCTTTTTCACCCATTTCCTTAAAGGTCTTGAAGAAACTTTCAACTAGGGTTTTGAAGTATGTAACATGAGCTTTCCAAAATGTCCAAGAGCATGAAAAAATATGGAGCATAGCTATGGTTTTGAATTATGCATTTAGTGATCATTTTCACTTGAAACTTCAAGCTATTTTCACTAAGTTATGAACCATTTTGCCAAATAATGCAAGTAATGATGCATCAAGGCAATAATTGAAGAGATATTTTCTGATATGAGATCAGAATGGAAGAGGATAGGAAGCTTGGGATTTAACCATGGTTTAGTAACTTTTAACCATGTGCATTAAATGTAAAGATTCCATTTTATCTTCAAATGCCAAATCACCAATTCTTGATCAACTTGCAAAGCTTTGTATTCAGAAACCTTGGCCTATAAATAGAGGTCCAAACTTCATTGCAAATCACACCAAAACCTCACAATTATAGGTTTTCTCTCTTCTTTCTTGAATTACAAGTCATGTGTTTCAAAGTGAGGTAGAAAACTCAACCTCCATCTCTTGCAAGTTCTGACCAAAGTGATGCTTCCCACAAACCACAAACATCATATGGGATGTGTTTGATCCATCCATACACCCCAAATCACCCTAAATCTCAGAATCACTCTTCAACCACCATATTTGCATAAAATGAGCCTTAACATATCAATTCTCATACCAGGCCATATCTGTCCAAGTTAATCATCTAAACACACTCCATATACTTCACATGAACTGTTCCAACCATCATACATGATCTGAAACATCAAAATCAACTAGCTTGATCCTCACTTGAGCTAAACTGCAGTTCGGGTACCACAAGGTGATCAAGAGGTTTCCAGTTCATTCCAGGCATTCAAACACATCACATAAGGTCCATTGAAGCTATCCAGATTGATACAAAGCATCTGTAACACCTCCAGGCACGATTTCAATTTCCAGTTTGGCCGTTTTTGAGGTAAGTGCTCATGAACTTCAAACTCCATCATACATGCATCATAAATGAAAAATGAACATGCCATCTTGTTTCTGCACTATCACTGATCAATAGCCCTCAATCAATTTCATGATTCATCAACTACACACGATTTCAGATTGAAACTCAGAATTAGGGTTCTTCGTGTTCATCAGAAAATTGATAGCCTTAGAGTTAAAATAAATGCAATTAAATGATACCATTGTGTTCCTTATGGAAAATCGAGCAAGTTAGGCTATTCACTTGATCCAAACAATTCAGTTTTCAGAATTTTCAAATTCAATTTGGGGGTTGTGTTCTTGGCGCCAAATTTTGAAACTGAACTTAGGAACTTGATTCAAAATATATGTAATTCATTGCAAGAGATTAACAGACCACGCGCGTGGTCTGGTTGGTTAAGTTTTTGAGTTGTGAGAGAGAGGGCGCGAGTTCAACACTCATGGGGGCCAAAACATTTTTTTTATCACTATTTTCTTTCAATTTTTTAACAAACTTCAATTAATTATTTAACTAACCAAATCAATTCATTTTTCATTCATTTTTTACACACCTCTCATTTAATATATATATTTTAAGAATATAAAAAAAATCATCAAAAAATATTTATTTGATACATTTTTAATTGGTTTTAAAATGACTTGTTTTTAAGTAATTTTAATACTTTTAAATATTATTTTTCATTTGATTTTCAAATTTAATCACTTATAAATATTTTTTGAAGCAAACCCTAATCATCTAAATGTTAATTGAAGACAATCTTCTTGTTTATCTTGATTAAATTGATTTCTTTCAAAATTCAAATCGTTTTAAAAACGAGCGATCACGATTCTTTTCAAAAACGGTAAACCATTTCTTTTTGATTTTCAAAGGAAACTATTGATTAAATCTTTTTAATTGATCAATTGATTTTCAAAACGATGTGGGGCCTCTCGAATATTAGAGAGTATAAGTCCCTTTCGTTTTTCTTTGTACAGTTTTTGTTTTAACAGAAAACTTTTTCCAAATAAACTTCCAAACAGTTTTTTTAACAAATAAATCTTTCAACTCTTTTTTAAACCATCCACCATGTTTTATGAAAATAAAACATGGGCCTCTCGAATATTAGAGAGTATAAGTCCCTTTCTTTTCCTTTATACAGTTTTTCTTTGTACAGAAAACTCTTTCAAAACAAATCTTCAAACAGTTTTTCAAAAGCGAAACCTCGCGTCTGTAAATAAACAGTCAACCATGTTTTGTAAATAAAACATGGGCCTCCATGTAGGTATAAGTCCCAAGCCCTTTTGTACATACCCACTCAAGTACATGAAATTAGGTATTTCATTGTACGCCTTTTGTACATATCTCGATCAGTTTGATTTTTAACTTTGAATAACAAACCAAAAACGAAGGTTTCTTTAAATCTTCCCAAATATACCATGGGCCTCCATGTAGGTATAAGTCCCGAGCCCTTTTGTAAATACCTGTTTACATAGCTTTGAATAAATTCAAATGGACCTCTCCCCGAGTGTGAGTCCCGAGCCCTGTGTATACAAATGGATCATGCTTACAGGTATATTTCCTTCATAAACTCCATTATATACACACACGTTGTCATATATATAATTGTTCATACCTGTTCATGTACTTGTGCATGTTTGTTCATACTTGTTCATGTTTGTTCATATGTGTGTTATATATGCTTGTTCAACTTAGTACAACACTAGGTTCCCCATAGCCTCCTATTGGGCTTCGTGCAAAGAATCTCCACTAGTTTAGGTTAGGACATAGAGTATGGTTTCTCGGTGAAATCGCTCTAAGAGCTCAAACCAACTATACCATGCCTCCCCTTGGGCTTTGTACAAACGAGTGACCCTCCCATAGCCTCCTCTTGGGCTTACAATGCAAGGACCCCGGATTGTCCCTCCCATAGCCTCCTCTTGGGCTTACAATGCAAGGACCCTCGGATAGCCTCCTCTTGGGCTTCGTACAAGGACCCACGAGCTTCTTATAAGCATCCCCAATATCCCAAACAAATACCCTAGGAGATTAGACATTTTTCATCTCTATGCTAGGAGTATCTCTTATATATCATCACAAACAATCAATCAATCAATCAATCAAACTTTTTTGCCACAAGGCTGGCTAATCAATCAAACTGTTTTACCACCGTACTGGATGATTAATCAAAGTTTTTGTCACAAGGCTGACTTCATTGAAACTTTTGCCACAAGGCTGGCTGATTAATCAAAGTTTTTGTCACAAGGCTGACTTCATTGAAACTTTTTCCACAAGGCTGGTTAAACAAACAAAAACATCTTTATCATTCTAAGCACCCTAAGTGGCATGGCCCCGGGCTTATAATGAAAAGATTTTTAAACAAAATCAAACAGATGTATGTGATGATATAGATTAGATACATCTAGCATTTAGACGACATTTGTCTATTTTTCTTTGCTTCCACTAGCATAAGTGGGAACTACGATTGCTCTGACTTTCTCAACATCCCTTTGAGAATACGTAGGCACAAGGTCGATCCTTGGCGAGCAAAACAAAACAAAAAAAAACCATTCAAACCTTAGCACCCGTAGACCCCGAGCTACAGATGCTCTGATTCCCTCTAGGGGATATGTATGCAGAGGATCGCGATGATCTTTGCGAGCATAATCAAACAAACACCTTAGGTCCCACCTATTTCACAAAAACCTTCACCACAACAAGAATGGAATAAAACATAACAAAGAAACCTATAGAGTACTATAGATACGTTGGGTGCTAATACCTTCCCTTCGTATAACCAACCCTCTTACCCAAAGATCTCTCCCCCCACTTTTAGGTTATTGCAGCTTTTTTCCTTTTCCTCCTTTGGAAATAATAAAAAGTTTGGTCGGTACAAAAGAAAAATCATTTTTTTTTGAGCACTCGAGCCCAAAGAAGGCATCAGGTGTCTCATCCACAAAAAAGAGGCACAAAAACGATTTTTCGCCCGCGACAGAAACGAACAATGGAACTTTAGAAAACGCAAACGAAACGGAAACGAACAATGGGACTTCACTTTACTGTTTAGGGTTCTTCGT
This sequence comes from Vicia villosa, assembly GCF_029867415.1. Lineage (NCBI taxonomy): Eukaryota > Viridiplantae > Streptophyta > Magnoliopsida > Fabales > Fabaceae > Vicia > Vicia villosa. The sequence goes on from NW_026706052.1 coordinate 8,278, forward strand.
GGGTTTTCCTCTCTTCATTTTGTTTAGGGTTCTTCTTTGGTTTTCAGAGTAATGAATGGAAATAATCTCAGCCCAGTTTTCTAATTAATTTGAATTGTGAAAAATAATTTTCATAATTAATATTTTATTTTAATATTATATTATTTGTTTTATGGATGAAAATGACGTGGATTTTGTTTCAAAATGCCAACTCATATAAAATCACGCCACGTCAATGCAATTGTGCACCAATTTAATGGGGACTAATTCAAAGCAACAAACTTAAAATAAATACTAAAATGGTGGTTTTGAAAGCGGAGAGATCAAAATAAAAAAAATAGCTAAATAGGGAGGCAAAAATTACATTTAAGCCAAAATATTAAATAGAGGACCCAAAATGGAACCAAACTCCAAAACCGTACCATCTAATTTATTCCCCTTTTATTTATCAAATTTCAACCATTAATCTTCTATTAGAGAAAAGGATAAAAAAAATCTTCTGATTGTTTAGGGAAATTAGTTTTTATTAAATAAATTGAATATTCCTTTTGCATGATTATAGAAACTAATTATTTTAATAAAAATTAAAATACAATATATTGAAATAGAATAAATAAAAAATACAAAATAAAAAAAGGAAAAAAGAATTTACCATAATAGTTTTATATGCATTGTACTCTCCAAAATATCTTTTGAAAATAAACATGATAAACAAATTTTTTAAATCTCCATCTTTAGAATAGTTTTTAAAATTAAAACTATCAATAATTATTTTTTTCAATTTTTTTCTTAAAAATAGTTTTCAAAAATTAATTTCCATAAAAATATTTATAAATTAAAAATCAAAATCAAACAAAAAACATTCTTAGCAAATACTTTAAACATAATATTTTTCTCTCTCTTCATATTATACTATGCATCTGAGCACCTTTTAAGTTTTTACATTCTTTGAACATGGTCATTTATTAAATATTTAATTAAATTTATCTATAATTTTAAAAAATACATAAATTGATGGTTTGAATTTGAACTTAACACACACATTTGAATATTTATTCTTTGATCAAAATTAAGATAAGGATCCTTGCATCAAAATACCTAATCTTATACTTTAAAATTAAAAAAAGACAAAAGAATAACAAATAATAAACAAAAATATTCAATTTTATCAATATTATTAAGTTAAAAAATGAAAAATATGGACAATTAATTAGGCTAATAAAGTAATAATTTTATTTGACCAAGAATAAAGAAAAAAATCACTGATAGATATAATATGACAATTAATAGCAAAGTGAAATTAATAGATTCATCCACGTTGGTATATAGATTTGTCAGAAAAAAGTACACAAAAAATAAAAGAAATATATTTTAAGTGCTTTTCACGTTCAACGTATCAAAAAAAATCTCCACCAACTCAGTTTCTTAATCTATTAAATAAAAAACAATTAAAAATTTAAATTCTATAAAAGAGAATAAAAAATTTCACTTATTTATTCCTTAGACTCTACACTCTTTCTCGCAGTACTACCGTTACGCCATTGATTTGAAACACAGAGAATCAAAACCCAATGGCTCAAACCGTTTTCTCCTCTTCACTCTTTTCTCCTTCCTTCCCTCATCGTCACCTCCCGAACCTCAACCTCCGAACCTCATCCCTAACCTATCCTCTTTCTTCTCCGATTCACCGAACCACCACTTCCATTGCTGCTGCTAACGTTTCCGTTGCTCCGAATGTTGTTACCTCAGTTCAGTCTGTTCCTCAGGTAGGTCAATTCATCATTGATCAGTTTTTTTCAACTCTATCAAAATTTTGATTATGTTGCAGTTTTTTTTATTGATTTTTTTGGTGATTTGTAGCTTATTGAATCGTTGATTAATGGCGTTGATTTGACGGAAGCTGAGGCTGAATCGTGTCTTCACTTACTGTTGAATGAAGCTAGTGAAGCTTTGATTAGCGCTGTTCTTGTTCTTTTGAGAGCTAAAGGAGAAACTGTTGAAGAAGTAACTTTACTCTTTCTCCTTCATTTTACTATATTTTCTCTGTTAACTATTGGAGTACTCTGTTATCGTAATTTTTTTAGTATAATTTAGAGTGATTCGTACTATACAAGTGACACTACAGATATATTAAAACCTATGAAGGTTTGACGGTAACATTAATACCTATGGAAAAAGGCGTGTCACTGGCATTGACACTTGTGGTTACGATTAATTGATTAATTTTTTTTTAAATTGTTAACGGTGTCAATTCATCCGTGTCAGTAGTCTCAGTATTTCTGATGTCCGTGCTTCATAGATTGACATTGAAACGTATACACCACTAACAATTTGAGAAAGCTAAGGGCCTTTTTGGATAAACGGCTTATTTGCAGCTTATAGTACAAGAGCTTATCAAAATAAGCACTTATGAAATAGCTTGCATAAGCCATTTTTATAATAAAAGACAATATACATTTAAATTGTTTTTATATATGATATAACTTGTTTTCATAAATTATCTTGGATAACTAGTAAAAATATGCTCAAAAAAATTTATGGAAAATTTTATAAGCTGTTTGGATGAGGTCTCACAAACAGTGTCAAAACTCCTGCCAATAAATAAGCTCAAATAAGTCAATTCAAATAGGTCTTCAGAGTGATTGAATTTGAATCTAATGAATCTAACCAACCATATGTATCGGTGTTACATAATTGCAAACTAAACTAGTTGTGGAACAATTGAGTAGGTGATGATTGAAATATTTTATTTTATTAAATGTGTGGATAGGTTGCTGGTCTGGCGAAGGCTATGATGAAACATGCTACAAAGGTTGAAGGTTTAGGTGATGTGGTTGACATTGTTGGTACGGGAGGGGATGGTGCGAACACTGTTAACATTTCAACGGGAGCTTCCATTCTTGCTGCTGCTTGTGGTGTAAAAGTTGCCAAGGTGTGTGTTTTGTTATTGATTGAAAGTTTGAAGAGTTCTTGTATTGGTTTGTGATGAATTTGGTTGATTCTTTGTTGCAGCAAGGGAGCCGTTCGAGTTCTTCTGCATGCGGAAGTGCTGACGTGTTAGAAGCATTAGGAGTTGTGATCGACTTAGGTCCCCAGGTTAATGCAAAACCCTCTTTTATTGGTCCTATTTGTTAACTTTAGATTTTCTTAAAAAACGTAGTGTGAGTGGTCAATGCATTTAAGTAAAAAAACTTCTGTTATTGCAAATCAGGGGATTAAAAAGTGTGTGAATGACGTGGGAATTGGGTTTATGATGTCTCCAAGGTATCACCCTGCAATGAAGGTTGTCAGGCCTATAAGAAAGAAGCTCAAAGTAAGAACTATATTTAATATCTTGGGTCCGATGTTAAATCCAGCACAAGCGCCTTTTGCAGTTGTTGGTGTATACAAAGAAGACTTGGTAAGTTCTATTATTGAAAAGTTATTTGATCGGCTATCTATTTGATTAAACTTACTTCCTGTCAAGAACATCTAATCAAGAAAAGAGAAATATTAAATAAATTTATTTGGTTATAGCATTTGTTGTGTGAAGACTGAAGAATGATAGTTGTGAAAGCAGCCTCATATTGAAGTAACTGGTTTACATAGAAATTTTTTAAACAAGTTCAACCCTTTTTCTTGTAGTTATATCAACCTATTTAATTGTCTAGTATCAACCTATTTTCGTTATTTTTTCCGTTAAAACATTTATTGTGGCAACCGAGCTCTATCTTTGAGGTTTTGTCTATTTTTTTCCTTAATCATTATAGTTGTATCCTTCAAAAGAAATGTAGATTATCAATTGATTGAATAATTCATCCATGTTTGATTGTTTCTGTTCAAAATAGAACTTTTAAAATGCTTTGGGTCATCTTTTTTGTTGTTGGTGTGATTGTAGCAAAATACTGAAATTGACACGATTGTCAAATCCATAAACATATGTTTTTGTTTTATTTTTTGTATCTTCTCAAAAAGAAAAGAAAAAAAAAATAGTTTGAAGAGCCGAGAATCTAATTCTTGCCATTGTTCTCCATCTCAGTCATCCCTAATAAGCTATTTGTCTCGGCTTTTTGGATAGGTCTTCAAAATGGCCAAAGTGCTTCATAGATTTGGTATGAAAAGAGCTTTAGTTGTCCACTCTGAAGGCTTGGATGAAATTACTCCTATTGGTGAGATCTCTTGCTTTGTTTTACATCTTGAAATTGTTTATTTGAATTGAAATATATTGGCATCTTAATCTGACTTGTGTGGTACCTTATGACTTTACCTTCAGGACCTGGTCTAGTGCTTGACGTTACTCCAGAAAGGATTGAAAAATTCTCATTTGATCCCTGTAAGCATATGTTAATTTATGGTTTTATCTATTTCTGTTGTGAAGTATATTGATACAACTCATATGCTACTAATTGAGTGTTGTAATGGATCTTTTACTGGACATGCACTCTTTACATTATATTGTTTATTGGAACAGTGGAGTTTGGCATTCCTAGGTGCAAAATTGAAAGCTTAAAAGGTGGTGACCCAGAATACAATGCAGAGGTTCTCAAACGTGTTCTGGGTGGAGAGAAAGGACCTATTGCAGATGCTTTTGTAAGTTTCCTTGTTTTTACGACCATATAAAAAAGCTTAGAGGATGGTATTTTTGTGTAAGTGATGGGAGGATGCTGCCCATGGAATGGAAAATATAATGATGCTTTTAATGCAACTACGGCTAGGAGTTTATGAAATTTTGGTTAAAGATGGAATAAACATTCCTTTCTATATTAGTTTAACCCTGTTGATAAAATTTTATGCAAATTATTTTGGGTTTAACCTCTTCATTTTGTTATTGCTCGTGGCTCTGCTTTTGGTTAAGATGAAATATAACATCAAATTATGTCAATAAGCTCTCGGACATTCTCTGTCTCATTTTTTCTATAAAATACTGAAATTCATTACATGTCCTGCATTAACTCTTGCTACTTGGGTCACTCTTTATATAAGCATTAGTACCGTAAACACATTTTGATGATTTTGTACAAAACAATGCCTAGATTCTCAATGCTGCTGCAGCTCTCATGGTCAGTGGCTTTGTGAGGAACCTACATGAAGGGGTTTCTTTGGCACGTGAAACACAACAATCAGGAAAAGCTCTCAAGACTCTCAACTTGTGGAAGGATATCTCAAATGTGAGTTAAATTGGATCCTGCATCAACCAATTTCATTGCATTCACATGTTACTAATTTTCTTTTGCCTCGTTTTGTTGTTGCAGCAAATAAAAGATGATGCCGCCATATAATATGCCTGAATCATATTATGTGAGATATGTTTGAGTTTTGTAAACTGGATTCATACAGGAAGGAGTCTGATACTGATACTGTACATGTATTTCCGAATAGATATACACAGTAATTTAAATTAGTATCAGCTGTAAAAGTGTTTTTGGTTGTAAAAGTAGTTATCCTTCAGAACTGTGCAAAATGTTACATTCTTCTCTAGTTTGTTGGTAAAATTATACCTAATAAGATTAGGGAATGTTGTAATTGTGTTTTAATTATAGACAATAAAAATGGTTATTTCATTTCAGAAGATGATAATTGTAGGCTTTGACACTTAACTTTTTTTAGAATCTTGTATAACTTTATTGTGAGATTGCTACAAATGACTCAAAGATGAATCGTGTTTGATTTTCATCTGATTTGATGATCTCGGTATGATTCGATGGAACTGTTCAGTACCAAATTATTTGACCACTTGCTCATTCAGAGTGCCTGCACCCGTTGGGTTTGGTGCTCCAGGGTTGTGTTTGATACCAAATATTTGGGTCCATAAGACTAAGCTCACACTATGCAGGGATAGCCGAGTGAATAGAAACAAGATAGACCGACTGCATTGCTGTTCAGCCAAACAATCAAGCTAAGGATTGACTTTTAGGATGGTGGTCCGACCAAATGAACATGTGACTCCGTTGCCCAATGGCCCAAAGACATAAGGCACGAGAATGAGCCCCTCTCACTTCAGGTATCTGACATTTTCTTACTCATTTACTATATCACGCTGAGACTGACTTTGGCATCAAAGTGCCTTTTGCAGGTACTTCCCCTCTGTTCAGCATCGCCACTTTAGAGATCATCCCCCACCATCAACCTTACCGAAGTTGATTGATGTTTTCATATGAGAACATCGGTCCCACCATGGGGACGTGGTAAAATTTTCCTTGGGCACACATTTCTTTTCCTCCTATGGAAATCCGGTGAGAGATGGGATTGATCTGGTACCTCTCCCAGTAAAACCTTATCCACAGCCACACACCATTTTACATTTAATCGGAAGCTTCATTTGTAGGAAGTTGCTCAGACCACCGTGACGCTGGCTCGTGAAGATGCATCAGATTCAGATTCTCCATCTCCAGCCCTTCCTGTTGAGCTATTGATTTTCACGATTGGAGCAAGTTCACCAACAGCCTCCTTGTTAGAGAATGCCTTTGTCACGTAACTTCTGCCACCATGTCAGCTCCATTATTCTCCCCTGTTTTCATAACTCATCGTTTCTTTGTAACTAATGGGCAGTGGCTATTTGGAACAGAAAATCCTCAAAACCACCGCAAGTGGCCACTGTTGCTGCTACCTCTGTCGGGAGCGCCAGCTGCTGCAATGGAAATTTGTACCTTTCCTTTACTGAGCATTTTAAAGGTTCAAAAACACACTTTGGATTTTAATTCCCAATTGCCGTTCCTACAGCTGATTATGCATCCAAGATTTAAAGTTGCTTGATAGTTGCTCTGAAGTTAGGCGAAAAGTATTTTCGCGGAGGGAAGCAAGGAGTTTTTGTTTTGAAGTTTTGTGAGAGATATGTAGGCTGTGATTCTTTCTCATCACTCGAGATATTGAATATTATGGGGTGCTTTTAATTTAATGTAAGGGTATGTGCCTACAATATTGAATTTTAATTGTTAACCATTTGATCTAGGATAATATTCTGGTTTTATAATTGTCAACAAGATATGTTAGTTTAAGAAGATCAAGTGGCAAGGTAATGTAAGGGTATGCGCCTACAATATTGAATTTTAATTGTTAACCATTTGATCTAGGATAATATTCGGGTTTTATTATAATTGTCAACAAGATCAAGTGGCATGGTAATGTAAGGGTATGTGCCTACAATATTGAATTTTAATTGTTAACCAACCATTTGATCTAGGATAATATTCTGGTTTTATTATAATTGTTAACAAGATATGTTAGTTTAAGAAGATCAAGTGGCAAGGTAATGGCTTGATATATAGAGCTCAAGTTATGGAGACTTGTGTTCATTTACAATTATTGGCTGGCCTCAGTTTTGTACCAATTCCTGTGCATTGTTACAATCTGAAGTTTTGGAATATATTTAGATTTGTTTTTATAGCCGAATCAATTTTGTGTCTTGTAAAAGCGATTATATAGCTCCCATGAAGGTGGACACTTTACATTGCTATACATGAGTGTTATGACTTCTGGTTTATTTTGGATCTCATTGCTGCAACTTTCATATCTAGCAATTCTTGTTTCCTCCCAATTTTGTGTAAAGCAGAGTTGTTTTTCTTTTTTATTTGCTTGAAAACCATGTTTGCCTCTAACTTGTTGCTTTCAACTAACTTGTCATCTACCTATAAGATTTAGTACAAATCAGGTTCTATATTTTCTAACTCTGTTATAAAGTTTCATCCATGAATGATTTGTCATAAGGATATGGTTCGTGGTTCTTTGTTTTTTGGTATGAATTGTTGGATCAATTTTCTGACTGATGAGTGAAAGCCATTTGGTATGTGCCGCCACGTGCTACCAGCTGCATCGCTCACGCGCTGGTGCGTGAGAGCCACACGCCATCCTCTGGTCGCCTGTTTATGGCGGTGATTTTTGCTACAGGATCGGTTTTTCCCTTTGATTCTATTGGAGCCAATTTTAATATGTGGTTTCACATTTAAGGTACGTTTCAGTTGGTTCTTTGTCTCCGACGTATTTGTTTGTTGTTATTTGGCTTTGTTGACATTTTCTTACCCTTGCAAGCATCATGACTGAAATTCCAAGGTCTGAGGATAGTGTTGTATTAAAGAGAATGGTAAAATGCTGTTATGTTTTATCCTCAGCCCAAAGCTGGTTTATATAGTGGAAATACCATAAATTACATTTATTTTCTCTTTAATGGAGAATAAAGGGAAATAAAAGAAAAATAATAAAATGGAGAAGTAAAATATTTTCCAGCACCCCCTTCAAGTTGGTGCATAGATATCTATCATGTCCAACTTGTCTATCAAATGCTCAAAGGTAGGTCTTGTCAAATTTTTGGTCAGGATATCCGCATTTTGTTGACTTGAAGTCACAAAAGGTAGACATATGTGTCGCTACCGCGAAAATTAACAGAGTCACCACTAACATATTTATCCTGAAAAGGAAGGGAATGCCAGCAAACCACAAAACAAAACAACGGTCTCACGACCAGAGAAAAAGGGTAAGGGAGTCGGTTACGCGAGGGGAAGGTGTTAGCACCCCTCACGCCCATCGTACTCGATGGTATCCACGCCTGTGTCTACAACTATGGGTGTGTAACAAATCTACGCTAATCTGGACTAAAATGAATGCAGAATGTAGGGGAAAAAAGGATTGTGCTCGCACGGGCCCTACCCCGCTGCCTACGTATCTGTTTTGCAGAATCAGAGCTACCGTAGCTCGGCTAATTAATTTTTGTTTGTTTTGTGTTTTTTAGGTGAACGAGTTACATTCACACTCCGCTGCTCGACCTTTGGAGACTTATGCTGGGAATGGAGCGGAAATAACAAGCTCTTAAGAAAAGAAAATCAAAGAGTGTGGTTTGTGTTTTAAAGAATGCATGAGGAAAACATAAGCTAAGGGGGAGAGCTTGCTACCTAATGTTATCATACAAAGGGTACAAGTCTAAACTAAACTAACAACCTATGGGGAAAAAGGCGAAAGCACACAACAATATCACACAAACGAGCATCCGCTCGTAAAGCAAACAAACCAACGGTACTGACCGAGTGGTAGAAAAGCGGTTCCGCCATAGCCAAGGGGAGCAGCTCAACCCAAGTCAACCAAGCATTAGACCTCGCGAAAATGATCGGGCCATAGACAAGAGGGCGGACCCCTCTCAGCAACCAAGCCGTCACGGATCGTAAAGGAAAACGGTGCGTGCGTACACCGAGCATCAACGTCGAGCGACGCGAGCTATAGGAAAGGCGGGGGTCCGGCTACATGAACCCTTTTCCTGACATACTCGATAACAAGATCTTGTGCAGGTTCAGAAGCAAGCGACGCGAAGCGTGCGCATAATGAACAGACTCGATGAGACTAGGCGGGGGTTGATTGCTAACCCTTTCCGCATGCCTTCCATGAGGACTTAACGGAGTTCCATATAGGACTTATTACACCGTGACTCCCTGCCGCAAAGCACAAATATAAACACACCAACAAAAACAGAGCCTCTTTCGAGGGCTTGGCCAGATGCATGTCTAAGTCCTACTTCTCATGTTAAAGGATGATGCGAGAAAGCGATAAAGTGCGGAAAAAATAAAATGAAACGGGATCAATACCAAACGGATGATGATCCGTAAACTAAAGCGAAGCAAAGCGAAGACACTAAGAATCCCGCGAGCGAGCTAGCAAGGCAAAAGCAAATAGTCAGCACACCGATTAGCCATGAAAGCACACAAAGGTCGACACGCGCGTCGAGCACAATCACAATACACCTGTAAGAGGAACAAGCAAACCAAACAAGCAGATATAGAGTAATAGAGATGTGTCTCCAGGATGAGAACACAAAGCAAGCGAATGAAATCGTGTCCCGCAAGTAAAGCGGAACACTCATAGAATGAGCATCGATCAGTGACCGTCCAAAAGCCTCGCACACTAGCACACACGTTAGAGATAACAAGACACCACAATCGGAATTGCGTTATTGCTATTCTAAAATAAACCGGACAAAGTAAACGTGGGAAAAGGTACGGTAATACGCGAATAAGCATGCAAAAATCACACCGGAAGCCGACAAAAGTACCATCATGGAAAACACAAAATTCAGCAATACAAATCATTCCACAAAATAGTATATCTTACAAGCTTTCCAACGATATAAAGAACATGCAAATCGGAGTTACGAGCGAGAAGATATGAATTTTTGAAGTTGAAATAAATCTGCCCACACTCAGTGGTAACCGGTTACTTGAAATGAGGTAACCGGTTACTTCAGGAATTTTAGTGAAAAACAGGGCAAGTAACCGGTTACTCCAGACATGGTAACCGGTTACCTCAGTCAGGCAGCGTGAAGAAACAGACAGGTAACCGGTTACTTGAAATGAGGTAACCGGTTACTTCAAGTCAGAAGTGCAAAAAACAGCCATGTAATCGGTTACTTGAAATGAGGTAACCGGTTACTTCAAGTCAGAAGTTCAAAAACAGCCAGGTAACCGGTTACTTGAAATGAGGTAACCGGTTACTTCAAGTCAGAAATTCAAAAATCAGCAAATTACATCATTCAAAAGCAATCTACTCATGCATCAATCAAAGATATTATCAAGCACGAAATAGCATCAATTTACACACCATTATGAGCATCAAACCGCCACAATTAGGCATCAATTCACATAGATCTCAACTCATCATCATTAACTACCAAGCAACAAGTTCATGTAAGCATTATAACAAACACATAGTGCACCAAACTTGTATCGATATGCAATTGCAAGCAAAGTTTCAATGAATCCAACATTTAATCATCATCAACATCAATTAAACATCATCAACAACTAGATCTAACATTCTAATCATGTTAACATCAACAATTAAGCACTTAATTCAAGGTTCAAAGGCTTACCGGATGAAGATCTAAATCGAAGTACGAACACGAACGCGACACGAACGCGAACACGACACGAACGCGAAAGCAAAATCCAAGAGGGAGAGGAGAGAGGCGCACGAGATATAGAGAGGAAGGAGGAAATTCGAACTCGGAGTCTTGACCTTCAATCCATGTTGATCTTGATTCTTGAAGAAAATTGATGAATATTGATGAAAGTTTTATGTAATTTGTGGTTTTGATTCGAGAGAATTGAGAGAGAATTGAGAGAAAGTGTTTATGAATTTTTTTGGTGAATTGAAATTATGAGAGTCCTCCTTTGATTTGTGAAGAGCAAAATGTTTATATATTGTCAACGCGAATTGTCCAAATCGCCCTCGGTGCGTCTTATTTTGGCTCGTTTTTAAGGAAACTCGGTTCGGCTCTCAATTCCGGAACGAAACCAATGCCACTATGAAGATGACCAAATTCGTGACTCATCGCCGCGAGAATCACCTCAATACGATAAGCGGTGAAGAAAATACGCCCGTTTGAATGACGAGAAACGCCGACTCATCTGATACGACTGTGCAAAATTTTGTGAGTACCGCTCAAAGAACTCGATAAAACCCTACCTTCGGCTCAAAATCTGAACAAGCATGTGTGACGAAGAAACGAAGCTAACGAAATTTCAGAGAGAATGCCGCCGGAATGGACTTCATACGATAAAAATCGAAGGAGTTATGAATTTTCGAACTCGGCGCGACATACTCGAAAACACACTTTTTACCAGAACAACGCGACGATCCTTAAAATTCTGGGAATTTTCCGTGCAGAATTGGCCTTCGGTCCGAACATATGAAATCTTGGTAATGATGGTACGGAGCTCCAGTTAAATTTTCAAGTGAATACGACGAGCGGATTAGGAGATACGAATTTTCCGAGGTCCGAAACTCTACATTCAGCACTGTTTTTCACCCCGAAACCTCAAGTAAATTGCAAATATGGCGACCTTCCTCAAAGAATTGGCTTCCGAGCCGAACACGAAAGTTATAGATATCGTCGAAACGGTCAGGACTACGCGGGAACTTAGCTCATATCACCTTCCAAATATGACTTGTGAATTTTCCCGTATTTCCACTGTTTAAACCATTTTTCACGCCTTTCTTCTTAAACCCATGAAAACTCTTTATTATTTTTCTTCAATTTTGGAATGACGAAATAAACGTCATTAATAACTTATAGCTCAAATAAAGAGGGCAAATTTTGGAGTGCAACAATATGATTCCAGCATCTAACTTCTCCTTTATGATCTCAATATGCTTGGTTATGTCATGTTGAAATGGGTTATAAGCTATGCTAATAACAGCTTTACTGTCAGAGTATAATTTTAATGGAAGCTCAATTTTCATCTTAAGTTCTTCTAGAACTCTAAGGATCCATAATCCTTCACAAATACCTTAAGACATAGTTCTAAACTCGGCTTCGACACAACTTCTTGCTACACCTCCTTGTTTCTTGCTCCTCCATGTCACAAAATTACTCCAAACATAGGTACAATATTCAAAGGTTGATCTATTATTTGTGACTGAACCTGGCCAATTAGCATAGTGAAGATAGCCACATTTTTTTCACTAGTCTTCTTAAAAAAAATTCTTTTCCAAGATTTTCCTTCAAATATTTCAGTATCCTATTGACAGCCTCAAGATGTTCCTCGAAAGGAGAATGCATAAGCTGACTTACTACACTAACTAAGAAAACAATATCAGGTCGGGCGTGCGACAAATAAATGAGTTTCCCAACCAATCTCTGATATTTTCCAGTATCAACAGGAATATTACCTTCTCCCCAAAGTTTAACATTAGGATCCATAGGAGTGTCTGCAGGACGACATCCACTCATTCTTGTTTCTTTCAATAAGTTTAGAATGTATTTCTTCCGTGAAACCACAATACCATTCTTTGACTCGACAACCTCCATACCAAGAAAATATCTCATGAATATCAAGTCCTTGATTTCAAAGTCTACTGCCGACTTCTCTTTTACTCTTGTCGTTTCCACTGTATCGTCTCTAGTAAGGACAATATCATCAACATAAACAATCAGGGCAACAACTTTTCCATAATGGGGGAACTTTTTGAACAAGGTGCGGTCAATTTGTCCTTGAATGTATCTTTGTTTCTTCTTGGACTGAGTGAATTTGTAAAACCAAGTTCTATGGGACTGCTTTAATTCATACAAAGACTTATTTAGTTTGCATACATTCGATCCAAATTTGTTTTTAGAGTTAGGAGGAATGTCAATATATACTTCTTCTTCCAGATCCCCTTTAACAAGTACACCCGAGAAACTCGTGTATCTATAAATGTGATCAACCACTTTTTGAGCGAGAGTGTACTTGTACGGTTAGGGTCCTAAACATCATTGTGAATAATACAAAAATGTTTTGATGGTTTATAAGGCTGTATTGAAAATTTGGAACGATGATGCTTTACAAACTCACATGTTTCACATTCAAACGAAGAAAAGTTCTTATTATGAAATAACTTAGGAAACAAGTGTTTTAAGTAACGAAAACTAGGATGACCTAATCTTAAATGCCAAATCATAATGTTGTCATCTTTATTATTCAAAATAGAAAAAGACTCAAAGCAGAAACTTATCCTTTTTGAAGGTAGTTGTGATGCAGATCCAATGTCAAGATAGTAGAGTCCTCCACTCTCCTTAGCACTGCCAATCATCTTCCCCGAGTTCAAATCCTGAAAGACACAATGAGATCGAAAAAAGAACATAAAACCCTAAAAACAATCGAATAACACTCCATGTTTTCTTTGTGTCATTAATGTCCTTAACGAAGTTAAATTTCCGGCTCATTATCTGGTTAAGAATAAAATACGATGGATATATTAAAAGCATAAAGAAAATGATTTCAAATATTAAGGGAAGAAAGATGAAACATATACGATGTCGGCGAAAGAAAGAAGATTATTGATTGAAAAAGCTGGAGATGAAAAAACGATGGGGCTAAGGAAGATGAAAGGAAACCTTTTGTTTGATAGAATGCTACTGAATAAGAGAAAAGAGAGTGTTTGGTAGATTTGATTAAGAGAATGAATTTATAGATGAAGTGAAGGAATTGTAAGGGGTTGTGGTTCAAAGTGGTGTATTTCTCAATGCTGGAATGATTAAAATTAGTTTAGTAATGGACTACATATTCCAATAAGAAGATTATCGTTAATTAGGGTTATAGATAAATGAATAGGTTTAAGATGTAATTATGTTTAGCGGCATAAAATCTCCCCTTAAAACTGTTTTGATTAGGCTAATAAAATATTTTTGGTGGTAATTAATTTTTATATATTAAATAGATTAAATAGATTAATTAGTCACTCAAAATCTTTTTGTTTAAAATTATTTACACAACATGAATGCCATCAATCAATTATTCATTATGGTACCCAAATATAAATTATGGTACCCAAATATAAATTAAATTACTTTCAATTCTATCTACATGAATTTTGTCAAAATTCAATTCAATCAAAATCAATTTTATCTACTGCAAAACCAAACAAACACTAACCTATCTTCTTGTCATACATGTTAGCAGTAAAGTTTTTTTCATTTTTGTTAAATTGGACCAAAGTTTCAACTCTAGCTATAATAATCGAACATAGTAATAAATAGCAGAAGTTTATATTTTTTGCTGACAAGGTTGCTCATGCCAACAGAACAGGCAGCTAAGTTTTCCAACGCACAGCAAAGTTGATTGGTAGGTCAAACAGGTAGATAAAATTAAAAACACATATAACATACGCCGATATACGGTCGTTACAGTCCTAGCACTTTACTTTTCCCTTCACAATTTCTGTTTTTTTTTTCTTCAATAAGTAAAACCAAAAACGCAATCCTCAATATTTTTTAAGACACTTTTACCCCCGAACCGTGCCTCATTTTCCATCGCGTTGTCCCTGTGTATCAAAAAAGGGCACACTAGTGTGCTCAATTTGATAATCCCGCGCGTTCACCATAGGTTAATTTCCTCATCTCTTTTCCATCAATCCAACTTCCTCACGTAACCTTCAAATCATGAACGGATCTCCGGATCCGTTGGATTCCTTTCCCCGTCTCCGTGTTCGCCAATCGGACGCCACGTCTCGCCGTTCATCCTTCGGCGCCGATTCCGAGTTGGAACGGTACTGTAGCGCTAACTCGGTGATGGGAACACCGAACACCAGTATGAGCATGTGCAGTGCTGTAACCGTTTTTCATGATTTCTCTGATTTGGATTTCGGTTCTTCCAGAAGCTTCGATGATGGAAATAGTCGGAAGAATTTTAGGTATGGTTCGAGTGGATTGGAATTGTACGGTGACGGTGACGAAGGTGATGATCTAGGGATTGATTCGTCGGAGTTGATTGGGAATAAACGGAGTGAGGAATCTGATGGGAAGGGAAATGAGGGTGAAGTTGGGGGAAGAGAGATTGGGATTGAGATGGAAGAGGATGAGGAGTTTTCGGACGGTGACGATTCTATGTTTAACTATGGGAGTGGATGTGAGGGGGATAATGAGAATGAGAAGGAGAAGAATGAGTTTTATTCTTCGAGGAGGGTTCATTTATATGAGGATAAGGAAGTTCGAAATGAGAATCCGTTGTTTATGAATTCTTCTGTTGCTTTTGGTTCGCACGATTTGGATGATTTTTTGATTGAAAACGGTTTGGTTTCTGTAGAGGAAGATCTGTTTCAGAATCCGCGAGAAAATGATAATCGAGTTGAAGAGAATGAGGTAAGTTCTCGTCAAAAAGAGGAAAAGAACGAGGTCATTGTTAATGATGAAGTTGAAGAAACAAAAAATATTAGTGATCGAGAAGCTTTAATGGAGGTAAGGGATAGGGAGAGGAACATTCCAGTTGCTTGTAATGAAGTTCAAGGTGCTGACGAATTGGTTGATTGTTTCAAAATGGATGATTTGGGTCTGTTGCCAGAAGAAGATCCTCAGGAGAGTTTGAATATCACCGATGTTGGAAGTGAGGGAAAAGGTAATCGACATATTGATAGTGATGAAACTGGAACCTCTGGTGATGCTCAAAGGGAAAATCCGGAGTTGTTTAGTAGAGTTGATGTAAGTTCTTCAAATGTATCTGTTCATGTAGGGAATGTGAATGGAAAATCATTTGAGAACCTTAAAGCAATTGTGCTGCCATCAAATGGTGGAACGAGGAAAACATTAGAGAGGATTTCCACTTCAACAAATGTATTAGAAAAAAGTCATGTGATATCTAAGGTGAGCAGTGAGTCGTGTACTCCTGTTGTCTTTCAAGTTATTGTTTCAAAACCTTACAATTATTGTATGTGCTAATTCAATTGGTAATTTCAAGGTTTTAAATTGTAATTATAGTAGAGTAGTGCCAGTAGTTGCATGATGGCTAATTTGGTCTGACTTGGGATTCAATTGCAGTATTATTTTGCAGTTGCAGCTCAATGAGTTTTGTCATGGATGCATTAGATTTAGATGACGCAGTTCGTGATTTAAAGCCTTGTATAGACCCATTGAATTTAATATGGCATTTCTAACTTGATGTTAACTTAACCGACATAATGTTCAAGAAGACACCAATTTGGCTGACTGTTGAAACTGTTAATTTACACAATTCACTAGGATGTATTTAATTGAAACCAGGGTTTGTAATCTATACTATTAGTTTTTCAAAAGTAAAAAAATTGTGGATGAGTAACTCAATTTACTTGTTTTCTTGTCTATGCTGTTGACAATGGTTGTTTTATTTTCCGCTTCATATAAAAGATGGTGAAATGTGTAGTAGATGATCGACTTGAGACATTGTAGCAATTATCATTCCACCTATACAGGGTTTAATGTTTCACTAAATATTGCAGATAGAGGACTCTGAGCTAAATGAATTCTATGACGAGGTTGTTCAGGACATGGAAGAAATTTTACTTGAGTCCAGGGATTCTAACGCTGCTAGGTTTTCCATGGGTAACAGAATGCTTGATCCACTAGTGTCTATGCCTTCAAGAGATGGTGGGTTGACCGCTTCTACTTCTGGTGCAGATGATGCTTATCTGCTTGTTCAGCGCCCAAGAAGAATAGATAGGATTGAAGTGGTAGGTGCAAGGCAGAAAACAGGGGATGTTTCTTTTAGTGAAAGATTGGTTGGGGTGAAGGAATACACTGTTTATAAAATAAAAGTGTGGAGTGGCAAGGATCAGTGGGAGGTTGAAAAGCGGTACCGTGATTTCTTGACTCTTCACCGTTGTATGAAAACCTTATTTAACGAGCAAGGCTGGACTTTACCTTTGCCTTGGTCTTCTGTTGAAAAGGAATCAAAGATATTTAGAAGTGCATCTCTTGATATTATTGCGAAGAGAAGTGTTCTCATTCAAGAATGTCTACAGTCTATTCTCTCTTCCAGGTTCTTCTCAAGTCCTCCAAGAGCACTGGTTTGGTTTTTATCCCCTGAAGATTCACATCTTAGTTCACCTGTGTCCAACTCTCCAGTGTCTCTGTCTTCTTTTACAAGAGGAGAAAACATTCAAAACTTTTCCACTTGGGGGAAGACCATATCACTTATTGTTGAAATTCCATCAAATAAATCAACGAGACAGCTGTTAGAAGCCCAACATCACAGATGCGCTGGATGCCATAAGCATTTTGATGATGGAAATACCTCAATTTGGGATTTTGTACAAACATTTGGATGGGGGAAGCCTCGACTATGTGAATATACTGGTCAACTGTTCTGTTCTTCTTGCCATACAAATGAGACTGCAGTCTTGCCAGCAAGGGTTTTACATCATTGGGATTTCACTCATTATCCTGTATCTCAGCTGGCAAAGTCATATCTGGATTCTATTCATGAACATGTAATTTTGCATTTAATGCTTTCCCATTATTTTCTCCCAATATTCTTTCTGATGGTTTATGTTCAAAGTCTCTTATGTGTAAGCTAACTAGAAAGTTATGTTTCTATCTCTTCTCTTTGTTGGGCTCAAAAGCTAGGATCTGCTAGATTCTAATGCACTGATATAGTAATTACAAGTTTTAAGGAATGCTGTTTATTTGCAACTAAAGTAAGCATTGGGCATACAGATTGTGAAGTCATGCAAAGCAACTACATTAATGCATACAAATTGATGCATGCTAAGTTCTTATTGGCTAACTCCTTGTGCATATTGAATTTTATGGCTTTTATTGGTTATGGCTGTAGCTTAATTTTCCTTGACATATTCGCTTTCAGGATTTAGCTTCCATTGACTTGTAAATTTGGGTTTGGATCCAATATCATAAAGGAACCCTATCAAGTTTTCAGACTAGAAAACAATTGCACAACTTAGAGGATTGAACATGAATTTATCATATGTGTTTTTTAAACGGATCTTTTTTGTTACTTAGTTGAGGATCAATCAAACATAAAATACACATGTTTATACTTTTCCTTCCCCTTATTTTAACCTTGTTTCTTTTGAAATTTCTCCTGCAGCCCATGCTATGTGTCACTGCCGTTAATCCCTTCCTTTTGTCAAAGGTCCCTGCGTTGCTTCATGTTATGAATGTCAGGAAAAGGATAGGAACAATGCTTCCATATGTTCGCTGCCCATTCCGGAGATCTATCAACAGAGGTGTTGGAAATCGGAGATATCTTCTTGAAAGCAATGATTTTTTTGCTCTTAGAGATTTGATTGATCTTTCCAAAGGAGTCTTTGCAGGTTAGCATTTATTTTTGATTTAATCTAATGCATTTTTGTGCTTTAAATGAAAAATGAATTCCATTTAAGATCCACTTACACACAGACGCACTACATTTCCTTTGATAAATTAATTTGGGTTTGATGGAATGATATCTTAAGCCCAGTTTTTACATGCGCGCTGACACAGACGTGTATTACTCGAAACTTACATTCTGATCAGTCAGGTTTTAGTACCAAATTTCCTCATTTCCCCTGATTTGATGGTCTTCCTTTATTACAAAAGTCTACCTCCAGTCCTTTTTGTTACAGTTAAGTAGATTGTTATTCAGTTCTAAATAAAGTAAAATACTACACTTTTTAAATGTATTAATTATAGAATTTCCTTTTATATATTTTATTGTAAGTTTTATTTTACCTTGAAATCCATCTTCCTTATGCATGTGGGTTTTTTTAGAATGAGTGTTCAGGGTATTTTTGAAAAATAGTTTGCATTAACTCCTTTGAATGCGCTTCCTTGGTCTCTGATTTAGTCTTTTGCTTCTTATAAATAAGACCAGAGGAGTATGCATTGTTAATAGTATGGACATCGTGGTCCTATGAAGCATGGATACTTCTAAAATGGTGAAGTGTCCGTGCTAGGTAAGTACCCGGTACCGGTAAGTATACGGTACTTGTGGTACACCATTTTTCTCATTATTTTGTTTAGAGTAAAATTTGTGGTTTTCTCGTGTATTAATATAATATTATAATGTTATTAATGTATTTTTGTTTTTGTTGTTGTAACTTAACACAATTTTTTACTCTTAAAACTTTTATTGTGATGTTTTGCTGTGTGAATTGATCATTTAAGCTCTATCATGTTACATTATATAAAGTAACTCATATTTTTTATTGACGTATCCGTACCCTGAATTTTTTAAAATGCAGTATTTCGTACCCAATACCTATGCATCCTAGGTCTAACTGAGTATGGATTCGTATCAATTATCATTATGAGGAGTAACTTCATGCATGATATGATAGGACCCATAGAATAACTAAGGTGTAAAGAGAAGGAAGAGGTGTGATACAGGGAATTATGGCCCAGAGAGAGAAAATGGAAAGGTTTCCACTAACTAACCGACTGATAAGTTGGGAGTAGGGATGGTTGGGGGTGTACGATTCAGCTGAAGGGGGTAAATAGCAAGGGAGCATTATTTACCGAAATTAGGCTGTTATTAGTTGGGACTTCTGGGAGAGACTTAGGCGTCGGATTGCCTAGGCCATTTGTTTTTCTGGTTTTTGCAATTTCTGTTCAGTAGTTTCAGTATCCAGGACTTGTTCCTCGATACAGGTCTGGATATTTCCCAGTGATACTGTTTCAGTGCTCTGTTTTACTAATTTCCTGGTACCTATCAATGCATATTGCCTTGTATGTTCTATTGCCAATTTCATTTCTCTCTTTTTGACCAATGACTAGTGTTAGAACTGGTATAACATAATAATAGTATCGCTGAATAATGATAATTTATCAGATGAATTACCAGGAGTGCTACAAGAAAACATAGAGTAATGAACACAACATTAAAAATAGAGAGTTCTCTGTTCCATGAAAGAGAGGAAAATGGGAATGGAAGTTTGCAACTGACTTTTACAGTTCAACAAATTAGGAAATAACACATAAACTAAGAGATAGTCTACTGTTGCAAGGCAATTATACTCTAAGAAATTTGATCTTGGTTTCTTCCTTACAAGAATTAGAGAGCGTCTCTCCCTCCCATAACCACTCAATAACTATCCAGTAATCACTTTCTCCTTTCTTTTCTCTATTCCTAAAATTAAACAACAACTGACATAATAAAAACATAACTGCCAGTTAATTTATGCCTTCTTTTCTTATATTGTTTTCTAATAAGAAGTCTAATAGAAAATACCAATCGATGATTTCTTTTGAAGTTATGTGGAATTCCCTATATCCGGTGTGTCTGATGTATATCAACTATTATGCAGCACTTCCTGTGATGGTGGAAACTGTGTCGAGGAAAATCTTGGAGCACATTACTGATCAATGCCTTGTATGTTGTGATGTGGGAAACCCGTGTAGTGCCCGACAAGATTGCAGTGACCCATCTTCCCTCATTTTTCCATTTCAGGTTTGTATCAGCCAATACTAAGATTCAGTAGCATATAATTATTTAAGGAATAGAATGAGTATATAAATGAAAAAAGAATGATTTATTGGAATTTTAAAAAATTGATCATATACGTAAGCAAAAAGAAAAAGGAGGTTTAAAGATCTCTCAATTATTTTGTGGACCATCATCTCTTTTTTTCTTTTTTTAACTTTAAAAACTGTGGAAATGATTTCCTAAAAATAAATTGTAATAATTTATTTGTGAGTTAGTAGTTAATAACGCTCGTCTTTACACCACCTCAGAATTTTTATCAAGTACAAAGAAACTTGTATAATATTTAGGTTTAGTTGACTCATGGGTCTCTCTTCCACCACCTATGTGCAATCACGTCTCCTGATTTCCTAAAAAAAATCAACTCATGTGCCACTTTATCATCCAATTGCTATTAAAATAATTGACCACACGATTTTCAAATGTAACATAACTTGTTGCTAACTAAGATGGTCATGTAAAAGGACTCTCAGTGATATGCAGGATTAAAATTAGTGATTTGTTGATTTATTTTTGTTTATTTTCCCGAAATTATCAAATCCTTTTGATATTTTATGGTACAACAAATCCATTTAAATGACCAACCCAGCCACATATCAATTGAATTTCCTGCAGTTCACATAGTTGGGATTCATTATAGATTTGGAGGTTATTACATTTTTGCTACCCTCTAATGCCTCCACTTATTTACTCTTATGTCAGTCTGGAAGTCTTTTGATCTATTGAAAAAGACCAATCTTAATATAAAGCTAAATTATCAACAGGAAGACGATATTGAAAGGTGCAAATCTTGTCAGTCTGTTTTCCATAAGCCTTGCTTTAAAAAGCTTGTAAGTTGTCCTTGTGGGGAACAGCTCAGACTGAACAAGACAAGAAGTTTAAGTAACAGAGCAAGCCAATGGGGAGGTTTAGGCAAGGGACTGAGTTCAGGGTTGTCCCCTAAGTTTCTTTCTGGATTATTTTCAAAAGAAAAAACTAGGGAGCAGCAAGGTGAAAATATCATCTTAATGGGTTCCTTACCAAGCAATTCTTTGTGATCAGAAGTCAGAACATGTATCTTAATGTTGTATAAACTATATTATACATTATTTTACACACCTTAGGATGTGTCTTCAATAATCAGAAGAATTGTGTATGTACCGCTATGTAGTCATATTTTGGTTGTCATTCTTTGTAACAAAAATTGATGTATAGTATCAAGTTTGTTTTCCACATTCTTTTCCTCTATTTGAGAGACTTTATTAAAACAAGTTATAATATTTTTCATAATTTCTTTTTTGAACGTATAGCACATATAAAATTTTCATAATTTCTTTTTTGAACGTATAGCACATATAAAATTTTCAAAATTGCTTATGCAAACTTATTCATAATAAGTGCTTATTATGATAAACATCTGTCCTATAAGCTATAAATAAGTTGTTTATCCAAATAAATATGAAATAGATAGCCATGTGTGCTGGTCCATGAGGATTTATAATTTCATAAACTATTTTGAAGTCTTACTTTATCATCTGCATGCAATCATCAACCCCAAAAGTAGTAAAAGTGCAAAGAGATTCTACTAGGTCATTTAGTCATTGAGAACTATGGATATTTAAGAATCAACACTTAAAGATGATAAAAAATATCAGTACTTAGTCAGATTAGTTCTTATAAGAATTCATAACTAATTACATGTATGAAATCTCTATAAGAAGTATTAGCAGAAAGCAAGAGCCATATTGTATTTATTTCTTTTTCAACTGCTAATCTTCACCCCAAAAAATATATTTTGCTACTTATTTTGACAGTGTGAATTCATTTTCCTAAACAGTGTTATTTAACTCTTCCTTCCTCCTTTCCTTATCTTTCCTTCTTTCTATGGTAAAGTTGATGTTCTTCATAAAATTGAAGCTAGTCCTAAGTCAATATCATCTGGCACCTTGATATGAGTCGGGGTAGCGCGTTGACAAGACATAATGTTTCAGCTTCATTACCAAAGTGAAAATACCATAGCAAGGAATATGCAGTAATGCCACAGCAAAGTACCTACAAATTAACCACAAGCCATGGAAAAAAGGGTTACCAAATGAACTTAAGTAGATAATATACAGAGCTAAATATCCTAACACTACTTTATAGGAACTAAGTATCATAAATTCATACCATAGTGGAGCAAATGAGGATGATAAGTCAAGAAATGGATAAGGCCACCTTTTTTTCAAGAAAAGAAAGAAAAAAATATTAGAACATGATGTATAATGTGTTTTTTTAATCTTTTCTAAGTAGTTTAGTTAAAATTCAAAAACTAAGGCTTATACCAGAGATTAATGCAAGAATGAACAATCCATTGGAAAATCACATATGTGACTGTCCATAAGCAGAAGTATCCCATTCGAAACCAAGGAAAAGGCTGAAGAGAGAGAAAGAAAAAAATACAAGGGTAAGAATTTTCAGTTAAAAAAACAATGGAAAATAAGAATTAAATGCAAGAACTCACCAAGCAATTTAAAGCTGTATCACCAATGAGGAAAACAGCATTGATTGAGTGCATAATGATTATCAACTGCAACAAAATAATACTATAAAATAAGTTGTTTACTTCCCAAGTTTTCAAGTCTCTTTAATCAATGAGTTCATAAAAGAAACTTACAAAATTTAGATTGTAATCTTTGATGGTTAGAAATGGAACAAATACAAACCAAAATACACAATCAGTGAGCAATGCAGCACCTGCATTTATCTGCTCACAAGTAAAGAAACAGAAAATCAATTACGCCTTGTTTGATAGCATAAACATTTATCATATAAGTGTTTACGTAAAAGCTGTTTCGAAAGATAAAATAAAACTGTCTTCGCAAAATCAATACGTGAAGTAAGAAATATGTAAAAAATTGTACCTGGAATATAATTTGAAAAACATAACCCCAAGTTCCAGCATGTTGGCGAACAAAAACTTCTTCTGGTCCTCCCAAAGTTTTCTCTTGGTCTGATGCATAAGAACTTTGTGGAAGTATATGAACATTATACATTCCTTGCTCTGCATCTCCATCTACATTATCAACCTTATTATCGCCACTGGCTTTCTTGTGATGTCGGTAACATCCATGCATGGAGAGTATTGATCCTAACTGAAAATATCAAACAACTATATAAGAGATTACATAATACATAACAGAAATAATTAAGTAATAAAATATTGAAGCTTTTATACTTACCCCAAAGTAAAATGTGATTGAAGTAAATGTCCACCTAGTTTGAGAAACCATAAAAAAAATGTTAAAAAAGAAACTTGTATATGGTTAATTAATACATCAAGAATTGAAATATTTGTCTGGCTATAAACGGTAGTTGCTGAAATTAGCATAAAAAACCATGTAAGACAATAACTTTCTTAAAAGGGATATTGAAGTAGACGTCTAACTAACTAATTAGCATCATATTGATTCATCACAAAAATGTTTGTCTTTGAGAGTATGTACAACACAAAACCTCAAATTTGTATCGATTAAAATGTGATTAAATAGGACCTCATAATAGATTTGTCTGAGTTAAACCATGCCTAAATAGGATTCCTAGTTATTTTATCTAGATTGAGTCGTAAATAACCTAGTCTCGAAAAACTTAAGACGACTCTAATCATTAATCACAAAGGCTTTAACTCCATGAGCAGAGAAGGAGTGTTTGTTCTTCAAAACGAAACCAGATTTTGAAAAAAAATTCAAAAAAGGAATGAAAACTTACTGAGTATAATAATAGAAAATGCTTCCACCATCAACAGCAGCATTAGCAGCAAGAAGAACCAAAAGAACAAAAAAAGCAAAAACTCTAAAAGCCAAAAGCCAAGTAGGATGAATTCCTTTCAAACAAGGCTTCCAAGTTTCATCCTCATACAAAACTGCTGAATTCTCTTCTTGTCTTTCCCTTTCACTATCACTACCATTTCTTGCTTCAACATTTCTCAAACCTTTTTCATATTTCCATATAAGCAGTGATGAGAAAATGATTGAAAACAGAACCCAAATTCCACAAAGCAAAACCCTCCAATTAATCCAATAACTCTGAGTATTTGTCTTCACTGTCATAATGGGTTGCCATGAGCCTTTTGGAGAGCCTGTTAGAAAACTCATGATGAATAAAAATCACTTTTTTATTTTTTAGTTTCTCAGAGAATGAATAAAAATGAATGCTTTTTCTCAAAACAAAACAACCCAAGAAGAGAAAGAGAGAAAATTTGAAATGGGTTTAATCAAACTCCAAGTTTTAGGCACTTCATGCTATAAAAGAGGAGCTCAATGTTAAAATATACATGTCATGAGTTTTACATGCATGAGAAAATAGGAACAATATTAGGGGGACAAATAAGAACCAAAAAGATGGAACACTTGTTGAGACATATTGACTACATTAATCCAAGATATACGAAACTTAGGATGGATTTTTGAACATAAAGATACACACCGACAGATTGTAATAGTGGATTAATTAGTGGAAGCAAAACTCTTAAGCAAGGAAAAAAAGTTGAAACTTGCACGAAAAAGAAAGAGAGTGGAATAGAAGATGCTTTGCTTTTGTTTTTTGAACTGTTGAAGGTGAGATATGGGTATATAGAGAAGAAGAGAAAGAAAAGGATGGTGTGCTTTGGGCGCAAGCTTCTTCTATGTTTTCTTTTTTTTAATATATATGATGTCAAATATTTGATTGCCACATAGCCATGCAAAATTTAAATTAATGATAAATTACATGCTTGTTGGTTGTTATTATTGTTAATTAATTTGTGATGAAAATGTTATTCTATTAATTATTTGGCGGGTTGGTTTAGTGGTGAAGATTTGATCCTCAGAGTGTGTTTTTTTTAAGATTTTAGGTTCGAATTCGGTTAAATACTAACAATTTTCATGTTGAAGCATTTTATCCACAGTTGTGTTCTGCTTTCAAACCGAGTCTTTATTAGTAGACGATGAAATTAATCCTCTTAAATTAATGGTAAAATAATTTTTTTGTATAGAAAGAAATAAGGTTGATGAGAATGTTAATGTTAAACAAAAAAACAGTTGTCTCTTGTTAGTGTGTCTTGCGGGGGAAGCATGAAAATGTTGTTTGGTTGTTTTTTGGGTCATAAATGGGTCCACCATGGAGACCATAGGTAGAGTAGGGTTTGAACAACATTGACAGCTATGAGTCCATTCAAATGTAATGCTACAACCACAACTGCCGCTGCTGCATATCACGCAGTTTTACACAATTTTGTACGGAATTCAAATTTTCTAACAAGGACAACTTTTCCAACTGTTATTAGTAAAATCTCGACAGCACTTTTTCTTGTGATTTTTTATGATCAAGGTTTGAAATAAGGGTGGCAATTGCAATCACGTAGTAGTTTTTGCGATATCGATATAAATAGTGTTATTGATTGTGATTGTCGCGCTATGAATTAATCATTATATTTATAAAAAATATTTATGTGATTTGTATAAAATATAAATAGTGTTATTGATTTTTTATATATAATTTTTTTTAGAATAAAAACGGTAAATAACAGAGTGAATGGAGCCATTCCAAAAAGATTCGGTTTAACTTTTATGAATGATACAAAAAGCAAAAGTTTTCCTTTTTCTAATAGCAAGAGTGGTCCAATGCAAAGGTGAAAATGTGGAATCTGAATTTACCCTCTTCGAAGTCTGGTTAATGTTTGGGTTGGGTTTGAACATTAAAGTAAAAAAACAGACTGTGGCATGAAAACCACATTTCATGGCTTTTAACATTCATTGACTTTATGCTAATCAATGGGTCATCAAGTGGATATCATCAAACGACAAGATAAAAGGAACCACATCACATCCAATTTATATTCTTAATTGAATTACTACTTTAGTGATTTTTTATGATGCAACAAAATATGTGACTGGGATTCCTCCAAATGATAGCTAATTAACTACTCTTTACAACAACAAAAACAAGTAGTCAAATCATGTAGGCTTGTTTGGTTGAGAAGAGAAATTGTAAAGAGAGAAATATAATAGATAAGTTGTATTGTTTGTTATAAGAGAAAAAACGAAGAAGAAATAGAATTATTAATGAATTATTAAATAATATATTTTTTGGTTGTTTCCAAGACATTTTACATTGAAGGTAATTTTACTCAATTTTTAAGTTGGGTAGATAAGAATTCACCAAAGAAAAAATAGAAAAGAAAGAAGTGTGTCATTTATTAAAAAGACAAAAATACCTTGGCTTTGTTTGGTAAGTCATGTTTTTGAGCTTATAGCTTATGTCTTATGTCTTATAAGCTTATATGATAATTTAGACTCGTTTGGTAACAGTCTTTTCATCACGAGCTTATAGCTTATTTTACTAGCTTATAGCTTATTTTCCAGACGCTATTTCAAATAGCGTTTTAGCTTATGTCTTATAGCTTATCATTTTTTCTTCCTTTTTTATCCTTATTATTTTAATTAAAATTCATTTTTAACCCTTATAATTTATTTTAATTTAAAATAAAATAAATATATATTAAATATCTTTTATGTCATTTTACATTTATAAGTTAATTGAACCGCTAATTTTACCAAACACTTCAATTAGCTTATAAGCTATCAGTCTCAATCATCCGCTATAAGCTATAAGTCATCAGTCATCAGCCATCAGTCATAAGCTATAAGCTATCAGCTAGCTTATCAGTCAACCGCTATTTTTACCAAACAGACCCCTTGTTGATTTATTTGTAAGATTATTATTATTAAATTTTAATTATACAACTTTAATATTATTAAAATACACGTATAATAATAATAATCAATAATAATTTATAAAATAAATAGATTTAATTTTATAATTTGTTATTGATTATTATTATACGTTAAAAAATGTATAATTAGTTAAGAGCATTGATTCACCCATAATGAGTTAAAGGGTATATTTGGAAAAGAAAAAGAAAAGAAAAGGGTATAATGAGTTGAATTTCTTCGCATATATGAATAGAGCACAAAAAGGCATGGGACCCACCAGATTTTATCTCTCGTCTCTATTTCTTTGATCCCCATATAGAAGAAGTAGTGTATTTCTCATCTTACTCTCTCTCTTATACTACTCTCGGATTGCAAATCACCAAAAACAAACACACCAATTATAAGGAGGAAGTGAAATAAACACGTTCAATAGTTGTTTGGATAAAATATTATTATAAGAAAAAAATTATTTTTTAAATTTATTCGATAATAAAAATATTTAGTTTATATATTATTCCATAAAAAACAAAATAAATTGAGATACAATCAACCGAAATAGAATTAGTTGACGATTGAAATGATACCAAGTTCAAATAAGTTTGATGGTGGTTAAAATTTATTTCGAAAGTATTTTTCTATTAATTACTGCAACCCAACCAACTAACACGAAATTAATTGATGCACGATCAACGGAAGACTAAACGTGGTTATCAAAATTAAATGACATTGAAGAATGTTTTACTCACATCGGACAATATATAACCTGGACATGTCTTTATAAGTGGGGACGATCCCCACCCTATAAATCGGTTTTATAGGGTTGAGTTAAGCCAAACCACATTTATTAACATGGTATCAGAGTCTCGTTTAAGATTCGGTGGGCCACCTTCTATGGTTTCCTCTATCGGGCCACCCGCCATTTATTTCCACGCTCCAGTTGTCTAGTCTTGGGCGTAAGGGAGTATGTTAAGAGTCTCGCATCGGATAATATATGGCCTGAACATGTCCTTATAAGTAGGGGCAATCCTCACCCTACAAGCCGGTTTTGTAGGGATGAGTTAGACCCAACCACATTTCTTAACACCCTTCGTCCCATAATAAGTGTCATAGTTGAAACTTTCACACAGATTAAGAAAATGTGATAAATGAAAGAGAGGTAATGACAATTTTACTAAATTATCCTTATTTGTTATTGGTGTATTCTTGTTATCATTAATGCAATATGAGAGAAAGAACATTAATTTTGGAAGATAAAAACAAATTGCATTGAAAATTAAAAGTGACACTTATTTTGAGACAAATAATTTATACAAATGTGACTTTTATTTTAGGATAAAGGCAGTAAACTTTAATAAGCATGAGGTAATGTTTAATTAATGTTCAAAAGGATGCAACTCAGATATAACCAAGTTAAAATGTGATATAGTAATTACTTTTTTACATATATGGCGTGAGAAAGGAAGTAGTTATACAAGAGAGAAAAGAAGATAAAAGTGACCTTAACGTCAATTTGAATGACAAAAACGTGGTCAAATATTCACTCATTAATTAAACTAGAAATGTGGAGAAAATTAGTAGTTAACAACCGAACAATTGGTTTTACAAGTACACTCCTCCCAATTCAACCGTATGGGCATGATATTATTAGATAGTTAAGTTTGGAACGTGTATGAAGGTTTAATCTCTTAATAATAGGGTTATGGATGACATGGTTTAATCTCTTAATTAAGTTAATAGTCTAGAAGTTTATAATTTAGTTGGTGAAGTGGATTTGGGTTATAACTTATAACACTAGTGATGTTAGGCATTGATCCGACGGGACGTAATATGGTAGCTAGTGGGTAAAAATAGTAAAAATCAATGTTACTGTAGGTTTTTTGGATATTCTAAGCATCTGTTTGCTTCTAATAAACGTGTGTTTGCTTCTAATAAACGTGTGTTTCTTTGATACTCTAATTTGAAGTTTCTGCTTTTTCACGTTATTTTACTTTAGAAAGTATTGCAAATGCACGTTTATTTGGCCAAATGTTCAACCACACAGATATTAAATCTATAAATATTCATGTAAAACTTATATTCAACCTACACAATCAATCAAACAAGTGTATTTACATATTTTGTTTGTTTCATGTTTTCATTTATTTTTAATGCTTTGTAGAGTAATAGTTCGTCCTTCAACATTAGATGTTCTTTGGAGTAATCTAGGAAGCTACAAAATGAGAAACACATTTCTAAATGTAAACCCTTTATAAAAAAAAGGGATCATTGTGAAAAGATCAAAATAACCTACATATCTTATTGGTTGAACATACAACGAATCAAGCAAAAAAGACTAATAAACTGATTAAACTTCAAGTTGGCTATGCACCAAATTTCACAAGAAGACAAGAATTGGCACACTCATTGTAATCATGGCGGTGGTTACACCATTCACATTTTAGGTACCATAACTAGAGAAATCACGTGTTAAAGGAAAATCGTTACCCCATGTTTAACCGAACAATGCTCAAGCATAACCTTTATTATATGTTTAACCACAATTCATTCAGGCAGGAGTTTGACCAAAGATTCTGCCAAATACGCTTCATAATACTTTTTTTAGAGGGAAAAAGGGTGAGTGATATGGTTAGCAATATATTCCAACAATTTGAAAGATGGTTTAACTTATGACATTACTTTACATGCTGCCAATTAAGGATTTGTTCTTTATAAATATTTGGGCGCGGGCACAAATGCTTGGTGATAATGTGAGAATGATCACATTAGCTCAAATATGCATCCTAGTGAATGTCATCAACATGTGTTTTGTTGTGAAAAACGATGTCAAGAACAAAATATAATAGGGAATTAGAGAAGATAAGATGAACACAAGAATTGGTTATAACTGTTATTCTTTTACTTTCTCTTAAAACAAGATTACAAGTTTACAAAAATAACAAATAACTTCTCTCACCCTAAATTATAATTTGCAGCTTAGCAATGATGAGAGACTAGTATGCTATTTATAATAAAACCTAACATACTAACTAATGAGCTTTTTCCACAAAGCCCATTACACAAGCCAACTTAATATACAAGCTAACTTAACAAATTAGGGTTTAAACACTAAAACCTAATTTAACATGCTAACAACCCTAGCATCTTCGACACAAGCATGTGAACAACCTTCGACTTCATGCTTAATCTTGTCGAACCAAGAAGCTACCCTTCGACCATACTAGAGTTCGATCCAATATCCCACAAATCTCCACCTTGGACCTAACTCTACAACATCAAGGGAACAAACTAGCTTTCTTTATGCAGCTTTATCAACTGCATACAGTGGAAAAACTTGCAACTCGGCAATGTCTTGGTGACCATATCAGCAGCATTGTCTTCAGTCAAAACCTTCAGCACTTGGACTTCTCCACGCTCGATTACTCCTCTGACGAAATGTAGCCTCACATCAATGTGCTTAGTTCGCTCATGATAGGCCGAACTCTTCGACAGGTGTATTGCACTCTGACTATCACATTTAACAGCGATACCTCGACCTTGAAGTTTCAGCTCCTTCGCAAAACCTTCAAGCCACAATGCTTCTTTCACAGCTTCAGTTAGGGCAATATACTCCGCTTCAGTGGTTGATAGAGCAACAACCTTCTGAAGTGTTGCTTTCCACCTAATTGTAGTGCCAAACATAGTGAAAACATATCGGAGAATAGATTTTCTGGAATCCATACAACCTGCATAATCAGAGTCGACATATCCTTCTATTACTGCTTTACTATCTTCACCTAAGGCTCCACCATAAATTAGGACTCTATTCAGAAA
Source organism: Vicia villosa (assembly GCF_029867415.1). Classification (NCBI taxonomy): domain Eukaryota; kingdom Viridiplantae; phylum Streptophyta; class Magnoliopsida; order Fabales; family Fabaceae; genus Vicia; species Vicia villosa. The sequence goes on from NW_026706052.1 coordinate 39,440, forward strand.
CCCATTTATGTACCTTAAAATCCACTTCAATGCTTGCTAGTGAGCCTTTCCAGGGTTCGCCATGTACCTGCTTACAAGACTTACTGCATATGCTATGTCGGGTCTAGTACAGACCATAGCATACATCAAAGAACCAACTATATTAGCATATGGGATGCTATTCATATAGGCTCTTTCGACATCAGTACTGGGACACTGACCAATACTCAGCTTGAATTGAGGGTTTGTTGGAGTCACAACTGGATTCGAATTCGACATACCAAACTTTTCGAGAATCTTCCATAGATATGCCTCTTGAGATAAGCATAACTTCGACTTATTTCTATCTCTTCGAATGTCAATTCCAAGAATCCTGGAAGCAGCTCCCAGATCCTTCATATAGAACTCCTTATTGAGTTCAGCCTTCACCCTTGTCACATCTTCAACATTGTTGCTTGCTATGAGAATATCATCCACATAAAGCAACAAAATAACAAATGAATTACCAGGTCGAAATCTGAAGTAAACGCAATGGTCGAACTGACTTCTAATGAAACTTATGCGTGCCATGAACTTGTCGAATCTCCTATTCCATTGTCGAGGAGATTGTTTCAGCCCATACAAAGATCTCTTTAACTTGCACACATAATCTTTCTTCCCCTTTTCGACATACCCTTTAGGTTACCTCATCAAGATCGTTTCATCTAGATCACCATACAAGAACGCAGTCTTCACATCCATCTGTTCCAGTTCAAGATCGAACAGTGCCACCATGGAAAGCAACATTCGAATGGACCTATGCTTCACAACAGGAGAAAACACATCATTGAAGTCGACACCTTCTTTCTGAGTGAAATCCCTTGCAACTAACCTTGCCTTGTATCTTTTTGACGTCACTCATTCAATTCCTTCCTTAACTTTGAAAATCCATTTACAACTAATTAACCTTGCCCTAGCAGGTTTCTTGATCAGTTCCCAAGTATGATTATCATGAAAAGATTTCATCTCATCATCCATGGCCTTCAGTCATTCAGTCTTATTTCGACTCCTCATAACTTCCTTGTAGTCTCTAGGTTCTTCGTCTAGAACCTCACTTGCAGAGATTAAGGCATAAGCTATAATATCTGCATACCCAAGTCTCTGAGGTGCCTTGATGACTCTTCTCGACCTATCTCTCGACAATAGGTAGTCATCATCAGTTTCCTCAACTTCCTCAGCATCTTCTGCTTCTTCTTCGACTTCATCAGGGATATGCAATTCAGAATCAACATGCTCCACCCCAACAGGAATCTCTACCTGTTCCAGCTCTTCGTCAGATGTTTCTGTATTTCGACCAACATCATCAATTTTCTTAAAAGCCATTTCAGCTTCATTGAAAATCACATCTCGACTGGTGATACACCTCCTGTGACCTGGCTCTAGGCACCATAGCCTATAAGCTTTGAATCCTTCAGGGTATCCCATGAACATGCACTTCAGAGCTCTAGGTTCGACCTTGTCTTGCCTAATGTGAGCATAGGCTACGCAGCCAAATACTCTCAGTTTGTCGAGATCTGGTGGATGTCCCGACCAAACTTCTTCAGGTGTCTTCATATCTAACGTTGTCCATGGAAATCTGTTTATCAGATATGTTGCTGTCGAAACAGCCTCAGCCCAGAACACCTTCTTTAGTCTAGCACTAGTCAACATGCATCTGACTCTCTCCAAAATAGTTCGATTAAACCTTTCAGGCAAACCATTTTGCTGTGGAGTACCTGCAATAGTTTGTGCCTTGCAATACCAGAGGCAGCACAAAAACTGTCGAATGCCTCATTGCAAAATTCAAGGCCATTGTCGATTCTCAACCTCTTGACCTTTCTTCTAGTCTGATTTTCAACCAGAGTCTTCCAACTTTTGAAATTCTCAAAAGTTTCATCCTTAGTCTTCTGGATGAATACCCATAATTTTCTGGAATAATTATCTACTATGGATAGAAAATACCTTGCTCCTAAATGTGATGGACACCTTGCAGGCCCCCAAAGATCAGCATGGATGTAATCAAGGGATCCATGTGTTCTTTGTTTGCCTTTGTTGAACTTCACTCTGCAAGATTTTACGAGTACACATGGTTCACAAAACTTCAGCTTTTCGACTTTGTCTCCACCAAGCAGATTTTGTTTCCCTAATTCGACCAGACCCCTTTCACTAACATGGCCCAATCTCATGTGCCAGATTTCTGTCTTCGACAAAGGTTTTGTGGATGCAACATTTGTCGAACCACTTACAACTTCAGCCTCAAGGGTATACAAGCCTTGTTTCTTCACGCCTCTCAAGACTTCCTTCGAACCCTTCATGACTCTTAGGATACTTTTCTCTCCTTGGAAAACATATCCTTTCTTGTCGAGTTCACCAAGAGAAAGTAGATTTCTTTTCAAATCAGGAACATACCTGACTTTAGTCAATAACCTTATTGACTCATCATGGAGTTTTAACCTCACAGATCCAACACCTACAATCTTGCAAGCCTTGTTGTTTCCCAGCAATACTGATCCACCATCTTGATCACATAATTCCTCGAACAAGTCTTTGTTTGGAGTCATGTGCCAAGTGCAACCTGAATCCATAATCCACTCTCTTCTCGAGTCACTCCTTGAAACCACAAGAACATAAGATGATTTGAAATCATCTTGGACAATGGCTGCATTGCCATTATCCTTACCTCCATGATCTTTCAGGAGTTCAGGGTACACCTTTCTTGTCTGGCCCTCCTTCTTACAATGATAGCATCGAATGCCAGATGCTTCGCCACTGTAAGACTTCGACTGACTTTTGCCCTTCTTATTGTCAAACTTACCATCCTTTCGTAAGAGTTTTTCTTTAACGGCCAAACCTTCGCCAACAGTCGAAGGTTTATGCTCCTTTCGTTCATTCAAGTCCTTAGAATACAAGGCTGATTAAACTTCTTCAAACGTCAGGGACTCCCTTCTATACAAGAGAGTTTCTTTGAAGTGAGCATGTGATCGAGGCAAAGAACACAATAGTAACAGCTGTAATACGGTGAACTGACTTTATTTGAAATGTACGGTAAGCAAGATTCGCCACCGACTTTTATTTTATCCAATTTATAGAAAGGCTAAAAGAACAGAAAAAGACCTTTTGAAAAGATTTTGAGTTCGGGGGGGGGGGGGTAAGTTATACAAAGGGAATGTGTAAGGCACCCTTTGTATCCATGGTTTCCATGGGCTCTTAATTGCTTAGCTCATTTGTTTTCAAAATGTTTGAATTGTTTGAAAAGTAGTGTGTGAATAGAATTTTGAATAAGAGCTTTAGCTTGTAAATAAGCATAGTCTTTTTGAAAAGATTCTTTAGAAAAGAAGTGGGAAAAGGTTTTGAATTTGAAAAAGAGCAAACAATTAAAAAGTAATTACCCTAAGTTTAAAATTCGTTCTTTTACCTTTTCAGGGCTATACATACCATAGGAGGGTAGGAAGTCCTTTCATTGGATGTTGAAGGGTCATCGAAGGTTATCGTTCGCCATAAAACTGTCCCTGTCATAAAGAGGGCAGGTAGTCTAAGGGAAGGATAAAATAGTCATTAATCTTTTTAGGCATCATGTGAGGATACCTTAGCAATGGGGACAATCATCCTTTATAAGGTAATCTCGAGGGAGTTTCAATAACTTTAAAGGCAACATTTGCTTTAGGTATCCTCGGAATCGGAGGACTTGACTATTTTTAGGCAACAAAATTAAGGCAACAAGGCAACAGTAATAAGGCAACAAGGCAACATTAATAAGGCAACAAGGCAACCAGAGGGATTACCCTAAAGGTATGTGTGTGGCACAATCAGGTGGTTAATTCAAATATTTATCTTGTAATTAGTGATGCTAATTCAGTTTAAGGCTTGCACTCCCTAAGATTACTAACCACGCAATTTAAAATAAGCAAAAATTAAAGGCGGGAATTAAAAGTCTTACGCTATTACAATAAACACCTGTGGGGAAGGGGAATAATGACAGAAAATAAGAGGGAACAATAATTAGTATAAACATCTTTGAATGCCTTGATCTTCCTCGAACCCTCGATTGACTTTGAAAATTAAAAGGAAAATAATTGGGGTGAGTGTAGGAGAGATTCGTTGGCTATTTGAAGTAAACCCTATTTTGGGCAAAAGGCAAAATAAAAATCAAAATGATATTTAAACAAGAAAAGAATTAGAAACTTAGCTTTTCGATTGGTATGGCGCGTGGCTGAAGGATCTTGGTTAACCGTGAAAATTGGGCGTAAAGAAGAGAAATGTTAGTGCATTAAAGTCCTCAACAATTATAACATGACAGATCAAAAATTAAAATTGTAATGATTTAGGCAAACAAAAAAAGGCATGGCAAAAGGCAAACCCTGAATGGGACAAAAGTTAACCAGGGTTTATAAATGAATCGAGGTTAACAAACCTAAAAATTAATTGATTAAAAGTATATAAAAAAAATAATTTTTATTGTTAAAAACAATTATTTTTAATGTTTATGAGAAAAATCGAGTGTTTCGATTAAAAATAAATAAATACGAAATTATTATAAAAACTAATTTATTAAATAATTAAGAATAAATAAAAAAAGAATTATAATAAAAGAAAAAAAAGGAGAAGAGATAAACAAAAGTATTTAAAATATATAAAAAAAATTGAAAAAAAAAGACTTAGCTCTGAATTCTGTGTGGTTGCTTGGTGAAGGTCTTTGGCGCACCAGCGTATCCACATGCGTTGGATCTTGGAAGAGAGAGATCTGATGGCTTTCACGTGAGGGCTCATCATGGTCCCTCATGGGAGTGGCACGCTGGATCTGGGAACAAGGTATTATAAGCAATTTAAACAAAAAGATGCAAAACCTAGGGATCGAACCCAGGTTTATGGTGTGACCATTCCCATTATCTTGCCAACTGCGCCAGTTATTTTAATCGTTAATAGCATGGATAGAAAACATTAAATATACAACCAAGAATTAGATGTAATAGTCAAACGTGGGCCCCGTCTTCCTCGAATAGACCAATCAACGTAGGAGAGAGACCATGGACTTGTTGACCGGCCATTAGGAGGAGACACGCATGCAGGAGAGAGAATGAGTTCTTTGACCGGCCAATAAGAACAAGACAACGCGCGGTCTACTATTCATCTTCTTCACGTTTTCTAACTAGTCTTTTGCTACAATCTTGCTTCAACCATAACTGCGAGTTAGCTACGAACTCCTTCGTAGCGAATCTATAAAACAATCAAAACTGCAAAACAAGTGTAAATCCAGAACAAAAAGGACCCAGATCGCGTAATTAGACCCATGCGATTCTAGTGGTGGAGTTATTTTGATCTGTAGCGGCCTAGAACAACGAAACCGGATCATGATAGTTTCTTGCCCTAGCCATGGTGTCTCCATTGTTCTACGTTCGAGCTTCCAGTTAATGGTTCCAGACTACCTTAAACATCACCACGAACTCAATACAACACATTAGATTTGACGAAACACATGAAAACATGAGATATGAAATTCAAGAATGTGAATGAATATATTGAATATGAAACTCGTACCCTATGCGTCTTGGGGCATGTATAATGATGTATTCTCACCTTATATCATCTCAGGAATAAATTAAGATGGTTGGTTGGCCTTGAAAGTGGCTGCACCTTGTAGAACGAAATTGCACTTCTCTTTGATATTTTTGCACTTTGAAATCCTAGCTCCCTTGCACCAATTTTTTCGTCCCCTAATGGCTGCAATATTCAGGTATATATAGATGAAAGTATTAGGTCAACAAGTTTGGAAAAAAAACCAATGATTGGAGGATCAAATCTTTGATTGAAAATTTTGCATTAAAACTTCTATTTTTGGCCAATATAATCTCAATCTTTGCAAACTTGAGGAGCACGAAATTCAATCCAAAATATTGATTAATTGATGATTGAATCTAATTAGAACTTTCTCTCAAATCAAATATTTGCTTATCACCTCAATTATTTGATTTATATTATATTTTAAATGAATAAAATTCAATATAAAATCAAATAATCATCAAAAATTCGTGGCAATTGGATTTTAAGTCTTGGATAACTTGAGGATCAAGATTGAATCAAAAAGAATTGGGCCCATTTGCAAGAAAACTCATTTTGAGCTACTTTTGTTTCACATTTTTCACCGAAAATTGTCAAACTTTGACAAGGCATATCTCCCTCAATTTTTAAGATATGGTGGAGTTCTAGGACTTTTTGGATAGCCCAAGATTTCCTCTACAAGCCACTTTGGAACATATTTTGCATTTGAGGATTTTATCTTGAAGATATGGCTTCTGACAAAAAACAGCTTTTTGCGATCTTCTAGAAGGACCTGTAATGTTTTGGCTCATATCTCCCAAATGGTGAATTCCGGCCTTGGCGTGTGAGAGACAAATTTGTAGAGAATTCGATTTCCTTCAAATTGAGCTTTGGATGGAAAATTTCTGATGTTCCATGTGAAAGTTATGGCTTGTCAAAGTTGGGTTGACTTTCTCCTTAAAACCCTAATTTAGAAACTTAGGTTTTTGATGACTTTTGATCTTTTCTTGATGAATCATGATCAACATTTGATCAAATGATTAATGTCACTTCAACATGAGGATGTTGACCAAAAATCAGGAATTTTGACTGTACTTTGACCACAGTTGACTTTAAGGTCAAATCAGTCGACTGTTTAGTGTTTGAACTATTGACAGGGCAATCTTGAGAACCAGAGTCTGAAACTTGGCATGAGGATCCTTTGAGGCATGTGAGAGGCCATGAGGTCCATTTGAGGTGTCAGAATCTGATTTTACTTTGAGAAATACAAAACCCTAGTTTAGAGGCTGTTGTTTAGGAGAGAGACTGCATGCTTCCTTTTGGTGTATCTTTGAGCACTTGAAAGTCAGATAGACTGAAATATGAATAAATAGGATGGGAAAATTTTGGGGTATGACAACAGCGCTTGATCTTCATCATCGATCTTCACATCAATATTTTCAAGATCAAGAATCAGCTTGTTGAACATATCCAACTGCTCAGCCAACACTTTGTCTTCAATCATCTTGAATGAATACAAAGCTTGCTTCAGGTAGAGTCGATTTACCAGCGATTTGGTCATATACAAACTTTCAAGTTTCACCCATAACCCTGATGCCGTCGTCTCCTTTGATACCTGCCGGAGAACCTTATCACCAAGGCTCAACAAAATTGCGCTGTGTGCTTTCTCGATCATATTCGTCTTCTCCACTGCCGTCAATTCTGCATTCATGGCTGCCTCTCCCTTCAACGCTTCCAAACAACCCTGCTGAACCAGTAGGGCTTTCATCTTCAAGCGCCACAGACCGAAATCATTCACTCTGGTGAACTTTTCAATCTCATACTTTGTTGAAGGCATCTTCTCCATGCTCACCGCACCAATTTGTTGTGAAAAACGATGTCAAGAACAAAATATAATAGGGAATTAGGGAAGATAAGATGAACACAAGAATTGGTTATAACTGTTATTCTTTTACTTTCTCTTAAAACAAGATTACAAGTTTACAAGAATAACAAATAACCTCTCTCACCCTAAATTATAATTTGCAGCTTAGCAATGATGAGAGACTAGTATGCTATTTATAATAAAACCTAACATACTAACTAATGGGATTTTTCCACAAGGCCCATTACACAAGCCAACTTAATAAACAAGCTAACTTAACAAATTAGGGTTTAAACACTAAAACCTAATTTAACATGCTAACAACCCTAGCATCTTTGACACAAGCATGTGAACAACCTTCGACTTCATGCTTAATCCTGTCGAACCAAGAAGCTACCCTTCGACCATACTAGAGTTCGATCCAATATCCCACATGTTTCATACTACATTATCTGTTCTACTTATCATTTGCAGTGGCATAAGCTTGCGTCAAACACCATCACCAAATATGGATGGCATAATATAAATAACGGATAAAATTCCATATCAAAGAAGAAAAAAGTTGTTATTATGAAAGTAGATCTGCAACAGTATTGAATCCTCTGTTTAGGAATATATAACGGGGCATTGTTATATGTTGTTGGTGACGTTGTGTGCTTGAATTTGTGCATACTATATTGGTAATGGTGACATTGTTGGTGGCATGCACGATCAGAAGAGGGGCCAATATGCATGGGTTTTTTTGCATGTCAGTGCTGAAATTCATACATCATGGTGTCCGAACTTCAGTTCGTTATGGTGAGCCTTGATCCTATGGAGGGGATTGGGTATGAGTAGCTAATTTCATTGAGGAATTAGTGAAGCATTACGATATGGTGATTAGTAAATATTTTGGTGTGCTTTGAATCCATGGTGGGGATCGAGAGCGAGATGGACATGTGTGTCCATAAAAGGTACCACATGCATATAAGTTGAGTTGTTTTCATGAGTCACGTTCCATAACTGAGTTGTATGTGTGATTGTGATTATGTATGTTGTTGAGGTGGGTGTGAGAATATGATTTATGTAATTTATGTGATACATGTGTAATTGTTGTATTCTACCTTGCAGCTTATACCATTTAGTTTATTGAAGTGTAATCTAAGCCCTTTTGTTTGTTGTGGTGTATATGCTCATATGGAGTACAAATGAGCAGGTAAATGAGTATCTGCTTAGAAGTTCAAGGATGACGTTAAGGATGTTCTTCTTTCTCATTGTTTATGTGATTATTTAGATTTTTGTTGCTCAGATTTATAACACTGGGTAGGCAAACGATTATGTTTTCTTGCTATTTACTTTGATGTTGATGTTGCAAGAGTTAAACTTGTTATGTTATGCACTGCTTGAGTTGGAAGGCATTTAGCCATAACTAAGTTTTATTTTGAAAAGAAAGTATCATGAGACATAACTGTTAGTTGAGCTATTTTATTTGAATAATTCTGGTGCGATGAGCTTAAGTAAAGGCAAGCATGTGATGACAGGTGTTAAATGATTGCATGATGCTTATTAACCCGTGTTACGGAGCATGTTTTTGTTGTGTCGAGAAACGCCCTATGTGTTGTTGTTATTTAAATTCGCACTATATACGTGTGGGGTTTTTAGGGTGTTACATAATGGTATCAGAGCAGGTCGATCCATCCGACCAAGTTTTTGTAATGTTGTATGTTCCTTAGTATGCGACGAGTGTGCAAACACCGTTGATGCAATGTTCCTTCTGATGTTGTTTGCCTATATGCAGAGGTATGGCTGGAGGTTGTGCATGTATGAAACTATAAGGTTATGCATGTATGAGACTATAAGGTTGAAATACTCTCTCATTTTCTATTTATAAGCAAATTTTAATTTTTTAGATTCATTGAATAATTAATGTATCTAACCTATATATAGTCCAAATACATCATTTTTTTAATGAATCTAAAGAGTCAAAATTTTCTTATAAATAGGAATGGAGGGAATAAGACTTATAAGGATTGATTGGTACTACCTATACCAACAAGTTACATTTTCTTTTCGGTAGCCTAACAAATAATAACTCCAGAGTTAAACGTGATTGACTTGCAGTAGTATTTAGATGGGTAACCTTTTAGGAAGTTTCTCAGAAAGTGTATGAGTAAAGAAAAAGCATGCTTAAAAAATCCATGTTGGTTTCTGGGGTCAGTCGATAATCCTAAAAGTAGTTAGGGGCGTTATACATAGCACTACAACTTCAGAGGCTTCTCCAATGATCTCAGGATCCTATTGTCGAGGATGTGGACGAACATCATATTCTTCTTTTGTAACACCCGGTATTTAATTAATTATTTTCAAATTATTTCGAATTTAATTGTTGAATTTGTGGAGTGTTGAGAATTAAATATTTAATTAATAATTTAATTAAATATTTTCAAATTAGTCGATTAATTAATTGATTAAGTTGTAGAAATAGTATTGAAGAAATACTAGATTTATTATATGGACTTAATTAAGTGATGGTGGTAGTAAAAGGTGGGGTGAGAATGTTAGGCTCAATAGGTTTAATGAAATTAGGTTAAGATAGGGATTAGGTTAATTAGAAGGGAAAAAGTCTTGGAGAATTGGTCATGGGAAGTTGCAGGGAAGAGAGAAAATATGAGAGAAAATAGGAGAGAAACTAGGAGAGAAACTCATTCCCGTTTTTCTTGCAGCAGTCTCACTAAATCAAAGATCCCCAATTCGTTAACCAGTGGATCGTGGCCAAATTTTAAGGGTAGGTTCGCAACACCTATATCTAATTTTTGACCGTTGGGATCTTCAAAATAAGGTCTGTGTTGCGAGATATTATCATCGCACTGTAGCTGCATATTTGGAAAAAATTCCAGCTTTTGATTCTGATTAAAAGAGGCAAGGGTTAGAAGATAAGGCTAGAAGGCTTTGATCGGTAGAATTATAGAGTAATCTCCAATCCAAGGTAAGGGTGAGATTCTGAATCTATAATGGAATTTATGATGAATTGTATGTGGGATTGAGTTTGTATAATCGCCTCTGTTTGTGGTTGTGTAGAATTGTTGCAGTGTGTGGTTGTTTATGGTGGTTGTTTCTGATATTGCTGAAGTTGTTCCACTGTCAATGAATTTATTTTTGAAAATTGTTCTATGTTGATGTTGGCATAGTTGTTATGTTGTTGTAATAATACATTGTTGATATTGTGATGTTGGTGATGTGATTATGATTATATTATCGTTATGATTATGTTGTTGATACGATGATGATGTTGTAGGCCTATGGCCAGTGTTGTAGTGACGATATAGGCTTATGCCTTTTGCGATGATGACTACCTCTAATAATTGGTAATAACAGTGATATAAGCGTATGCCTCGTATGAGATTTTTGTGGTGTTGTATGTGATTGTTGTATTCATTGAGTCGCATCCATTGCATAATGCATGCCTGAAAATTATGGCAAACACGACGACCTGAAATTATGGCAAACACGATGGCCTGAAAATTATGGCAAACACGACGGCCTGAAAATTATGGCAAACACGACGGCCTAAAAATGACAAATGTTTAAGTTGGCCTGAAAATGGCAAAAGTGACGATTGCCTGAATGGAAAATGTTTAAGTTGGGAGTTTTACTCCAAATGGTACGACATGCATATGCATTGTTATGAGTAGGGATGTCAATTGCATCTGTTAATGGGGATCCCTGTGGGGAATATCTGTGTGGAGATCCGAAGTTGGGGATTTTTTTCCCCGTGGGGATGGGGGTGGAGGGAAAAGTTCCCCCGATAACACTTTGGGGCGGGGATTGGAAAAGTATCCTCCGTCCCCGTGGATTCCCCGACTCCGACGATATATTTTAATTTATATATTTTATATATTATATAATTATATAATTTTACATGAAAAATATTAATGTTTTAGAAAATGAAGAGTCATTAGAAGTTATAGATTTGTCACACATAATCAATCACTTGCGTTGGACGACATCGGTATTGTTGTAGTAAATTAGTGGAAGCACGGTAGCAAGTTATGTTACTATTTATTTATTTATTTATTTTTACATAAAAAATATTAGCAACATCAAGTTCTTTTGCTTTTTTTTATTTATTATTGATGTAAGATGTATTTTTATTTTTTTTATAAAATAAAGATGCAAATATATGCGTTTTAAAAAATACGGAAAAGAATAACAAAATACTAGTGTCATATTTTTGATCAAAAAGTGTAGAAATTTTCTTAAGATTCGATCTCCGTGGATATCCGTGGGGATCTGTGGGGATGGGGATGGGGGGAAATATTCCCCCGTGGCGGAGATTGGAGATGGGGATGGGGACTAAATTTGGGGGCGGGGCGGGGAGCGGAGAAACATCCTCCGAACAATATCTGCCCCGTTGACATCCCTAGTTATGAGTCGTATTTCGAGTTGATTAATTGTTGTTGATGATGTTGTTGTGATGATGGATAAGTGTTGTATTAAATTGATGATTTTGTTGTAATACGTTGTCGATGACTTAGTGTGAAATTATGCTAACGATTTGTTGTGACAAGTATTGTTAGAAAGATGTGTAATGGTTATTATAACTATTATTATAACTGTTGTTGCTAATTGCTATTATAGCTATTGTTATAATTGTCGTTGCTATTTGTTATTATATTTGTTGTTATAATTGTTATTTGAAAGTTGTGAAGTGGTAAATTATATGATCTGATTTTTGTTATATTATTTATCATGCATCGTATTATATTGTTAGATATCTCACCCCTTCTGCTGATGTTTCCCCTACCATGGGAAATGGGCAGGTACTCAAGTATAATTGTGGAAGTTTGAAATTAATTTATGAAGTCTTCATGTTGCTTTATAATAAGTCAAGAGGGTCTTGCTCTGATACGCAGCACTCGGGGGATGGACGATTGTTGTTATGTTTAAATGTTGTTATTACCTTAAGTTGAATTATGAATTATCATGTTAATTTTGAAGTTTTCTAGTCAAATAAATATGTTAAGCGAATTGAAGTTGAATAATATTAATAGTTGCGAAGTGTTTTCAGTGAATAAAAGATATGATGTTGTTACCGTTGAGAAATTATGATTCCGTTGTTTAGTTGATTAATTGAATTGAAATATGTTGCTATAAGTTCATCCAGGTTCTAAGTGTTATGTATCTGCATAATTATGATTAATGTATGTTGTTTATGTGAAGTAAATGTGACATCCATTGTATGATTAAATTTTTCGCGCTCTGATTATATTAATATTCGATGGGTAGAATTGGGGTGTTACATATCTACTTTTAATATAATAAAGTAGAATACATATGAAATCCTATAATTATTCCTCTAATCACCATTTTGAGGGTGATAAACGGGGACATAGATATAATTGCATCTCCCTTAATATTTTAATTAATAAATAATTTTTTAAATCATTTTGTAACCTTTCATTATCCCCTTTTTCTTTTACCATCATTATTAACGTGAGAAATTTTATTTGGAATTGTGCAATCTTTTTTGGAATACAGCAAAACCACCTCCACGCTTCTCCTCTTTGATTTTTGAGAAACCCTTCAATTTTCTCTCATTAATCTATATATTAAGGCTTTTGATTTCAACCAACAAACCCTAAACTACAAACAATTAGGTTTAGCTCTTCTTCCTCTTCCATTACATCCATCGATTTTAGGTTATTTCCAATACTTTTCATCTCTGTATTCTAAACCGTCTACCAAATTCTTAACTTTCTGCATTCCAATATTTACCAATAAATAGTAACCAATATCAACACAATCCACTGCTTCTTTCATGAATTGGTTGATTCTTTAGACGCGTGCGAAATCGTGATGTTGAGTTTGTTGTGGATCTGTGTCAGTTTCGGAATTGCGATTTTGAAGCGGTGAACGTCGAATGCGTATCGGAAATGGTTTTGTATGATTCTGATTTTTTCTTTGGCAGGTGAGGTGAAGTATTTGTTGTCGTGTTGATATCAGTTGCATATCGATGTTTGATGTGGGGTTTATGTGTGATGAAATCGTGATGCTGAGTTTGTTGTGGATTTGTGTCCGTTTTGGAATTGCAGTTTTGAAGCGATGAACGTTGGATGCGTATCGGAAATTTGTGTTCGATGAAGATGATGTTGCAGTTTGCGATTTTAGAACTTGGTGAGGTCTTTCTAATTCCGTGTTCTTTGATCTGGAAACAATTTTTACTTTTTATATATCTTTGATTTAATTTTTGATTTCTAAAATGGTTCAATAAATTGATTTAATGTTTTCAGCATCAATCTCAGCAAGAAATGACAAAGATGTTACAAGCGAAGGGAGTATGGATTTATCCACTGTCAGTCAATAGCTTCATTACTTGATATTCTTTCTTATTTATATTTGTGGAGTTTTTATGTTTAATGGTTAAAAGTTTTGATTGATACACTAGATTGGGTTGTTATTATTAATACAAAATGTATCTTTGTTCCAACTTTTATATAAACAAGAAGATATAGTTTGGTTGTTGTTCTTTATATATATATATATATATATATATATATATATATATATATATGCACAAACTGTATGTCTTTTAGTAATATAAGGACCAGAGACAAATTTTATTGTATATGTTGATGATTTGATAAATAACTTTGGCTAGCGTTTCAGAGTTCTGTGATTGATGGCACTTGATTTTGTGAACAAATTTTATTCTACACACAGCTTTTGTTTTTCCAACATTTTGATTCTACACACAGTCTCACTATTGTTACATTGGAAATCCACGAAAACCCTTTGGAATCCCTATTCAGTTCTTTGGAAATCCACGAAAACCCTTTGGAATCCCTATTCAGTTCTTTCATTCAAATTTTATATTTTCATTAAACCAGTTTAGTAAGGATTTTACACAACCTTAAACGTGATTTCATCAAACTATTTATTTCAAATCCTAACTATTTTCCATATTCCTAATTTTCATTAGACCATTTATTAAACCTTTTTTACTGCAAAATCAATAATAAAGTAAGGTGAAGTCGTATTTTATTTTACTTTCAATGTGTTTTCTCAATTGAAATAGATAAAGCATTGGAAAAATAATATTTTTAAAATTAATATATAATAATATCTCCAAAAAAAAATTTATGGTTAAATAAATTTATATCTCAATTGAAACAGATAAAGCATTGGAAAAAATTATGGTTAAATAAATTTATACGGAGATATCAATATCATGTTTTTATATTTTCTATATTGCATTTTATTTATGTGATTAAAACCTATAGAATCTTATAATAATTACAAAATCGTTGCATTCCAAGAGTTTCCAAAAACAAAATCGCTGCATTCGAAGAGTTTTACACCAACGAAATATTTGTAATTAATTCAATTAAATAGACAATTTTTAATAGATAATTAATGTAATTTATAGTAAAAAAATATGATTTTTTTCAATAAATAAATTATTAATAATTTTACTTATAAATTTAATGGAATATTTTGTTTTTTTAATAATTTGACTAAATTTATGTAAGAAAATCATCTTCATAAGTTATTTTCTACCACTTACAGTATTCAATAAAGCATTGGAAAAATAATATTTCTAAAATTAATATACAATAATAATAATATTTTGATTTGTTACAAAATTTAAGTCACTTAATCTCTTTAATGATTACATTATGGGTTTTTTAATCTATATATCAAAATATTTTGATTTTTCAAAGATTTATTTCAATAAAATAAGAAATTAATACAAGATTAGTAATTGATTAATTGTACTACAATATTTGAACAATTTTACGATGAATTTTCATATTTAATTTTATGGGATACATTTAAAATACTAATTTATTAATACAATTATTTTTATTATTTCAAAATGAAATATATTTTGTTTCAATTTAAAATTTTTAAATAAGTTTTTAATTTTTATTTTTATATTAAAAGTTTTATAAATATTGTGAAATAATTTAGTCACAAATTATTTAAATTTTTATTTTTTAAGTTGAAATTAGTTTATTTAAATTAGTTTATTCAAATTATTTTATTTAAATTATGTTTTAATATTTAATTTTATATTTTGATTTGGTCTTAACATTATGCAAATCATATTTACACTTATTAATATATAAACTTGCCCATTATTTAAATATCTTGACTTTTAATAATTATAATTATAATATATTTACTATGGGAAAGATAGTATATTTATTTTTAACGATGACATTTGTTTTTAGATTTAAAAAATTAGATTATTTGGTACCTGCTACCAAATCAAATAAATATAATCACATATATTTTATTTATTTATTATTTATAACATATTTATTTATTATTTATAACATTGTGCATGGTAGATGACTACTCATGGTAGATTTATGTATCGTTGTTTCTGTTAGTAATTTTTTATGATAAAATGTTAACATTTATATTAAAAACATTGCTACTAATTTTTATTTTTTTTTAGAAAAAAACATGATACAATTATGATTGATAAGTACATAAATTTCTTAAGAAAACATACATTTTTCGACGGGCCGAAACTACTTATAAAATTACATTTAACATGAAACAATTATGATTGATGAATACATAATTTTTTATAAAAACAAAAATTTATTATTCTTTTTGCATTTTATACACATTTTTAACCATCGCTATATTATATTAATTTACTATTTATAACGACATTGTAAGAACAGTGCGAACGCACGGGTAAATGATTTATTTTTTTATTTTATTTTTCTATTAATATATTTTTTTTTGAGGGGGCAAAGCTACTTAATATGTATATATTTTATTTACATTTTTACCCATTATTACATTATATTTATTTACTATTGATAGATGACTACTTAATTATTTCCTTTATTTTTTATTTTTCATAAGTAAATATTAACCTATAACTGATATTTTTTAAAAAATAAATATATTAAATATATTGAAATTTTTATTTAAAATAAGTCAAAACGATTTCAAATGCTTATAATAAGATAAGGGGTACGAGTGACAATGAACAAAATTTGGACAAAATAATTTGGTGCTGTTACCAAATCAAATAAATATATATTTATTTATCATTTATAACATTGTGCAATCCGTGCGAACGCACGGATAAATGATTAGTAATGATAGATTTATAACGATATTGTATGATTCGTACGAACGCGTTCGCACAGGTAAATTATTACTAATGATAGATTTATAACGATATTGTATGATTCGTACGAACGTACGGGTAGATGATTACTCATGATAGATTTATAACGATATTGTATGATTCGTTCGAACACACGGGTAGATGACTGCTTAATTATTTCATTTATTTTTTCTACTAAAGTATATATTTATAACTATATTAAATTAATATTTATATGACAATTATAATTTCAAATGTTTTTTCTTTTTAATTTACATATTTTTTATATATATTTATTAACCATCGTTATATATTTATTTATTTATTATTTATATCGACTTTGCGTGACCCGTGCGAACGCACGGGTCCTTTACTAGTTTTGCTAAGAAGCTAGACCGCATGCGTCATATCTTTCCCATCTTCGAGGATGACAAGTTATTGAATCACGAGGACAACAAATCTTGGGAGGAGTATGAATGTCACTCCATCCTTAGAGATTTCACTTCACCGCCCCATAGGCATGGTAGTAATTTTGCTGTGTGTTTATATGATTGTCTAGATCTCAGTTTTTGTCATAACTCTGAAGCTTCAGAGGCTTCTCTAAAGACCCCAAGATACTACGATCGAGGATATGGACGGACATCAGATTCTTCTTTTGCTTAGAAGTTGGAGCGTGTGTGTTATATATTTACCTTTTTTGAAGATGACGTGCTAGTGAATGATGAGGACAACCGATCTTGAGAGAAGTGTAAATGTCACTCCATTCTTGGTATCAGTTGAGAACTAGTAACTTTAAGACTTCCCTTTATGGCGCAGTTGTGTCAATGGTAACTAACTTTAGCACGATGTCCTGATTGCCCCGAGAGTCTGACTCTCGCATGGTACTGTCTCTTGGTGGAGCGTATTGAAGTTTCTATTCAGTCTTGAAAATTCTTTTAGTAAAAATTGTGAATTTTGCTCTTGAGCTATGTTATAACCGTTACTTAGAAGGTTTGTTGCTCCATGAACTTCAATATTTGCTTGCAACATCTTAAGACTTGGGAGTATTTGTTTGGGTATAACAGGTATAGGAGGAGGTCAATGCGATGGTTTGTCTTTGTGATGTAGTTGTGTGGATTTAAAGAACATAATAGCCTGGTATGTCCATTGTCCGATTCTTAAAATAGAGAAATATTGTTGTGTAAATTTAAAAGAAGATACCATCAGGACTGAATTATCTTCTATAGGATGAGGAGGAAGAGGAAGAACTCTTGTAGCTTCAGCATTAACAACATTTACAACTTGTCGTTGAACAAAAGATCTAGTGACCCAGAATAGATGGATACCATAAATTGAGTTATGATGCCACAACAATTAACCATGGGTTGAAAGCTTTGTATGAGGGAGTGTTTTATTCTGAAGTGAAAGAATTTACTTTGGATTTTGCTCATGTTCAATTATTGTTGCAAAGTTGTGGAACTTTGTTCAAGGTTAGTGACATGTCTAAAAAATTATTAGATGGAAGGCCGACCAAAATATTTGAACATACATTTGAATATTCAGAGATATGTGATGAACATTTTTCATTTGATAATTTTTTTATTGTCAATAGTATTAGTAAAAGTACACCAGTGATAACGTTTCTAGCGAGGGCCAGTAAAGTCTCAACTGGATTCTTTTCGAATTGATAATCTCCTTATATAGTAGTTCTGACCCATTTCATACCTAATACTCATCAGAGGCCATTTAACGTGATTGTCTGTGATTAGTGTAATCTCTTAATGGTACTTGGAAATCAGACTTGATTTTTAGATCTTATACCATAATTCTCTCAATCAGTCATAAATGTGTTATCCATTGTATCATAATCCAAACACTCCCTCTATATTAGTTTTGGGTTGACATGATCAACCCGACCCATTAAGTGTGTTAGCCTGACCCTATTCTATCAGACGAACTACAATATAGGGCGAACTCTATCTAACCTAGGATATAACATGACATACTCTTAATGATTTGAGCCAATAGACCAAACATGTACACAACTCCTCAATGTTGCAAAAACTCCCTTGGTTCACCAATATGCGTCTACTGTCGTTACTTGACATCCTCACTCTTACTAGTATTAATATGTGGTGGTTTGATACGTTGTTAACTAGCTCTTCCTCATAAAAAGATATGTGTAATTTATCGACGATTTCCCCAAAAGCAAAATAATAAATTTTCCTTGATCTCTTTTGAGAAAAAAAACACGTTATTATGCCTAAGCGGGGTGAACCTCTCTAACATGACAAATGGTAGATATAGAACCTTCGTTCCCAAGGAGTTTAAAGATAGATCCTCTCAAGAAGATAAAAAAATTTGTGTACCCAAATTATATAGTGAACATAGTTATATCGATTGAAAATCACGACAGTGAGTGAAAATGAAAGAAGAGGAAAAACCATCTTCCTTCTCTTTGCGACCTTCTTTTTAGAGGGGTTATATTTGTCGCCCCACACCTTGTTCGAGTTAAGATTGAGGGTAACCGGCCTAAATTAAAACACCTACTAATACTACTTTCTCTAATCTTTTTTAACTTTAACCTTATAATAGTCTATTCCAAATATTTTATCTCTACATGGTTTTTGAATTAATCTTCCATAATATATGAACAAACACTTTAGAAAATAAACTAAATAATTAAAATTATAAATAAATCTGTCCAAAATAATACTAGGCTATAAGTAAATCAAACATCTATAGATATTTATAATATCAATTATTAGTCTACCCATTTTACTAACTACCAAACCCATCGTTTTTAGTCTCTGTTTTTTTTTTTCTTTGGATAGCCCCCTTTCTACCTTCTAAAATGATTTTATTTTGTTACTTTTCATTTTATATTGTCTCCATTCTCGGTGTTTTGTTTTTGTTTTCTATTTTTTTCCCTCACATTTTTCTGGTCTAGATTTTTCCTTCACATTTATTTATAACAAGAAAAATACAAAAACGGACGGTCATCTCACTATATTTCTCAAAATTTCAGATTTCATACATTTTTCCCAAAACGAAAATTACAAAAAAAAAAAACAATCCTAAATTATAAATATACGGCATTTTAAAATTACATTTTTTTTTTGACAATTTTCCTCCTCTGTCATATTTCCCCCCGTTCCCATTATTTCTCTTTTTTTTTTCCCGTCAAGTATATGTTTATACTATTTTCATAAAAATTATTATTTTAAAAATATTTGAACAAACAAAATTGTACAATATACCGAATATTCCATTTAAAATATAAAACAATATTAGTTTCGAATTCTATTATTAATTCGTGCATCTTCTCTTGTTAAGTAGTATCTTCCACTTGAAAAAAGAGTCTCTTTTGTCGTGCAATCCAACAGTGTATATGTTTTAAGGTATTTCACCTACTCCCTCACCAAACCAACATTGTTGCTGCTGGCGGACTTCACAAGGGACATTCATTCTCATTACATATACAAACGTCCGCCCTCTTCCGTTCCAGATCTTCAAAATGCAGTCCGCCGCTTTCACTCTCTCCCCTTCTCTCCCTCTCCGAAATCTCAACCGCCAAAACACCAACCGTTTAACTCGCTCCTCCACTAACCTCCGTCTCTCCGCCAAATTAAACGACGCCGTAAATCCCAATGGCGCCTCCTCTTCTTCCTCCTCCTCCTTCACTCGTAAATCAT
The DNA here is from genome assembly GCF_029867415.1 of Vicia villosa. NCBI lineage: Eukaryota > Viridiplantae > Streptophyta > Magnoliopsida > Fabales > Fabaceae > Vicia > Vicia villosa. Next base: position 59,625 of record NW_026706052.1, read on the forward strand.
GGTCTATTTCTCCTTCTTCATCTTCCTCCTCTTCTTTCAAATTCAGACCTCTCCCTCTCCTTTCCACCTCCGATCTTTCTCCTCCTAAAGCCACATCCGAAAGCGCCGCTGAATCTGCTGATTCCGGTTCTTTGCTCAAAACTCTTCAACTTGGATCCTTGTTCGGATTGTGGTACCTCTTCAATATCTACTTCAATATCTACAATAAACAGGTGCTTGCTATTTCTTTTCACGAGATCTATTTCTTGCGATGCTTTTTGTATCGTAAAATATTGTATTCTGCAATGCTGAGGAGTATTTTGAATTTACAGTAATTTTTCTTTTTGTTTCTATGCAGGTTTTGAAGGCGTGCCATTTCCCTGTAACTGTTACTGTAGTTCAATTTGCTGTTGGGACTGTTCTTGTATCAGTTATGTGGGCTCTTAATCTCTACAAGAGACCTAAAATCAATGGCGCCATGGTATTTTGCTATCTCTTTGATTGATTAATTAGTTAAGAAATCTATTATTGAGTTCTGTGTTGTTGATTATGTATGTGTGTGTTATTTGTTTTCAGCTTGCAGCTATATTTCCACTAGCTATTGTGCATACTTTGGGGAACCTTTTCACTAATATGAGTCTTGGAAAGGTGGCTGTGTCTTTTACTCACACTATTAAAGCTATGGAGCCTTTCTTTTCGGTTATCCTTTCTGCCATGTTTCTTGGAGAGGTTAGAATGCAACTTTTTTGTTTTTACTGCAACTTGCCGTTGCTTGTTGTGATTAATTTTCAAAGAATTTGATGATAGTTGATAAGTATGTATCAAACTGATAGGATTTTAAATTTCGGTCGTGGTCCTTGCGGTCCTTGATATTCTGGTGTATTGTGGTGGCAGAGACATATTAAACTTTGGTATCATCATGCTACCATTGTGACCGGTCCCTTTTTTTTAAGTTGGCTGTATGTTTCTCTAGTACAGTGCTGTCAATCATGGATTGCAGTAAATACTGATTTGCTCAAGTTTTGCTACACTATAGCCGTGATTTGAAAACAATAGTTGTGTAGCTTATATTATATATTATATCTGGTGACAGAAAATTAAATACACTTAATGGATTCTGAGGTGATTTTTCCAGTAGTAATCTCGTGTTTCATTTTCATTTTCTGACAGAGACCTACACCTTGGGTGATTGGTTCCCTTGTTCCTATTGTTGGTGGAGTTGCTCTGGCGTCTGTTACGGAGGCGTCTTTCAATTGGTAAGATTTTCTGTGTAATCTTCCATCTATGGGGCAGTGAAGAAGGGATATGTAAAGAAATTTTTTGGTTTATTTGAGTTCTTATAAGCTTTGGTGGTATTGAATAGGGCTGGATTTTGGAGTGCAATGGCTTCCAATGTGACAAACCAATCACGTAATGTTCTTAGCAAAAAGGTCATGGTTAAACAAGAGGTAATGTGATCTGTGGACATTCATAATATTTGCGTTCAACAAGACATTTTATGAACCTCTTATATGTTAAAAAAGAAGATTATAACGATGCTTTTGTTCTTCTCAGGAATCCTTGGACAACATAACTCTCTTCTCTATAATAACAATAATGTCATTCTTCTTGTTAGCACCTGCTGCTATCTTCATGGAGGGTGTCAAATTCACCCCTGCTTACCTGCAATCTGCTGTGAGTAACTTGTTGGTTATAGTAGATAGAATTGTTGTCATCTAGGTACACTCTAAAGTTGTTATTATGTTGGGTTTGTTAATATATTATTGTATTATCTTTCTCTACAGGGATTAAATGTTAGACAAGTGTACACCAGATCTCTTCTTGCTGCACTCTGTTTCCATGCATATCAACAAGTGAGTATTCTGTTTTCATGTTCGATGCACAACTTTGCTACTAAATAGGGTCTTGTACTATAGTTGCTGACATGGTTTCCATTTGTAATATTTAAATGGCTGTGTATCTTAATGACCTATTAACGTTTTTCTGTGAATGGGCTTGCAGGTTTCTTACATGATATTGCAGAGGGTATCACCTGTTACCCATTCCGTCGGTAATTGTGTGAAGCGTGTTGTGGTTATTGTGAGCTCTGTCATCATCTTCAAAACACCTGTCTCGCCTGTGAATGCTTTAGGTAAGATTGCTTTCTTTCTTGTTTTGAAACATTTGAAGATTCTTGACACATACTTTCATGGCTGAGGTTTTTTCATTATTTTTTTATAGGTACTGCTGTTGGTCTTGCTGGTGTTTTCCTCTACTCAAGGGTGAAGCGAATTAAGTCAAAGCCAAAGGCAGTTTAACTTTTTCAATGGTAAATTTTTGCTAGTTGCATTACAAAATGCCAAAATGCCAAATAGCTGCAAAATCTGAATTCCTTCCTAGGTGAGATAGGAATATGGGGATTACACCATTATTGACCCATGCCACGTTTTTTTTTCTTAAAAAGTAGTTACTGCGTGGATTTCAAATTTTATGTCTGACAAGTACCTATTGGTTAGGCTCCCTTAAAATGTCGTCCTCTTTTTAATTTTTCTTGTATACCAACAATATCCAGGGGTGACTTTGAACCATGTAACTTTTTATTACAAGCATATATGTCAGGACAGTTTTGGTAGACCACTTCAATTTTTTCTGCTTTGTGATTGGACTCTAGAAAATCTGTCAGTTATTTCACTTGCCCAATATTTTCTGTCTTGAACTTTGTTCAGTCGAGAGAGCATGACTTATGGGAGCAATAATAACGAGTCTTTTATGTTTACAAATATTTCTGCATGTTTGACCGAAATTCAATTTTGTTTATCCCCTTTGTTACAGATTTACCTACATGGTCATTTTTCCACCTCTCAGCTCACAATTTGACTCAAACCAACAAAAAGGTTGCAATATTAGGCGAAAATTCATATACAGAAGCATGTTAATTTTGATTTGATAATAGAACAGAGACCTTATTTGTTATTTTGGTGTCATTTTTTATGGATAGAATTTAATGTATTATTTTTGTATCGATCATGTAATTTGCTTTTTTGAACGGAAATGTTTTCAAATTTGTTTATTAGTGGATGTGAAATGAAAGTTAGTCTGTAACCGTGGAATAATATTTTCAGATATGAAAGACGTACGTCACATTAAAGATAAAGAATTAAGTTGATACAAGATCAACATATAGGATCTACCTGCCTGATCCTGTTTTGCTTATCAGACTTCATTTAAAAGAAAAACTTTTGATAAAAAGAGCCTTTAAGAATTGTTGGTAGAGTGTAGTGCTATGTGTTTGTTTGTTTGGATTCAAATTAAATTCTAGTACTAAGTTATGCTTGTTTTCAAATCAATGATACATGTCAATAATATCCCTTCAAAATTATAACTTCAAAGTTTATTTTAGACTTGCAAATGTTTTGGGTTGAAGTTGGTTATACATTATGGACTACAACTGAGTCGATGACAACTTTGGCAACCCCAACGTCAATTCCATTGTTCACACTCGTCGCCACCATCAAATCCGTTGCATGTTCCTCACACCAAAGATTTGGGCAATTTCCACCCCTTCTGAATACCAGGTGAACACTATTGTAGATGCAGTCACGGTTTGCCACATGCTCAAAGATTTGCTTGTCTCTCTTCAATGTATTGGACTGACCAAAGGTCCGATACAATGACCCAATCCAGTCACATCTACCTCCGTTGTGGAGTATCACAGAGGAGCGTGTCTCTCGTGCTCTTCTTCGTTATTGATCCACATTCAAGGATTTTCCATATTCTACTTCTGATTAACTAGAGATAGTTGTAACCATCACTACTATATAAACATGACTATGAGTCATACCATGTATTATTCTCATTTAATTCAGCTAACATATACCAATTGAGTCATCTCACTCACCTCGTCTAAGGTTGGACTAAAATAATATAAATTTTTTCCATCTTATAACAAATGTATTTTTACCCCGGAATTATAAAGCTCAACACTCATTAAGGTTGATTTATTTTGACAACATTACTTTTTTTAACGCGGAGAATCTAACTCATTTCATTAATAATAATATTGTGAATACATGTAGATACACTGTTAAAAATGTGAAAACTAGTAAGAGATGAAGCCGTCTTTATCGAAGCATGAACAACTTTATTAGCTTGTCTTCTAATGAACTTAACATAAAAGTTCCTAACATGTTGGGTCAATAGGTGATGACAGACTCGAGAAATGACACCCGAATTCGAGTCATTCGGCTTTGGAGTGATTCCACTATCCACAACAATTTTAGAATCCGACTCGGAATCCACATTATCATAGCCAAGATCCAACACCCATTTGATAGAAGTCACTTCCACTATCCACAACAATTTTAGAATCCGACTCGGAATCCACATTATCATAGCCAAGATCCAACACCCATTTGATAGAAGTCACGAGACCTAGAGCTTCACCAATATCAACATCACTAATAGACGAAAACCACTTTGTCCGGACCAATAAAAAAACCTTCATCGTTTATAATACAAACACCTATCCCAACCTTATTATTAGAAAAAGATGCATCAATATTGCATTTTAACCGTCCAAATAGTGGCTTACTCCACTTAGTACCATTAAATTTTTATTTGATTTAAAATATTGAATAATGAGTTTTATTTAATTTTAAGTATAATTTTACTATATTTTGAATGTTTATGTAATAAACCCTCTTAATTGAATTATTTTTATATTTATAATTTCAAAAATTTTTATCCATGAAGTGCATCCAAATCTAGAGATTGTGATATTGGTTTAAAATTTAAAAGTATTAGTTGAAGAGTCAACTCAAATTCGATCCAATTCAATGCACACCCTTTTTTATTACGTGTGTTTTGACACATCAACAAAATACAATCAAAATATATTTGTAGACTAAAATCACCTAAAGAAAAAAAAATTAGAACATAAAAGAAACATTAAAAAACTTAAGTCAAAACTGAATTTAAGCTTTAATTCTACTTCACCAAGCAATTGACCATAGTAATTATGTATGTAAATATCATAACACCCAAAATTATAATTGTATTTATTAATTCATGACAGTTACCAACTTAAGCATTAAAATAAAACATAATGTTAGATTACTATGGTAATATTAACCTTATGGTTAAGTTAAGATGTGAATCAATCCTTTAGTAATTAAATGCTTCTACCATTCATCTCCTATTTAGGGAACCAAACTAGGTAACTCGTAACATAAGTGTCACAAAAACATTATTTTCTCTTACATAAAACTTTATGTCAATGGATCTTGAGACAAAGCTTACAGAAAATTTCTACTTCAAATCCAACATGAAAAATCAAGAGAATCCTTTCATTGTTCCTCCATCTCAAGGATTCTTACAAGATTTTAATCACATTGATAAATTTAATCCGAATGGTACTTTTTTCAATCATGTTTCTGGGGTCCAAAACTTCGGTCCTAGTGATAAATTTTCTTTTGCTGATAATGATTTCAAGCCATTTGTCGAGAATAGTGGTAATAGTAATGGTAATGGTAATGGTCATGCTTTTGTAATGGACAATTTTCTTCATGGAGGTTATGACTTGAACAATCTTTCTCAGAGGAATAATCAAGTCGAAACGATGGTTACAAACCAAAGTAATTATTTTCCCTTTAATATTAATATTCCTCAAGAAACCAAACCTTTGAGTTTTGTTGCACCAGATGAAGTTTCATGCATGCCTTCAATGAGATATTACAAAAGATTTGGCATGAATAGAAACAGCAAAGCATATCCTCTCACAAGAAAGATAGAAAAAATTCGTAAGAATTCCAACGTTGTGAAAGGACAATGGACTGTAGAAGAAGATGGGTATGTACATAAAAATTTGAAACTTTTTTTCTCTCTTCATTATATATTACTAGTTATTAATTTTTACGTGCATGCAAAAACAGGTTGTTGATTCAGCTGGTTGAACAAAATGGTTTGAGAAAATGGTCTCGTATTGCTCAGATGTTGCCTGGTAGAATTGGAAAACAATGCCGAGAGCGATGGCATAATCATCTAAGGCCTGATATTAAGGTACATAAATATTCTAATAAGTAAGTTCAAATCTATGAAATACCAACTCAAGCACAGAGACATGATGGACATCGAACACGACACCGAGATATTTGGTCTGGTCCGGCCTGCACAAGTGCAGGGAGTGCTACAGGACCTCGGGTTCAAATTTTTTTATAATTAAACAAAGAAATTTTAAAATTAAAATAAAATATTCAAAACACAAAATTTATATAAAATAATTTAGAATTTAAACAATATTTTGGAGTTTTTGTGTTTTTACAATTGTATTTTTAACATGTTATTTTTAAATATTAAAATTATATATATTTTAAAAAATTTAAGTCAATTTTTTAAATTAAAACATGGTCTGTGAATTGATTGGGCCCAACCCTACATTTGGTAATAATCAAATGTGTTATTCTGTGTTTGTGTCTATGTCAGATCTTGACACATCAGACATTTCTTTTTTCAGAGGTGTTTATGTAAAGTTAAAATAATAAAATAAACATGTTTTCTAAAACATGAAAAATGTTTGTTGTTGCAGAAGGACATATGGAGTGAAGAAGAGGACAGAATATTGATCAAAGCTCATGGAGAGATAGGAAACAAATGGGCAGAGATAGCTAAAAAGTTACCAGGAAGAACTGAAAACTCAATAAAAAACCATTGGAATGCAACCAAGAGAAGACAATATTCTAAAAGAAAGTGTCGTTCGAAATACCCTAGAGGAAATCTTCTACAAGATTATATCAAGAGCTTGAACTTAGACAAAAACCCCCCAAAAGATTATAGAAAAAAATCATCAACTAATGTCAGTGTCATGAAAAACAATACCAACAAAGACACAACAATAGCAATATCAGCTCAGTCTCAGCCTCAGTCTCAGTCTCAGAAAGCTGAACAGTTTTGTCCAAGTGATGAGTGTTTGGTTCCGAGTTGTGGTTTTGATGATGTTCCAGATTTTTGTTTTGATGAGAGTTTGTTTCAAGATGGGTGTAGTATTGATTCTCTTCTGGATGATGTGAAAATTATGGAAGGAAAAAAACATTGTGATGTTGAGAAAGAGATTATGGAATCTATGTTTGGAGCTGAAGTTAAGAAGGAGATGGATTTGATTGATATGGTTTTTTCATGTCAATGAAATTGTTAAGTAATTTATGTTTTTGGCATCAATATATAGTATTATGCACACTAGTATTATTATATTATTAATATTATACATATATGTTTTAAATATGAATTGGAATTGCTTTGTAATTTTTGTTTGAGGAGGGAGAAATACATCAACTATCTACCTATGTTATTAAACACCCTATATTATCCTTTAAACAAAATAAATTTTACATTACATAATACCCTTTTACATAATTGATTAAATAAATTTGTACTACTCAATCATATTTTTCTTTTCCTCCAAGTGACACATCTATTTTTCAAATCTTCATGAATTCACAACTTTTTTGTTTCCCTCTCAAACACCACAATTTTCTCTCACCTAAACACTTTTCTTTCTCTCTATCATTTATATAATATTATACATACTTTAGAATTTATATAATTGTCATTTATTTTAAAATGAATTAATTCATTTTAACTTTTAATTTTATATGTATAACAAAATCTATCATTATTTCACTATCACGCAATACATTTTTAATTTTACTCTATCATTTATATAATATTATACATACTTTAGAATTTATATAATTGTCATTTATTTTAAAATAAATTCATTCATTTTAAATTATAAATTTAGATGTGTAACAAAATCTATCATTATTTCACGGGACATTATCATGCAATACCTTTTTTTATTTTACTCTATCATTTATATAATATTGATCGTACATGATCAGACGGATCGTCAAGGCCTGCTCGGAACTGGATCTTTGAGAAGTGAAGGGGGGGTGTACCTGCAAGGTACTCCGATGCCAAAGTAAGAGAGCGAGCAAGGGAGTGCAAGTACGAGCTAAAGGTTAGAAGAGAATGAATACCTGAAAAAGAAAAAGAAAAAGGTTATAATATATAAGTACACTTCTATATATTATAAGTACTTGTGAACTGCATTTGCATAACAGAAAAAGAAAAATGACATTATGTTTGATTTTTGGACGAGTTTGAAATAATTTATTTATATTTTATTATCAAAATGTGCATATAATAAGGAACATAGATATTATTTAATAAGTGTTTAATTAAGAGGACTAATAAGTTAGTGTTGACATATGATGACAAAACACATACGATCAATGCAAAGTGAAACACATTCAAGAGGACTCCAAAAAAAGTCAAGAAAGGTCTATCACAAGTGAAATTTCAGAAAAAAGACTTTAGTGTAAACTAGTGAAGTCATCCTAGAAAATGAAGAAGATTAGAACTAAAATAATGATATAATGGAAGAAAAAGCGAATGAAAGAGAAGAGGAAGATATTAAAGAGGAGGAGAAATAAAAATAGGATGAACGAAAAAAGATGAATGCATCAAGGAAGAAGATATGTTGAATAAGGAGGCAGAGCAAGATCTGCTTGCATAAAAAGAGACTGGAAATTTCATTCTTGTAAAGGACACGATAGAATAAAAGGACTAGAAGGCAAAGATGTAGAATAACGGGAGACGGCTAAGGAAGTATCAGAGGATATTACTAATGAACCATCTGAGATGATTTTGTGTCTCCCATTAAAGAGGGAGATATGACTTGGGTCAAATAAGCATGAGTGAAAAGATAAAAGGTCCCACCAGGAAGGGGTAAGAAAAAACTTCGGGCCTAAGTCATGATAAGGTAACCCTCTCCAATTATATAACCGAATAGGTAGTGTTATTTTATTTTGATGTTTATGAGTGTTGTGTCTGAAGTAACCATCTTCCATATCCTGATATTGAGGACATTGCCTTCATTTTTTAATTTTAAGGAAGAACGGTTTAGGTTTAACACTTTGTTTATACTATTTTATCATGGTTGCAAGTATTTTTTTACTTAAAAATTAATTCTTTTGAGTGCAGAAATTAGAATCATTGTGAAACCATGATAACTGATTAATGTATAAATTGTACATTATGTAAATGAGTGATGACCTATGTTACATCACTAGAAGTATGAGAAGTACATAGTCGGTAGGCTAGGTTAATGTGTTATTACTAGGAAAAGGAATGTGTTAAACTAAGTTTGGGGAAGGATCTCGTATTAACAGGTTATCATAATGAATGAAAGGGGATATTATATGTATATGTATAAAAGATATGTAAATAGGTCCCTTTGCTCAAAATTGTAGGAACAAGTAGGTCTACTTGGAGTAATAAGTTATACTTATTACAGGTGAGATCTTCTCAGGTGAAAAGGTACAACACTTACAAAAAAAAAAAATAACGCAGGTGAAATACTTTTATTGAATCCTAAATTCTAAAAGAAATAGTTATCTCCACTTACTGAAATTTAATTGCAAACCTTGGACTATAGTAAGTTCAAAATAGATTAGAAGCCCTGCAACATATGTTTAATGAAGTCTGGTGAAGTGATATTGGGCATCATAAGTTATAGATATACATACAAGAAGATCGAAATATGTTTTATGTAAGTTATGTCAATTTCTTAATGCAACCTGAATTTAAAAAATTTGTTTTAAATATGTTGATGCCATTATAAATAGTATAGTAGATTAAAAAAATCTTTTCAACCTTTTTGTCATAGTTGTAAGTTCATAGTTGTAGCTACAGTTATTATGAACTAATTCTATTTTTGTTGGATAATGTGAAATTCTATGAACAAGTAATCTTTTGAATGTGATGAATTAAGGTTCATGTCATATCTAGTTCATGTATATTTATGATATGTGTTTAGTCACATGTTTGATCAACTTAGAGTTAGATAATAGTTTTTTATGTTGTTGTAGTGTTTTATAAATAGGTTTCCATAACTAATATGGTTAGAGAGTAGACATATATTTCTTACTTAATATCTTTAGACAAAAATGATTAGGATTGTACTAGTAACCACAGTAAGTTTTACTTGATGTATGATGGGGTTAATGACGACTTAAACATAAGGTAGTCTTAATGATGTATTTCATATTTTCACATTGTTTACAAAAACCACAAGGTTTAGCCTTTGCCACAAATGACATGGAACCACAAAATATCTCAAACATTAGATGAAATTATTAAATGGATCATTGTTCAACAACCTTGTAAAACTTAACTCAAACTCATATCTCATTACCATTACTTTTTATTACACACAGACTAATGACACTGTCATCTATTTTATTATCTTTTTAACTCAAAATTTATTTATGGATTAAGATGATTAATGAAATGTTTAGAACACAACCCTCATGGGATCAATATCTTTCTTATAATTTTCCATTGAGTTGACCGTGTATACTTGCACACCTTTTAGTGAAACAATAGTATGTCTATTTTTAACCGTGTTACACTGTATTGGGCCTCATATATTCAGTATTCAATTCATGGGCCCAACCTTCTTATGTCCATACCCTATATATCCTATATAAGGAATATAGCCCAGTATGTAATATACACATAATATACAATTCAATTTTGATCTTCGTCTTTTTCTTTTCCGCCGTTTTTCACTCTGCACAATGACTCAAAACATTGTGTAATATGGTATCAGAAGAATACAACAACATTTCATACTCATCTTCATCCTCATCCCCATCCCCATCCCTTCATTCTTGCATCTAGTTCTTTTTCTCTCTTACTTTTCATGGCATCGGACGAAAGCGACGCCGAATCCATCCCCACCACTGAAACTGTTATACCACCCCAAGATCCATCTATGAATCCCAGAAACCCTTACTACCTTCATCCTGGGGAAAACCCAGGAGCTACCATCGTTGCACCTCCCCTAGATGACAACAACTACCACAACTGGAGCAAATCAATGAAACGCGCTTTAACATCCAAGAACAAGGTTTCTTTCATCAATGGATCTCTTCCCAGACCACCAGATTCAGACAAGAATTGTGAGCTATGGGATCGCGCAAACAGCATGGTGTTATCTTGGCTAAATCGCACACTTTCACCGCATATAGCACAAAGCACAATCTGTTTTGATTCTGCATTCGATCTTTGGGAAGATCTGCGTGAGAGGTTCACCAAAGGCAATCACTTCAGGTTCTCTGATCTCCTTCGAGAAATCCATTCAATACAACAAGGTGAAAGATCCTTATCAACCTATTTCACTGATTTGAAGATTTTATGGGACGAGTTAGAAGATCTGCGACCAACACCATCTTGCTCTTGCCCTACACCTTGTTCTTGTGGCCTATCTAAAGCTGTTCGCCATTACAAACACATGGAGTATGTGACTTGCTTCCTGAAAGGATTGAACGACTCATACCACAGCATTCGCACGCAAATCTTGCTCCAAGATCCCCTTCCATCCATCAGCCGCGTGTACTCGCTTCTTGCCCAGCAACAAATTCAAAACACGCCTAACTCAACCATTCTTTATGCTAACAAAGGCAAAGGGCGCGGTACCGGAAAACCTACAATGGTGTGCACCAATTGCAGCAAGACAAACCACACTATTGAAACGTGCTACTTCAAACATGGCTTCCCACCTGGGTATCGCAACAAGAATCCAAAGGACAAATCTGAACACAAACCACAGGCCACACCTGAAGCACTCCCAAGCATCTCTAAGGAAGATTACCAACGTCTATTGCAACTTCTTCAACAAACACGAAAAGACACTCCTAAGGATGACAAAACTGCAATATCAGGTATGAATCATACAGGTAGTACACTCTCTAACCCTTCAATCTGGATTTTAGACTCAGGTGCATCTCACCATGTTTGCCCTCATATATCCTGTTTTGCTGATATTCAGTACATAAATCCAGTTATCATCAATTTACCTAATGGCACACATCTCATTGCACATTTCTCTGGAACAGTGCATATCACTCAGTCACTTAGCTTACAAAATGTTTTTTACATCCCTAATTTCAAATTTAGCCTCATATCCATTTCCAAATTATGTCACAACTCTGCTTATAGTGTAACATTCTTACACAACTCCTGTTATATACAGGATGTGTCTACCAAGCAGAAGATTGGCCAAGTCACCCCTCTCAATAGTCTTTACATCTTACATAGGATACCTATTTCTGTTGATAACACAAAAACAACGTGTAATAACATCATTTCTGATTCTGTTAACAATAAGAATTCCCTTTGGCATCATAGATTGGGACATCCATCCCATGATGTTCTCTCTCAAATGTCTAAAGATTTCCCTATTATAACTGTTAAGAAAATACAACCATGCCATACTTGTCATTTAAGCAAACAATGTAAACTTACATTTCCTACTAGTAATAGTATCACTACTAAGTGTTTTGACTTAATACATATGGACATTTGGGGTCCCATTGCTATTACTTCTTTAGATGGCTACAAATATTTTTTAACTATTGTAGATGACTATTCAAGATATACTTGGACTTTTCTTATGCATAGTAAATCTGAAACTCGACTCCTTGTTCAAAACTTCATAGCATATTGCAAAACACAATTTTCATGCACAATTAAAACCATAAGGTCTGACAATGGACCTGAATTCATTATGCCCTCTTTTTATGCATCACATGGCATTTTACATCAAAAGAGCTGTGTAGAAACACCCCAACAGAATTCTGTTGTTGAAAGAAAACATAGGCATTTATTACAAGTCACTAGATCATTACTCTTCCACTCTAATCTGCCCAAAATTTTCTGGTCATTTGCACTATGCCACACCACATACCTCATAAATAGACTTAGCAGCCACACCATACAAAATAAAACACCACATGAATTGTTATTTAATTCACCACCTTCATTTGACAAACTTAAAGTCTTTGGTTGTTTGGCTTATGCTTCTACCCTCACTAGAAACAGGGATAAACTAGATCCTAGAGCTACTCCCTGTATTTTCTTAGGATTTACTTTAGGTATCAAAGGCTATCTGTTATATGACCTCAAAACTAGAGCTTTATTCACATCTAGAAACACAATCTTCTATGAAAACCAATTCCCATACCCAACTCCTATTGACACTACCAGCAATCCTGAAAACCAATCACCAAACCAATTGGACAGCAACACTATACCCTTTATATTTGACCTTGATGATCAACCTACCCATACCAACACTCAGCAAACTCCTAACCAATCACCTATGCCCCAAGATTCTATACACAATACTGAGGATAACACTGAAACAAATCAGCATCAGCCTACTGATAACTCCAATGAAGTACAAATTGTTAATAATCAGGACAATACCATTAGACATTCTGCTAGGATTAAATCCACCCCTGCCTACTTGAAAGATTTTATATGCACTACTTCCCTTTCATCTCCCATATATGACATATCCAAATACATATCATACAACGGCATTTCACCTGCACATCATGCATACATAACAGCTATAACAACCACATCTGATCCATTAACATACAAAGAGGCCAGTGCTCACAATCATTGGATTCAAGCCATGAACAATGAGATTGAAGCCCTCACTTTGAACAAAACATGGATCATCACAACTCTTCCTCCAGGTAAGAAAACTATTGGTTCTAAATGGGTGTATAAAACAAAATACAACTCAGATGGCACCTTAGAAAGACATAAAGCAAGACTTGTTGCACAAGGATTCAAGCAAATAGAAGGTATTGATTTCTTTAATACTTTTTCACCTGTTGCAAAACTAACCACAGTAAGAATTCTCCTTGCCCTAGCTGCTACTTTTAATTTTTATCTGTTTCAATTAGATGTGCATAATGCCTTCTTACATGGTGATTTGGATGAAGAAGTTTACATGTCACTACCCAAGGGTATGCATGCTTCAGCTCCAAATCAAGTATGCAGACTTCTCAAATCATTGTATGGCTTAAAACAGTCCAGCAGGCAATGGTTTGACAAGCTATCTCAAGTGCTTCTCACAAACAATTACAGACAATGTTCATGTGACCATTCCTTGTTCATACACAAATCTGCCAATTCCTATACTATGATCCTAATTTATGTTGATGATTTGCTGCTTGCAGGAAATAATCTTGAGATTATTACTCAAACCAAACAGCTCCTGCATACACACTTCAATCTAAAGGATCTTGGACCTCTAAAATATTTTCTAGGACTGGAGATAGCAAGAAACAGCAAGGGCATCAACATCAATCAGAGAAAATACACCTTAGATCTTCTCTCCACAACAGGACTCCTTGCTTGCAAACCAGCAAAAACTCCAATGGCAAGAGATACACGCTTGACTGAAAACACAGGAATTCCAATGGCAGATCCAACAAAGTACAGAAGACTAGTAGGACAGCTCATTTACCTCCTCAACACTCGTCCAGACATTGCATATGCCGTCCAACAGTTGAGCCAACATATGCAGGCTCCAACAGACACTCATTATGAAGCTGCTCTACGTGTCCTGCGTTATCTGAAATCTGCACCTGCCCAAGGACTCTTCTTCCCAAGCAACCAACAACTGCAAATTAAGGCTTTTTCGGATTCTGACTGGGCCACGTGCCCTGACACTCGAAGATCTATTACCGGCTACTGCATATTTCTAGGCAATTCCCTCGTTTCATGGAAATCAAAGAAACAGCCAACTGTTTCTCGAAGCTCAACAGAAGCTGAATACCGTGCCATGGCGACAACCGTATGCGAAATTCAATGGATTACAAATCTACTCAACGACATCAATATATCCTTCCAAACACCGGCCAATTTATACTGTGACAATGCCTCAGCTATCCACATTGCTAGCAATTCGTCATTCCACGAAAGAACCAAACATATTGAACTCGACTGTCATTTAGTTCGCGAGAAACTGCAGCAAAACTTATTCCATCTCCTACCCGTTCCGTCTAAGCAACAACTTGCCGACATACTCACAAAACCGTTGGACAACTATCCTTTTGTAGAAAATATCACTAAGCTAGGCTTACATTGTATTTACACCTAGCTTATGGGGGGCTTTTAACCGTGTTACACTGTATTGGGCCTCATATATTCAGTATTCAATTCATGGGCCCAACCTTCTTATGTCCATACCCTATATATCCTATATAAGGAATATAGCCCAGTATGTAATATACACATAATATACAATTCAATTTTGATCTTCGTCTTTTTCTTTTCCGCCGTTTTTCACTCTGCACAATGACTCAAAACATTGTGTAATATCTATCAAGAATACTCATACATCTAGGTACCTAATTCCTTATGAAATTTAGATCTTATGAAGACTTTCTATTATCTCATCCTCTCATCGCTTCATAAATTAATCTTCTTGGATAGAATGTTTATCTCAAATCACTTCATTGTTGGACAAGTGACTCCAAGCACAAGATAAGGTAATTTGTGGTATTAAAAATCTACAATTAATTTAAAGGTTTTATTACTTAAAAGGCCAATTGTGTTAGTATTTTCAAGATCAAAGAAAATATTCTCGAAAAATAAAAGCAATAAAGTAAATAAAATTAATTTAAAAGATAAGAGTTAGAGAGATGACACTAGAAAATTATCCAAGTTTGGCAATAGTCCATTTTATACTATTTTTTCTAGACTTTCTCTCTAGTTATTCCTTTCATTAAAAGATCGTTTAAATTTTCATCATTGCATACATGACCCACTCTAACAACTTTGTTTGAGAGTAATTTTTTTCCAATATTGTGCTTACGACGTATGTGTCGCTACTTAACTTTGCAGTACTAACTCTAAATTTTTGTGATTGTCATAGTAATATAGCAATGGATCAACTTAATTGGTGTCTATTTTTCCCATAAAAGAGTTTCTACTAGCAAGTATTTCAATCAACTTACTTCTTAACTAGTAGTTATTGCTATCATCACACACTCCTTAGTGAACTGAGCCAATATTATATACTTCTTATATTTCCAAGAGATAACTCCTCCTGCAATGTTAAATATGTATTCAATGGTTGCTTTGGAATCATCTGAAAGTGTTCTGATCTTCACCAATGTACGTATATCACTACAAATATCTTAATCTTCTTAATAATTTGGTTTTGAATTGGTTTTAAACATAACACGATCATAAGAGATATGGAAGAAAGTGTAAATGTCAATCCACCGTCCATTTGATTCCCCGATAAAGTTGATTTTAATAATCAGAGCAAGAAAATGTTCATCAATTAGGTTTGCTTACAAACAAATTTTGACTTATTTCTAAACTTGGGTGCCATATGACATTGTTTCCCATAATTGTATCAAATTGTGACCCACTAAAATTTATTAGCGATCATTACTGATTCATATCTCGACACTTGGGGTACTCATTCTTGTTACAGTTGGAGCTCTTATTTTTATCGCAATTTTGCTTCTTGAGAGCTTTGTTAATAAGTTTAAGAGGGACACCTATAAATTTCTTTTGTGTTTGTTGTTTGCAACAACTAACATGTCATATTTTTATCTTGCTTGCGAGCTTCTTCTTCAATGTGCTAGCAGGTTATCAGAATTTCTAGTGAAAATTCACTAGTCTTGTGCCTTAGAAGGTTTTTAAAGTCCATCCATGCTAGGAGGGGAATTTGTTTGTAATAAAAATTACTTGAAACTACCTATTTAAAGTCACACTTTAAGTGATGATCTCATAAGAAATATTTTTGATTTCATGAGAAAGAACTTAATCAACCTGTAATCAATCATTTGATATTTTAGATAATGGCTCACAACATATTTTTTAACGCCAATTTCCTCAATATCATATTTTTTCTTTGGGGCGTCTCAAAAGCTTCATCGAATATATGAGCGAGAAGAGAAGTTTTAGAAACACGTCAAAAACTTCGTTGCATTCTTTATATCTACCATATAAGAAAGTTAATACCTCTGGAAAACTCACAATTACCCTTTGTAGCAACCTGCCTAAAAATTTCAGCTTTTGAGTCGCCACCTATTCTGAAGGGCGAATAGGAAACCCTACGCAGATAAGAGATTGAGGGTAAGTTATTATAATCAGGCTGAGGGAAGGTGTTAGGCACCCTCAGCCCTTTCCTAAAGGCTAATGTTCAAAGATTAGGGTTGCATGGCAGGGTTTGTAAAGAAATGTGGCAAACAGAATTTTAATGAGATGATTAAGATTTTGAAGAGGGGGACTCGCCTTGTTGCCAAGTGCCTACGTACCTCCTTAGGGAGGATCAGAGTCTACGTAGTTCGGGGAGGGTTGTACGCCACTGGAATTGAATTTGATTGAAGATGTATTTTTTAGAGGCTTTTTGAATAGCCTATCGTAGTTTGGTTTGTTTTGTAATTTGAATGGATTTTAGAATTATTTTAGGGTTTGGGCGTACAACCCTGATTTGGCACAATTAACCGCAATGATCAATAGGTTTGATCACCATAGTTAAAAGATTAAGGATTTGCATTGTTACCAATTCAAATCGATTAATTCGATTATCACTAATAACAACTTATTGTGTTTTATTATTTTATGAATTTTCATTTTTTATACTGTCACCTCTCATAACCGGTTGATACGGTTACAAATAATAACAGATTAAATTTAGAATGAGGCAAGATTAATCACCACAATCAATAAGGTGATTGCAGCCATTTAATCGAATTTAGTTTGATTTTTATTTTAATTTAACAGTGTTTTAATTAAAATTATTGTTAACCATAGCGATCAATCGATTTAATCGGCACGAATAACAAATTAAAAATTTTAATATAATTATCATGTATTTATTTTATTAAAGAAATAATTATAACATAATTAATATATATTAAAATAAGTATTTTAATTAAAATAAACAAAATAATTAAAGTTTTATTTAATTTATTAAGGTTTTAATTCAGTGTGGTATTCATGAGGTTGTATGATATAGGTATTCATTCTGGGTGTTTAGATCTGAGGTTAGTGGGGATTTAGTGGTGAGATCTGGAAGGCGTATAGTGAGGTATAAGGTAATGCGCGCACAGGATCCAGAAAGGTTCTTCAGTTAAAAAGAATAATGTTGGAGCTGGGTATCGATCCCACGCCCCCAAACTCAAACCCCAGGTCTTTGCCAATTCAACCAAAGCGCGCGCGTGTTAAAGAAACACTCCCCATAATATACATATAAAACATAAGAAATCTCATGGAAAACGAGCGCGAAATTTAAACAGACCAATAACACGAAGACACGTCTTCGTCTTCCTCACCAAAGCCTGCAACACACAGATTTTTTAGCTACGAATTTGCTGCGAATTATTTCGTAGCATTCACACCAGAAAAATAGCGATTAGCTCCTATACCCATATAAATGTTTCGCACCCCTCTCAATCTCTTCGTCCTAACCACGTGAACCGAATGACACCTTTGATTTAACCTAATTTCACCCCTAACAAAAAAAACCCCAATTATGAACCTCTTAGAACCCTAACGGCCAACAATGGTGAACCACCCCAAATACGTCCAGAAACCCAATTAACTTTCAGGAAACAATCACAGCAGTCACACGACGCCTAACACATATTCAAAACCTCATAGATATGCACACATCATGCCAATCGATTCAAGTTTCAGAATAACTTACCTTGGCTAAATGGAGATTAATCTGGGGTTGTTGAAGCAGAGTAATGATCCTAACACGTTCCAAATCCTTTGAGGAAGCTTTTGCAACTCTTAAATCTCGTTGAACCTGCTTAAATCTTCAAAACCGAATTCACTCTCCTTGAAGAAATTTTTTTCGTTCTTGCAAGGTTCTTTGGCCAGAAATTCGTCCCCTAATCCTATGGCTCGTGTTTAGTACTTATAGGAGAACAAAATTAGGTTAACAAATAATGCCCAAGGTCTTTGAATCAAATATTGCCATATTTGAATATTTGATTTGGTTTCTTGAATCTTAAGCTACTATTTTGGTCCAAATATTGTGTCAATCTTCCCAATCCATGTATGCACGAAATTAAATATATTTTGGACATTAATTGTGATTGAAATTGGCCTTTAGGAATATTTTATCATAATATTTGATTTTATACTTAATTAAATCATAAAAATGAAATAAAAAAAATATATTAAATCAATTAATATAATAAATTTCGTGCCCTTTTGTTTTGGACAAGCTAATGGCTTGTGGATCAAGTTTGTACCATAAAAACACAGGCCCATTTGCAAAATTCCTTAATTTGAACCCTCCTTTTTCACATTTGGTCCCTCAAAATCACCTGACTTTGATCAAGCATATCTCCTTCAATTTTTAAGCTATGAGGGAGTTCTAATACTTTTTAGAAACCTCAAGAGGTCCTCTACAAGCCACTTTGGAACATATTTCTCATTTGAAGCTTTTATCTTGATCATATCCCCTTTGGGAAAAAACTGTTTCTGAAGGATGCCTGGAAATGACCTGTAATCTTTGCTTTGTATCTCTTAAATGAAGCATTTCTAGCCCTGGCTTGTGAGACACAAAGTTGTAGAGAATCCAATTTCCTTCAAAATAGGCTTTGAGTGGGGAATTTTTGATGTTCCATGTGAAAGTTATGCCCAGTCAAAGTTGGGTTGACTTTCTCCTGAAGAAACCCTAATTTGAACCTTTTTTGTATTTGTTCATCTCTGAGTTTCTATTAATGGAATCATGATCAATTCTTGATCAAATGATGATTATGCACCCTATACTTGATGTTTGCCCAATGATCATGGTTTGAATCATGCTTTGATATTAGTTGACCTTCCAGTTTGAATCAGTTGACTGTGAATTATCTGGATCATTTGAGTGAGCCATGTCTTGAGATTTGAACTTGGCCCTTGTTATGAGAGAGGTGTGGGAGGTAAATTTTGGGGTATGACAGCTGCCCCTATTTAATTACCTTGGATTGAATGACTAGAGGGTGTATAGACCTCGCGTCGTTCAGATCAAAGGGTTATTAAATACTGGAAGACCCTTAAATTTTCCTTGAGTTTGAGTATGAGTGAAGTGAAATGTCCTGCTAAGGCCTGAGTCTTACATAGCGAGGACCTTTTGTTGGTTGTGTAATTGGCTTGCTATGGTCAGCAAGCCTCCGCAGTTTGTGAACCCCCACTTACTATAGTTCTAGTAAGTTTCCGCAGTTTGTGAACCCCCACTTACTATAGTTCTAGTAAGTTTCCGTAGTTTGTGGACCCCAATAGGATTGCTTGCTATAATTCTAGCAAGTTCACCTGCACCAACAGGGTTATCTGCGAATATTATCGCAGAATTTACCTGTGTCACCAATAGGGTTATTCGCGAGCGTTATCGCGAAATTTACCTATGTCACCAGGGTTATCTGCGAGTGTTATCGCAGAATTTACCTGTACCACCAATAGGGTTATCCGCGAGTGTTATCGCGAAATTTACCTATGTCACCAGGGTTATCTGCGAGCGTTATCGCAGAATTTACCTGTACCACCAATAGGGTTATCCGCGAGTGTTATCGCGAAATTTACCTATGTCACCAGGGTTATCCGCGAGTGTTATCGCAGAATTTACCTGTACCACCAATAGGGTTATCCGCGAGTGTTATCGCGAAATTTACCTATGTAGAATTTTGTTTTGTAAATGCGTATGCATCATGCTTATGCGTCGTGCACATGCCCCTGTTGTTTGTATAATGCGTATGTGTGAATGCTTACACATGTATAGGTTGTATGTATACTGATGAATGTATGCAATGATGTATGTATGATAACCCCGACACCTTATCTCCTTATCACTCATCTCCTTATCACCCATTGCCTTTGTTTAACCTCCTTTGAATTGTTTGTGAATTCTGGCTCAGTTCGTATTTGAATGACCTGCCAACCCCTTTTTTGTGAAAGGATCGACCTGGGGTAACACCAGTGCAAGGTGTGTGTAGCCTTCCGGAGATTTTGTCTTTTGCTTTTGTGTTGCAAGTTTGCAAGTTTCTCATGTTAAATCCATGTTAAAGTTTATAAAAACAAATTATCCTTTGCAAATGGTACTGAAATTAGAAATGAAGCGTAGTATGCAAAAAAAGGAAATTTTATTGATATTGCCTTGAATTGGCGAGTGTACAAAAATGCGAAGAAAGAAAATGACAAATAGAAATGATATTAATACTGCCGTTACTTTTTTGTTATCGAGGGCCCCAATAATCCTTCGACTTCAGAAATAGATGATTGCACGACCCCTTATCCTTCGTAGTTTGCCTTCGGCTTATGTCCGGTAATCCTGCTTTTGCTAGGCATAGTACTTCTTGACCGCGTCTGAGTTGATTGGGTGCGGTAGCTCATCCCCATCCATTGTAGTGAGGACTAATGCCCCTCCTGAGGACACCGTTTTTACAATGTATGGACCTTCGTAGTTAGGTGTCCGTTTTCCACGGGCGTCGAGTCGAGGTAACAGTATCTTCTTGAGGACAATGTCACCTTCTTTGTAGGTTCGAGGTCGGACCTTCTTATCGAACGCTTTTTTCATCCTCTTCTGATAGAGTTGTCCATGACACAAAGCTGTCAGTCGCTTTTCTTCAATGAGATTAAGCTGATCAAAACGAGTTTTTACCCATTCCGATTCTTCTAACTTTGTGTCAGCTATGACTCTTAGTGACGGGATCTCCACTTCGATTGGGAGGACAGCTTCCATACCGTAGACTAGGGAGAAGGGGGTTGCCCCTGTAGATGTACGCACCGAGGTTCTGTAACCGTGTAGGGCGAAGGGAAGCATTTCGTGCCAATCCTTGTATGTTTTCACCATCTTTTGTATTATCTTTTTGATATTTTTGTTTGCAGCTTCGACAGCGCCGTTCATTTTAGGCCTGTATGGTGAAGAATTGTGGTGTTCAATCTTGAACTCCTCGCACAGCTCCCTCATCATGTTATTGTTCAGATTCGACCCATTATCGGTGATAATCCTGCTTGGAACCCCATACTGACATATGATATTATGCTTGATGAACCGAGTGACTACTTGTCTCGTCACGTTGGTGTAAGAGGCAGCTTCAACCCATTTGGTGAAGTAGTCTATGGCAACCAATATGAATCGGTGCCCATTTGAAGCTTTCGGTTCTATCATTCCTATCATGTCAATTCCCCACATTGCAAATGGCCATGGTGAACTCAAGACGTTCAACGGATTTGGCGGTACGTGTACCTTGTCAGCGTAAATCTGGCACTTGTGACATGTCCTTGCATATTGGAAACATTCGGCCTCCATTGTTAGCCAGTAATACCCTGCTCGCAGTATTTTTCTAGCCATTGAATGTCCGTTTGCATGAGTTCCGAAGGTTCCTTCATGTACCTCCCTGATAATCTCCTTGGCATCGTTTTTATCTACACACCTCAACAACACTGAATCATAGTTTCTTTTGTATAGGATGCTTCCGCTTAAGAAGAACTTGGATGCAAGTCTCCTCAGTGTCTTTTTATCAATTGTTGAGGCATTCTCCGGGTATTCTTGTTTTTCCAGGTACTTTTTAATGTCGTGGTACCATGGTTTGTTGTCAGACTGCTCCTCAATCGTGAGACAATAGGCAGGCTCGTCGAAGTGTCTAACAGTTATCCGTGGTTCATGGTTTGGCCAGGTCACCTTGAACATAGAGGAGAGCGTTGCTAGTGCGTCGGCTATTTGATTTTCTTCCCTCGGGACATGAGTAAAAGTGATAGTGTCAAATTTAGCCGTCAACTCCAGTATAAGGTCTCGGTATGGGATTTGTTTTGCATCTCGAGTGTCCCATTCTTTGTTGACTTGATGGATTACCAATGCTGAGTCTCCGTATACATCAAGGAGTTTGATCCTTAGGTCGATTGCAGCTTCTAACCCCAATATGCATGCTTCGTATTCTGCAATGTTGTTGGTGCAGTCGAAACATAGTCTTGCAGTGAAGGGTAAGTGCCGGTCATCGGGAGATGTCAATACTGCCCCTATGCCATGTCCTAGTGCATTTGAGGCACCGTCGAACATGAGTTTCCATACCAAACCCGGTTCGGGTCCCTCGTCGGGTCCTGGTATTTCATAGTCTCTTACTAGCATAATATCCTCATCGGGGAAGTCGAACTTCATAGATTGGTATTCCTCGAGGGGTTGGTGAGCAAGATGTTCTGCCAATACACTCCCTTTTATTGCTTTTTGAGTTACATACTGTATGTCGTATTCGGACAACAACATTTGCCACCTTGCAATTCTACCCGTGAGCGCCTGTTTTTCGAACACGTATTTTAAAGGATCCATTCTCGATATTAGCCATGTGGAATGATTCAGCATATATTGCCTTAGACGTTTGGAGGCCCATGCTAGGGCACAACATGTCTTTTCCAATGGTGAATACCGAGATTCGCAATCCGTGAATTTCTTACTGAGGTAGTAGATAGCGTGTTCTTTCCTGCCTGTTTCATCTTGTTGCCCCAGTACACACCCCATAGATCTTTCAAGTACTGTGAGGTACATGATCAGCGGTCTTCCGGGTACGGGAGGTAAAAGTATCGGTGGTTCTTGTAAGTAGTTCTTTATAGTTTCGAAGGCTACTTGACATTCGTCGTTCCACTTGATAGGTTGATCCTTCCTGAGTAGTTTGAATATAGGCTCGCATGTAGCTGTTAAATGTGAAATGAACCTTGAGATGTAATTCAATCGGCCCAGGAAACCTCGCACCTCTTTTTCTGTTTTTCGAACGGGCATCGCTTGTATGGCTTTTACTTTGTCAGGATCAACCTCTATACCTCGCTGGCTTACAATGAATCCCAACAGCTTTCCCGATCTTACACCAAACGTACACTTGTTCGGGTTTAACCTTAGCTTGTACTTCTTTAAGCGTTCGAACAACTTATGTAGATTTTTGATGTGCTCTTCTTCTGTGCCAGATTTGGCAATCATATCATCTACATACACTTCGACCTCTTTGTGAATCATATCATGGAATAATGTGACCATGGCTCTTTGATATGTTGCCCCTGCATTTCTCAATCCAAAAGGCATCACTTTGTAGCAGAAGGTGCCCCAAGATGTCATGAAGGTGGTCTTTTCCATATCCTCAGGGGCCAGCTTGATTTGATTATATCCGGAGAACACCGAAGCTTGTGTTGTATTATCCACCAAGATATCTATATGTGGTAGTGGGAAATCATCTTTTGGACTTGCTTTATTTAGATCCCTGTAGTCTACACACATGCGCACCTTCCCGTCTTTCTTAGGAACTGGCACTATGTTTGCAATCCATGGTGGGTAGTCAACTACAGCAAGAAACCCGGCATCGAACTGTTTGAGCACCTCTTCCCTAATCTTACTATCCATATCTGGTCGAACCCTTCTGCGCTTTTGCCTAACCGGCGCACACCTGTGTACCACGATGTCTGTATCCAACCCCGGCATGTCACGGTATGACCAAGCAAAAATCTCTGCATACTCGTGGAGGAGCTTGATTAGCGTTGCTTTTTGTCATACCCCAAAATTTGCCCATGTTATTTTTTCACACATAAAAAACAGAACAAAAGACAAAGCTCCAAAACACACTCTCCTATACAAAAGCTCTGAACTAGGGTTTGATTAATTCGATGGAAAATCATTGAATCAATGGCTCAAGGTGGTTCCATAGGGTCATTAACATCCCAAAGTATCTCCATATAAAGTTTCAAGTCAAACAGAGCAAATTGAGTCCCTCAAATCCTGATTAGGTCAACAGTCGACTCTCAAGGGCAAAATAGTCATTTCAAGTCAATATACAGTCAAAGTTCAAGGTATTTGGTCAACAACATCCTCATAACCCTAAAATCATCATTTGATCAAGGGTTGATCATGATGATGCAAGGAAAGATCAGAAAAGTCAAAAGTCGAAAGTTACTATTTTGGGCATGAACTGAAAAAGTCAACCAAACTTTGAAAATTCACCAAATATTCATACTTCATCAGAAAAATTCCCACCAAAGCCCATTTTGAAGGGAATTCATTCCTCTATCCAATGGGCCAAGAATCAGAGCTCATAGGTCAATGGTTTAAGAGATATGGCTTCATACATTATAGGTCCTTTTCAAAAGTCAACAAAAAGACACTTTTTTCAAAAGGACACACAAGGAGCATGGAAAATGATTTTGATATGAGACCAAAGACACTGGTTAGAGGACTCTCTAAGGTTTCTAAAAAGTCTTATAACACTTCCATACCTCAAAAAATGAGAGAGATAGGCCTTGTTAAAGTTGGACCATTTTGGAAAGGAAAATGTGAAAGAATTGAATACTTTTTGCAAAAGGGCCCAAGTTCTCTTGATCCAATCTTACTACACAAGTCATCCAAGGCCCAAAACCTTTTCCCACGAAATTATAAGTTTTATTTGATTTATTATGAATTTTTAATTCATTAAATAAATTAAAGAGAAAATCAAATATTTGTATAAGATATGATTTGGATCTATTTTTATCATGAAATATGTCCCATATCCAATGTAATTTCGTGCAAATATGATTGGGAGAAGAT
This sequence comes from Vicia villosa, assembly GCF_029867415.1. Lineage (NCBI taxonomy): Eukaryota > Viridiplantae > Streptophyta > Magnoliopsida > Fabales > Fabaceae > Vicia > Vicia villosa. The sequence goes on from NW_026706052.1 coordinate 85,018, forward strand.
TGAGTCAATATCGGCCGTAATTGGAAATTTCTAAAGCATATTTTCAATCAAATTTCTCAAACTTGCAATTCAAGATTCAAGAAGATTTGGTCAGGTTTTAGTTGCCCTAATCCTTCTGGTATATATATACAAGCTATTCAGATCATGAGGGGACGAATTTCTGCCTCCAATAATCAGGTTCAAGTTCTTAAAATTCAAGAAAACTTCAAAACTCGATTTCAGAATTTGGAGTGGATTCACGGAACTTAGAAGGCATTAACACGTTCTTGGACTGTCATTGGTCGTTCTCCAATCATCAGCAGGATCTGAAGCGCCCAGAATCGTCTTCAAATTCCCCACGGTTTGCACACTCTTACTTTGATTCGATTTCATTGATTCTTGCATTCTAAACGAATTTTAGTTACATATTCATGTTTAGCATGGCATAATGTTTGAATCTGGAAGTTTAATTGTGTTTTTGTTCCGATATAAAGAGATCGCCATAGCTAGGGTTCTTAGGTCTTAATTTAGGGATTTCAATTGCAAGCAAAATTGGACTAAACCGATGCCATAATCGTGTTTAGACGTTAATTTCTAATCGATTCATGTCCTCGTATGGAATTTATGTTGTGTATTCTATGAGATAGAGAATTGCAGGTATTGGCTATGGTGTTTTTCGTAGGGAATTCGCAGGTAGTTCGTAGCGAATCTTCAAAAGTCTTCACGAAGAAGATGATGCACAGGCGCGCGAATTTGGTTTGAATTTACTCAATATATTTGTTGTCTATATTATTATTGATAGTCATTAGTTTAAACAAACATTGAAAATGCCTTGGTGGTGACAAGCGAGGTATGTAACCAAAGGGTCCTCAGTTCGACCCTCCCCATGTCACCTATTTTTTTCACTAATTATCGTTCACGAATCATGTGTATGATTTCTGTTGATATTTGTAAATATAGTGTTAAGAATATTTGTATATAGAATAGTCCCACATCGACTATATTATGTAATTAGTTGTAATCTCTCTATATATAATAAAGTCTCTGTAGTGCTTTACAAGACACACGGTTTATTCAAATGCCTCTTAGTCTTTCGTATCTTAACATGGTATCTAGAGCCTACTAAGAGGAAATTCTTCGCCGTGTTTTACCCGGTTGACCTACTGTCTTCCGGTGAGAAATTTCCTTCTGCAAACCGTGTCATCACTCCGGTTTGTCTTTTTTTTTTTTCGGCGACTTTTTTGGTACTGCTCATCGCGCGCACTGTTCACCGGCGCAGTACTGTTCATCACCGGCACTGTTTATCGGCGCGACACTGTTCATCGACCGTACTGTTCACCGGCGCGGTACTGTTCATCAAAAAAAAAAATTTTTTTTTTGCTCAGTTTTGTTCTCTGATCGCAGATCCGCTCTCGGTTTATTCTTCCGACTCGCAAAAATCTACCCTCCAGTACAAACAGCCCCGTTCTTGTTAACTTGAAGTTATGGGAGACTCGTTTACTAAAGTTCCGCTAATCCCATGTGAAAAACTAACCGGATCAGCAAACTATAACATATGGGCTCGTGCTGTCGATATGTGGTTTCACGGTCAGGGATTTGAAGAGCACCTAACCACAAAATTGTCTGCCGTTGCAACCGACAAACTCGCTAAATGGAAGAAAACTGATGCCTCTCTATGTACTGTGTTGTGGTTTTCCATAGCACCTAACCTCCAAGCTCAGTACCAAGCCTACTCCACTTGTTATGAGGTATGGGAAAAGGCCAAGAAAGTCTTTTCCAACGACGTTCACTCTCTATACAGTGTCATCCACAAACTCAACACACTGACCTTGGAAAATATGGATGTGCAAGCTTATCTGAGTAAGCTTGATGCCTTGAAAGCCAGTTATGAAACCCTCATGCCTTACGCAAAAGATGCAACAGCTCATGCCGAACAGCAGAGTAAATATTTCATGGTCATGGCACTTAAAGGACTACCATCAGAACTCGAATCCGTTCGTAACCAGATTTTATCAGGTACTATTGTTCCTAGCTATGATACAGTTAGTGAACAACTGTTGCGCTTGGCTACACCTCATGAGTTTGGTCCGGTTTCTTCTCCATCTATTGCTGCTCCAACACCAGGTGACACTGCTGCCCTTGCATCTCTTGGAAACAATCACAATCGCCTTCGAGGAGGGTCATCTAACTCCAAACCTCGTCCCAAGTGTGACCATTGTAATCGGCTTGGGCATACTATCGACCGTTGCTGGAAGCTGCATGGCAGACCTCCACGTCAGGTAAATGCAGCTCAAATTGATTATCCCGATACTATGCAGACTTCACCTTCACTTCAAAATCCTACGCCAAGCTACGACGATTTTCTCAGGTGGTGTAAGACTAATCAGAACTCTGGTTCCACGGCTTCGGTTGCACACATTGGTAATTCATCTGTTTGCCTCTCTCAATCATCTCCGCTTGGTCCTTGGGTCCTCGATTCTGGTGCGTCTGATCATGTTACCGGTAATAAAGGTTTTTTCTCTTCCATCTCTACCTCTGGTTTCTTACCTAGTATAACCGCCGCAAATGGTTCTAAAACCCAATCCCAAGGGATTGGTACTGTTCAAATCCTACCATCTCTCTCTGTTACTTCTGTTCTATATGTACCTAATTGTCCGTTTAACTTACTGTCAGTCAGTCGTTTAACTCGTGCCCTTAATTGTTCTATCACCTTTACTAATAGTGCTGTTACTTTGCAGGATCGGAGTTCGGGGAAGACGATTGGCGTCGGATGTGAGTCTCAAGTCCTCTACTACTTCTCTGCGTCATCCACCACATGCTCTGCCACAGATTCTCCACTCATTATACATGCGCAGTTAGGTCATCCAGGTCTCCCCAAGCTCCAAAAGATGGTGTCCAGCTTATCTAAATTATCTAGTTTACATTGTGAGTCTTGTCAGTTAGGGAAACATACTCGTAGTCACTTTCCCAATCGAGTCAATAAACGGGCTGCGTCCCCTTTTGCTTTAGTTCACTCCGATGTTTGGGGTCCTTCGCGTACTGAGTCTACTTTTGGGTCTAGGTATTTTGTCACTTTTATTGATGATTTTTCACGTTGCACGTGGCTATTTTTAATGAAGAACAGATCAGAATTGTTTTCTATTTTTGAAAAATTTTATCAAGAAATAAGAACCCAATTTGGCTTGTCTATCCGTACCTTAAGAAGTGACAATGCACGCGAATATTTATCTCAACAATTTCAAATTTTTATGTCATCCAATGGTATTCTGCACCAAACATCTTGTCCCCATACACCTCAACAAAATGGGGTAGCCGAACGTAAAAATCGGCATCTCGTAGAAACCACTCGGACCCTACTTCTCCATGGTAATGTTCCTCTCCGGTTTTGGGGGGATGCGGTGCTCACGGCATGTTACCTCATTAATCGCATGCCCTCATCTGTCCTTAATAATAAAATCCCTCACTCAATCCTGTTTCCAAACTCTCCTCTTCACCCAGTTCCTCCTCGAGTTTTCGGGTCTACGTGTTTTGTACACAATCTCTCCCCTGGTCTTGATAAACTATCAGCTCGATCACTAAAGTGTATCTTTCTTAGTTATCATCGATCCCAAAAGGGATATCGTTGCTACTCACATACTCTACAACGATACCTCGTATCTGCCGATGTTACCTTCTTCGAGTCAATTCCATACTTCGAGTCCAGCCAAGTAACTCCGGAACCCCTTCAGGAAAGTACTCCTACACCTCTTCCGGAAGTCTCATTTCCCCTTATCCCCCACCATTCAAGCCTTACGGTTGACCCTCCCACTACTCGCCCATTTCAAACATATCAGCGTCGCCAACCCACTTCTGTCGTACCTATTCCTGAGGCAGTACCTGTCCCTGAGGTCATTGCAGACTCTCCTCCGACGCCTTTGCCATCACCGGATCCGATCCCGCAACCCGAGTCCGATCTTCCGATTGCTCTTCGAAAAGGTATACGTCAAACACGAAATCCTTCTCCACATTATATTGATTTATGTTATCATCGTCTTTCTCCTTTGCAGTATACTTGCTTGTCTTCTTTGTCTTCTGTTTCTATTCCTAACACTCCAGGTGAAGCATTATCTCACCCTGAGTGGAGGCAAGCAATGATTGACGAAATGTGTGCTCTTCAAAGCAGTGGTACTTGGGAACTGGTTCATCTACCCCCTGGGAAATCGTTAGTAGGTTGTCGTTGGCTTTACACAGTGAAGGTTGGTCCAGATGGTAAGATTGATCGTTTTAAAGCTCGTTTGGTAGCCAAAGGATACACTCAGATTTTTGGGTTGGATTATAGTGATACTTTTTTGCCTGTAGCCAAGATGGCATCTGTTCGACTTCTTCTAGCCATTGCAGCCATTCGACATTGGCCTCTTCATCAACTTGACATCAAAAATGCCTTTTTACATGGTGATCTTGAAGAGGAAGTATATATGGAGCAACCACCTGGGTTTGTTGCTCAGGGGGAGTCCTCACAAATGGTTTGTAGGCTACACAGGTCTCTTTATGGTCTTAAACAGTCTCCGAGAGCTTGGTTTGGCAGATTCAGCACTGTAGTACAACAGTTTAGTATGGTCCGTAGTGAAGCTGATCACTCTGTGTTTTATCGTCACTCTGCCCAAGGGTGTATCTATCTTATTGTATATGTGGATGATATTGTGATAACTGGCAGTGATCATCAAGGAATACTCCAGTTGAAACAACATCTCTCGAATCAATTTCAAACAAAAGATCTTGGTAAACTCCGTTATTTCTTGGGAATTGAGGTGGCCCAATCTAAAGATGGCTTGGTGATATCCCAGCGGAAATATGCTATGGATATTTTGCAAGAAACAGGGTTGTTGAACGCTAAACCAGCTGATACTCCTATGGATCCAAGTGTCAAATTGCTACCCAATCAGGGGGAGCCTCTATCTGATCCAGGTAGGTATAGGAGATTGGTTGGAAAGTTGAATTATCTCACAGTCACTCGTGCGGACATCTCTTTTGCAGTTAGTGTGGTAAGCCAATTCTTAAATTCTCCTTGCCAAGAACACATGGATGCTGTTGTCCGGATTCTGAGATACATCAAGTGTGCTCCAGGAAAAGGTCTCGTGTATGAAGATAAAGGACATACTCAGATAGTTGGATACTCTGATGCTGATTGGGCAGGGTCACCCATTGATAGACGATCCACTTTTGGGTATTGTGTACTTGTTGGAGGAAACCTTATATCCTGGAAAAGTAAGAAACAAAATGTAGTTGCAAGATCAAGTGCCGAGGCAGAGTATAGGGCCATGGCAATGGCAACATGCGAACTCATTTGGTTAAAACAGTTACTCAAAGAACTTCAAATTGAAGAAGCAAGATCAATGACACTTATTTGTGATAATCAAGCTGCATTGCACATTGCTTCAAATCCAGTCTTCCATGAAAGAACCAAACATATTGAGATAGACTGTCACTTTGTCAGAGAGAAGATTGAATCAGGCGAAATTGTTACAAGTTTTGTCAACTCCAATGATCAATTAGCAGATGTGTTTACAAAATCCCTGCGAAGTCCCAGAACTAATTATATATGTGGCAAGCTTGGTGCATTTGACTTATATGCTCAAGCTTGAGGGGGAGTGTTGATATTTGTAAATATAGTGTTAAGAATATTTGTATATAGAATAGTCCCACATCGACTATATTATGTAATTAGTTGTAATCTCTCTATATATAATAAAGTCTCCGTAGTGCTTTACAAGACACACGGTTTATTCAAATGCCTCTTAGTCTTTCGTATCTTAACAATTTCCACGCGTGACTACCATGGATGCTCAGATCAGAGCCTCAGAATTTCGTCAATGCCAGATCCAGCGCTCATAAGCTTGCAAGTCTACCATGGACTTCATGCGCCTCATTCCATACAATCATAAGCTAAGTTCTTTTCTTTTTATTTATTTATTATTACATGAACTTGTTTATATATTGTTTCATTATTTATTTTTATAAAAATTATATATTTTCTAAATAATCCTTTTTTACAAATAAAAAATAATGTTTATTTTATTTATTTATTTTATGTATTTTACTTTGTTTATTAATTATTTAAACTTAGTTTATTTAAATTTAGTTATTTATCTACATATAATATTTATTTCATTTAAATTATTTTTATAGATTTATTTATTTATTTAATCATATTTATTTTACTTATATATTTATTTGTTTTCCTATTTAATTTATATTTAAGTTATTTATATTATTTATAAAATTCATATTTATTTTTCTCTAATTCTAAAAATTGCCTAAAAATTATTTTCACTCCCGACTTCATTTTCGGTATCGATTTAATTAATTAGGTCGCCAGACCAATAATTAATTAAATCGTTTGTGATTCGCTTATTTAAATTCGTACCCTAATCAGGGTTCACGAAGACCATGCCCTACACTGAATGTTTCTTTTCTGTGCCTTTTCAGGATTGTCTTTTCAAGTACCTTCCGACTATGCGCCGCGTCAAATACGAAGCTAAGTATTCATTTAAATTTCAAAGTTTACTTTGTTTTCTTTGCTTTTAGGGTTTGCCCTTATATTTTTTGAACTGTGCATACATTCACTCCATCTATTTTTCTGCCTTTGCCTTGTCACTTTCAGGGTTAACCTTGAGGCTTCCTCCGACTGTCAACCATGTCAGATCAAATTAAAAGGTTTGTCAAATGCCAAAGCTACGTCATTGGTAACCCTAAATCTTTTCTTCTTTTTTATTTTATTATTACTTATGCCAAACCCTATTAAGGGATCCGCTGGTTACAATTCCCCTCTCCTCCGCTGGTTTCAGTTTCCCCTTTCCTTTTATTGCTTTATATACTGCGTGGTTAGTAAAATAGGGAGTGGCAACCTTAAACTGACTAGAATAATTAATTAAAAAAAGAAATATCCGAATTGAATCACGTGATTGATGCACACACGCACGCTTTTTGGGTAACCCTCTCTGTTGCCTGTTGCCTGTTGCCTTGTTGCCTGTTGCCTTTGTGTTTTTTTGCAGAATAAGCCACGTCCCTTCGAATTCGAAGATACCTCAGCCATGTTGCCTCGATAAAAAGGTCACGACCCTAATGATGCTGCCTTCGATACACAAATGACCTCGACCCTCGGATGTTGCCTACGAAAAAAGGCTGAGGTATCTTCTGGTTGCCTACGAAAAGGCTTATTCTGATCCTTACCTTAGACTACCTGCCCTTCTATGGCATGGGACAGTCTTATGGCAAAGGATGCTTCGACGACCCTTCAACCTCCAAACGAAAGGCTTCCTGCCCTCTTATGGCAAGGATAGACTCTTTCATTCTGAAAGGCTAAAAAGAGACCTATCATCTGAGTTTAAGGTAATTGCCCCTAATTGCCTTGCAATGCTCAAACTTTCATTATATTCTTTCTCATAATTTTTCAAAAGGGCTACGCTCATTTACGAGCTAAAGTCCCTATCTCTTTCATCTACATTTTCTAAACAAACGAGCAAGCAAAGCAATTAAGAGCCCGTGGAGAACCATGGATGCAAAGGGTGCCTTACACCTTCCCTTTGCATAAATTACCCCCCGAACTTAGATTTATTTAAAAAGGTTTTTTTTCTGTTTCTTTTTGCCTTTCCGAATTTGTTTGGATAAAATAAAAGTCGGTGGCGACTCTTGCTATCCGCAACATTTTCGATTATAAAAGTCAGTTCACCGTATTACAGAACTGGCGACTCTGCTGGGGATAAATTTCGATAAAAGAGGGGTTACCTTAAGAGTTTAGGATTCACTTTAAATGTTTTCTATTGTTTGCTTTGATTGCTTTAATTTTGCAGGGTTGTTTTGGGTATTTTGCTGTGTGAAAGATCCTAACGCGGATCTGAGTACCTTAGGTATATGGCATGAGATCAAGGAGACTGCACAGCGTATACTGATGTGGTTGATCTGATGGCCATCGTTAGTGTGACACATTGGTTTGTCCTGGTGTTCCTTGGGATCCGACCTGAGGAAATGCTTGGCTGCCGCGTGGTGTCATTAAGCACTAATTTGCCCTTAGAACCTTAGTCGAACTTGACTTTGGCCTATTAGAAAGTAGCGAGATGGCTGGCTTTGGTTCCGACTGAAGTTGGTTGATACTCGAAGCTACACTCATATGGACTGGACTTTCAGGACCTTTTCGGTTGGCGATTCGATTGCCGAACTGAGATAAGCGCCTTCGAGAAAGGTCAATGATATGAGCTCCCTAGAACCCGATCTTTATATAGGACAGGTTTGAACCAACTAAACTTCAGGGGGAGGGTACATACCTCTGGACCACGTGCAAGCCTAACCATAAGGCAAAATTGTGTGAATTGTGTGACTTGCGTGACTTGTTGGTGTTTGCTGCTAACCTTCGTTTCCTTGCAGGTTTTTGTTAAAAGGACTTGTTCGTCCTTACTACCCCACACTATGCCTAATGAACTGCGTTCGCATAACATCATGACATCATGACATCATAAGCATAACATGATTTAACTAACCCTTTCAAGGATCTTAGGAATTTAGGGCGCACAATTTCAGGTGCTCTTATCAAGGACTGAATTCCTATCTAGGGGCAAGAGGATTTATTTTCCTCTGGCCACGTGCCTTCCAATTCAGAGACTCGATACCTATCAAGGGGCAAGAGGATTTATTTTCCTCTAGCCATGTACCTTCAAATTCAGAAGTATCCCGAATCAGAGGCGATGACCCACTCGATATGGTGAGCTTGATTCTCAAAGAAGGACGTCCAAAGACGAAAGCCAGAATTCTCTAGGCATAGCTGTGTTCGATTCAATGTCTAAACGTTGCAAACTAAATTTCCTATGGATCCTCGAAAGCATTGCATTTACATTCATAACATCGCATAACAGGTTTCTTACAATAGGTCTCTCATCCTTCCTCGCTGTTTATTTCAGCATCATGAATCTCGAACAATCAGTTAAGGATCTCCAAGCTCAAAACACTGAGTTCCAAGCCTTGATTTTGAATTTGTCCAAGGGGCAAGATGAGCTGAAATCCCTTCTGACTAAGAAGGAAAAGAAGACCAAGAAACCTAAAGGTGTCCTCAATATGGGAAGAAGGTTCAAAGGCCCTCTCAAAAAGGTTGAAGAAGTTGAAGCTCCCAAAGAGGGTAAGAAGACTCGAGGGAAAAAGCTTAGACCAATCTTGCAACTCAGGGATGCTGATACCTCTGAAGACAGTGATGAGGATGAGCAAGATGATGATGCTAGTATCAAAACCGATGCAAAAAGTAACCACGACTCTGCCGAACTCTCTGAAGAAGAAGAGGACTATTACCATGAGGGCGAACATCCCGATGACAAATACAAGATGTTAGAAGAGCGTCTGAGAAGTGTGGAAATTCAGAAGGTACCTGGGCTGGATTTTGAAGAGCTTGGACTTGTGCCTGGGGTCGTTATTCCTCCAAAATTCAAAGCTCCCGCCTTTGCTAAGTATGATGGAGTCTCTTGTCCTAAACTACACTTGAGGTCTTATGTAAGGAAGATTCAACCTCACACTGCTGATAAGAGGCTCTGGATCCATTTCTTTCAAGAAAGCTTATCTGGAACTCAACTCGAATGGTACTATCAACTGGAAAGTACCAACATCCATACCTGGGAAGATTTAGTTATTGCCTTCTATAAGCAATACCAATATAATTCCGATCTCGCACCAACTCGCATGCAACTACAAAGCATGTCTATGGGACCTAAAGAAAGTTTCAAAGAGTACGCACAAAAGTGGAGAGATCTAGCTGGAAGAGTCCGACCTTCTTTGAATGATAGAGAGTTGGTGGACATATTCATGGGCACGCTAACTGGGCCGTTCTATAGTCACTTACTGGGTAGCTCCTCATCTGGCTTTACTGACCTCATACTGACTGGGGAACGTGTCGAGAGTGGCATTCGAAGTGGTAAGATTCAAATAGGGACATCCTCAGGTACTACAAAGAAGCATTTCAATGGGAGGGCAGATTCCAATGCTGTGTATGGGCAGAAAAGGATAAACCATGATCAATCTATTGGGGCAGTTCTGAGCTCCACACCGGCGCCTCAACAAGGTCGTCAAGACAAACAAGTTACACCCAGACGTCAATTCACAAAGATCAATATGTCACTAGCTCAAGCACTACAACACTTGTTGAAGTTAAAGTTGATCACTCTAAAGGATCCCCCTAAGAATCCTAGTACTTCTGCTCGAAGCTATAACCCCAATATGAGGTGTGCATACCACTCTGATAGTCCCGGTCATGATACGAATAGCTGCTGGACATTAAGGAACAAAATCCAAGATATGATCGATGCTGGAGAAGTCGAGTTTGATCCTCCTGAGACTCCTAATGTAGCTGCTAATAATGTGGATGGATAGAAGGATAAACTTTTAATCATTAGTTTTACTTTCGTTTGCAAATTCCTATCCTGTTTGTGTAAACATTCGAATTATGATAGACATTATCTATTTTTAATAATCATCATCAGTGCATTGCATATGTTTGTCTTGAATAATTTATTTCGTTATCACTCATTTTAAAGTTATGTCTTTACTTTACATATGTTTTTATGATACTCAACTCCTGCTAAAACTGTAAGCCTTTTGAGGGAGGATGACGAAAACGATACCGCAGCCTCATACAGTATGCTTTTGAGCGGACTATGCTGACGATGTACAGGCATTATTTCAATTTCTAAACAGTGGTGATACAAGGATGTTAATCCCTCGTCAACCCTTTTGAGCCTAAGGAGTAGAAGTTTTCTTTCTTGCACAATTTAAAACCCTTGATCATAACCTGGGGCAGGGTAGTTCTCAGTTTAATTTGGCTGTGCATTCTATTTCAAGAAAATCGTTAATTACGCCTTTCAACAAAGGGTTCAATCACAAGCGATCATCCGTACACATCAAAGAAATGTTGGAGATGTCAAAAGCCAATGATGGTTCATCAATTGTCAAGCGAGGCAGTCAATATCTTTCAAAAAAGAAAAAAAAAAGTGAAAAAACATATATACAAAGAAAAGCCTGCTAAGTCAAAAATCAAAAAGAAGACTTAGGCAAAAATCAAGGCGTCCCGCTGACTGTAAGTTCAAAAGAGACAGTTCAGGCAAAAGTTAGGGATATCAAAAAAATGAAAGAAGAGAAGTTAATAAATTCCTAAACAACACAATGTTGTGACTACCAAAAGGAAGAAGTGACTGTCATCTTAAAAGTTCTCTTTGTTTGCGAACCATCAACATTATCAAAGGCGCAAATCCAAAAGTCTCTTGGAGCCTGAATGCATAAGTCGAACCAACTGAGCTTAGGAATGAAGAACATCACGAAGAAGGGGATGGGTGTAAATAAACTTTGAGCCTTTATCTTTTGTTTCTTAAAACCGTGAACCAAACCACGTTACAACCCTTAAAAGTCCTAACTGAAGCATGGTTAGTTCGAAAGCATACTGTCACCAAAAAGGTATCCCGACTCCTTAAGGTTTACTAAAATGCTGAGTGGATATTTCGCTTCTACAAAAATAGCATGTTTTACAAATATCACGCTTTTACATCTCTTGTTTTAATGTTTTTTTAAAACTCAAGACAAACGTATGCATTGCATCTCATGAATTCATTATTAAACATATTCTGCTACGTAATTCCAAATGTTAGCATCAGAATAAATTTGCACAGGGTATGGCTAATGACTGAAAGTTATCCCGACAAACAAAATCACTCCAAGAAGCCATGTCTCTTACGTATACAAGGGGCATGACATGTTTTTCCCAATCAGTCTGGGGTAATCAAGTCAAGATTCCGAGAATCTCTCATGGATGCTCGAACAATCAGGAGCATACATCCAAGTATATCTAAAGCTAGTCCCCAATCAACATGGGACACTGTCTTGAGCCTACGATTACTGGGGGCATATCGCCCATAGTATACATCTCACAAAGTCCTCGCGAGGCGAATCTTTCTAAAGTTCCTGCTAAATGGGGCAAATCTATGCAAGTCCAGTCCGACATCTTGATCAATACTCAGCGGTGTGTCCCAATACAAATCCATGAATGGCCGCTATAATACTGGGGGCAACTTTCAAGACACCCATGTCTCCCCCACAGAGTCGGGTTCACAAGATCATATCCCCACAGAGCAATCATTAAGAAGATATCTTCAAATGCTCTCGTCCCGACAAAGATATGGCTCCCCAATAGAGTTTACATCTTCAACACAACCGGTTTCTTCAACACTTCGCTCTTCTCCAACATGGTTTACTAATATTTTTTATTCCCAATCAGGGTGCATCAAGTTACTGATTGTCCCCAAGCAAAAATCATAAATCCCCAGCTGAGCATCTTCAAAAAAGATCATATATCAAAATCACAATGATGCAGAGATTTATTTTCTCAATCAAGGACAAACCACATCCTGACATCATATATCATAAACATGTTCATACATTGCATACATTGTCTCATATACAAGTTTCTCATTTATTTTTGAGAGACTCATAACACATGCATCATAACATTGCATAAAGACTAACTCTACTTTTCTCAGGACATAAGTACAAGCAGATAAACAATATCTACGATCTAATTCAGTTACTATGAATGGTACTGACACGATCATCTCTCCAAGACCTAATTTGGCCACCACGAATGGTGCTGACACAATCAAAGAAACAGACTTAATCACAACACGCAAATCAGAAAAGACCACGACAACGGAGTCACGATAAAGGAATCACGACAACTGAGTCACGATAAAGGAATCACGACAACTGAGTCACGATAAAGGAATCACACGATAAAGGAATCACGACAACTGAGTCACGATAAAGGAATCACGACAACTGAGTCACGATAAAGGAATCACGACAACTGAGTCACGATAAAGGAATCACGACAACTGAGTCACGATGATGGAATCGCGACAACTGAGTCACGATAAAGGAATCACGACAACTGAGTCACGATGATGGAATCGCGACAACTGAGTCACGATGATGGAATCACCACAACGAAGTCACGACAATGGAGTCATAACGATTAAGTCACATGTCTAATCCTGGTATTCAGTACAGAAACAATCATGACAATAGAGTCACTACAATTAATTCACTTCACACTATCCAGATGGCATCTTTAAGCCCATCTCCGACAAAAGTCCCTACTTTAGCTAGGGTAAATTTCTTGGTATTCTAGTGTTCAATCATCTTCCACCTTCAGATACCGACTGGCATCCAGACCACTCTACATCTTCAGGTTTAAGATAATTGAACAGGGGCAGCTGTCATACCCCAAAATTTGCCCATGTTATTTTTTCACACATAAAAAACAGAACAAAAGACAAAGCTCCAAAACACACTCTCCTATACAAAAGCTCTGAACTAGGGTTTGATTAATTCGATGGAAAATCATTGAATCAATGGCTCAAGGTGGTTCCATAGGGTCATTAACATCCCAAAGTATCTCCATATAAAGTTTCAAGTCAAACCGAGCAAATTGAGTCCCTCAAATCCTGATTAGGTCAACAGTCGACTCTCAAGGGCAAAATAGTCATTTCAAGTCAATATACAGTCAAAGTTCAAGGTATTTGGTCAACAACATCCTCATAACCCTAAAATCATCATTTGATCAAGGGTTGATCATGATGATGCAAGGAAAGATCAGAAAAGTCAAAAGTCAAAAGTTACTATTTTGGGCATGAACTGAAAAAGTCAACCAAACTTTGAAAATTCACCAAATATTCATACTTCATCAGAAAAATTCCCACCAAAGCCCATTTTGAAGGGAATTCATTCCTCTATCCAATGGGCCAAGAATCAGAGCTCATAGGTCAATGGTTTAAGAGATATGGCTTCATACATTATAGGTCCTTTTCAAAAGTCAACAAAAAGACACTTTTTTCAAAAGGACACACAAGGAGCATGGAAAATGATTTTGATATGAGACCAAAGACACTGGTTAGAGGACTCTCTAAGGTTTCTAAAAAGTCTTATAACACTTCCATACCTCAAAAAATGAGAGAGATAGGCCTTGTTAAAGTTGGACCATTTTGGAAAGGAAAATGTGAAAGAATTGAATACTTTTTGCAAAAGGGCCCAAGTTCTCTTGATCCAATCTTACTACACAAGTCATCCAAGGCCCAAAACCTTTTCCCACGAAATTATAAGTTTTATTTGATTTATTATGAATTTTTAATTCATTAAATAAATTAAAGAGAAAATCAAATATTTGTATAAGATATGATTTGGATCTATTTTTATCATGAAATATGTCCCATATCCAATGTAATTTCGTGCAAATATGATTGGGAGAAGATTGAGTCAATATCGGCCGTAATTGGAAATTTCTAAAGCATATTTTCAATCAAATTTCTCAAACTTGCAATTCAAGATTCAAGAAGATTTGGTCAGGTTTTTGTTGCCCTAATCCTTCTGGTATATATATACAAGCTATTCAGATCATGAGGGGACGAATTTCTGCGTCCAATAATCAGGTTCAAGTTCTTAAAATTCAAGAAAACTTCAAAACTCGATTTCAGAATTTGGAGTGGATTCACGGAACTTAGAAGGCATTAACACGTTCTTGGACTGTCATTGGTCGTTCTCCAATCATCAGCAGGATCTGAAGCGCCCAGAATCGTCTTCAAATTCCCCACGGTTTGCACACTCTTACTTTGATTCGATTTCATTGATTCTTGCATTCTAAACGAATTTTAGTTACATATTCATGTTTAGCATGGCATAATGTTTGAATCTGGAAGTTTAATTGTGTTTTTGTTCCGATATAAAGAGATCGCCATAGCTAGGGTTCTTAGGTCTTAATTTAGGGATTTCAATTGCAAGCAAAATTGGACTAAACCGATGCCATAATCGTGTTTAGACGTTAATTTCTAATCGATTCATGTCCTCGTATGGAATTTATGTTGTGTATTCTATGAGATAGAGAATTGCAGGTATTGGCTATGGTGTTTTTCGTAGGGAATTCGCAGGTAGTTCGTAGCGAATCTTCAAAAGTCTTCACGAAGAAGATGATGCACAGGCGCGCGAATTTGGTTTGAATTTACTCAATATATTTGTTGTCTATATTATTATTGATAGTCATTAGTTTAAACAAACATTGAAAATGCCTTGGTGGTGACAAGCGAGGTATGTAACCAAAGGGTCCTCAGTTCGACCCTCCCCATGTCACCTATTTTTTTCACTAATTATCGTTCACGAATCATGTGTATGATTTCCACGCGTGACTACCATGGATGCTCAGATCAGAGCCTCAGAATTTCGTCAATGCCAGATCCAGCGCTCATAAGCTTGCAAGTCTACCATGGACTTCATGCGCCTCATTCCATACAATCATAAGCTAAGTTCTTTTCTTTTTATTTATTTATTATTACATGAACTTGTTTATATATTGTTTCATTATTTATTTTTATAAAAATTATATATTTTCTAAATAATCCTTTTTTACAAATAAAAAATAATGTTTATTTTATTTATTTATTTTATGTATTTTACTTTGTTTATTAATTATTTAAACTTAGTTTATTTAAATTTAGTTATTTATCTACATATAATATTTATTTCATTTAAATTATTTTTATAGATTTATTTATTTATTTAATCATATTTATTTTACTTATATATTTATTTGTTTTCCTATTTAATTTATATTTAAGTTATTTATATTATTTATAAAATTCATATTTATTTTGCTCTAATTCTAAAAATTGCCTAAAAATTATTTTCACTCCCGACTTCATTTTCGGTATCGATTTAATTAATTAGGTCGCCAGACCAATAATTAATTAAATCGTTTGTGATTCGCTTATTTAAATTCGTACCCTAATCAGGGTTCACGAAGACCATGCCCTACACTGAATGTTTCTTTTCTGTGCCTTTTCAGGATTGTCTTTTCAAGTACCTTCCGACTATGCGCCGCGTCAAATACGAAGCTAAGTATTCATTTAAATTTCAAAGTTTACTTTGTTTTCTTTGCTTTTAGGGTTTGCCCTTATATTTTTTGAACTGTGCATACATTCACTACATCTATTTTTCTGCCTTTGCCTTGTCACTTTCAGGGTTAACCTTGAGGCTTCCTCCGACTGTCAACCATGTCAGATCAAATTAAAAGGTTTGTCAAATGCCAAAGCTACGTCATTGGTAACCCTAAATCTTTTCTTCTTTTTTATTTTATTATTACTTATGCCAAACCCTATTAAGGGATCCGCTGGTTACAATTCCCCTCTCCTCCGCTGGTTTCAGTTTCCCCTTTCCTTTTATTGCTTTATATACTGCGTGGTTAGTAAAATAGGGAGTGGCAACCTTAAACTGACTAGAATAATTAATTAAAAAAAGAAATATCCGAATTGAATCACGTGATTGATGCACACACGCACGCTTTTTGGGTAACCCTCTCTGTTGCCTGTTGCCTGTTGCCTTGTTGCCTGTTGCCTTTGTGTTTTTTTGCAGAATAAGCCACGTCCCTTCGAATTCGAAGATACCTCAGCCATGTTGCCTCGATAAAAAGGTCACGACCCTAATGATGCTGCCTTCGATACACAAATGACCTCGACCCTCGGATGTTGCCTACGAAAAAAGGCTGAGGTATCTTCTGGTTGCCTACGAAAAGGCTTATTCTGATCCTTACCTTAGACTACCTGCCCTTCTATGGCATGGGACAGTCTTATGGCAAAGGATGCTTCGACGACCCTTCAACCTCCAAACGAAAGGCTTCCTGCCCTCTTATGGCAAGGATAGACTCTTTCATTCTGAAAGGCTAAAAAGAGACCTATCATCTGAGTTTAAGGTAATTGCCCCTAATTGCCTTGCAATGCTCAAACTTTCATTATATTCTTTCTCATAATTTTTCAAAAGGGCTACGCTCATTTACGAGCTAAAGTCCCTATCTCTTTCATCTACATTTTCTAAACAAACGAGCAAGCAAAGCAATTAAGAGCCCGTGGAGAACCATGGATGCAAAGGGTGCCTTACACCTTCCCTTTGCATAAATTACCCCCCGAACTTAGATTTATTTAAAAAGGTTTTTTTTCTGTTTCTTTTTGCCTTTCCGAATTTGTTTGGATAAAATAAAAGTCGGTGGCGACTCTTGCTATCCGCAACATTTTCGATTATAAAAGTCAGTTCACCGTATTACACTTTTACGTCCTTACCTAGCATTGCCCCAATCTTAATGTTCTTGGGTTCTTCATCCGTTCCCAAGTTTATGATTTCAATGGCCTCTTGTGGAGGGAGCATGCTCTTGGATTCCTTATCCATTAACCTTGACAACTCTTCCGGAAGTTCATCGTCTTCCTCATCCCCTTCTTCAGCCTGATTAGCGAGAGCCTCGAGTTTGTATAGAGTCTCAGCAGTATTATTATCGGTGATGTCAGAAGGTGATCTGCACATGTTTTATGTTTTGTTTTCTTTTAGTATGCAGATGTGAACGTGCTTTGCTTGTGCAAGAAATTTATTTGTCATTTTCAGAAATGGAAAAGGAATAAATGCGAGAAAAGACAATGTTTTCAATACCAAAATGCAAAGACAATTTTATTAATAAACTTCGAACTTGAAAGTAAATGGGGCCCTTACAAACTAGCTCTATGCTTCGGGCGAGGCATGAGCGTTATTGTTTTTCTTTATTAAAAAGGGAAATAAAACACACAAAAGCAAATTACTTTGAAATGAAAACTATCTCCGGTATCTCCAGGCTTGTCCAATTCTGAAGCTGTTCTCCTGGCCTGATTTCTCGAATGAAATTGGACGTCCCTTCTCGAGAATCCTGGTTGGACACCATAGCTACATTTTCATACCCGCCAGTCACAAAAGTTTGCATTATTGGGGGAAATGGTCGTTCCTCTTTCTTAATGCTTGTGACCTTGGTGGGTTGGTATCCTAACCCTGAGCGGTCTTTCTTCTCTGACACCTCTGGTAGCTTGCCCCATCCTTTAGCATCTGTGTCTTGTAGATCTTTCCATGATGTCACCGCCCTTCTTATCTTCTCCACTGGTAGTGTGATAGCGTTTGCAATTTCTAGAGCTTGAAATGCGGTACCCAATGCTTCGTCTCCAGCCTCAATATATCTGTATGAGTTTAGATTGCTGACAAATATATCCTCTTCTCCATTGATAGTCACTATGGAGTTCCCATTCACAAACTTTAATTTCTGATGGAGGGTGGAGGTGACTGCCCCAGCTGCGTGGATCCAAGGGCGTCCTAGTAGGCAGGTATAAGCTGGCTCGATTTCCATCACTTGGAAATTGATGCAGAAGGTATGAGGACCGATTACAACGGGCAGATCCACTTCTCCCAACACCGGACTTTGTGATCCATCGAAAGCTTTTACCACCAGGCGACTTGGTCTGACTACCAGTCCTTCTAAAGCTATCTTATCAAGTGTTGCTTTTGGCATCACATTTAAAGATGACCCTGTGTCGATCAAAACTCTAGCTAGATGAGCCTTCCCACATTGCATGGAGATATGCAAGGCTTTGTTGTGTGACTTTCCTTGTAGGGGTAGCTCATTGTCACTGAAACCTAGGCATGCCCCAACAGTTAGATTGGCCACCATTCCGTCAAATTGATTGACTGTGATGTCCTTAGTTACATGGGCAGCGTTTAGGATCTTCATCAGAGCATCTCGATGTTTCTCAGAGTGTATCAATAGTGATAAGAGTGATATCTTAGATGGTGTTTGTTGCAACTGATCCACCACTCTATAATCACTCTTCTTAATTAGAGCGAGAAACTCCTCAGCATCCTTATTAGAAGTTTCTTTATCCTTAGGTTCAGCCTCGTCACTTGGTCTCATGACAACTTGTTCTCCAGATTGCGTCAAGTTTTCACTAGACGTTGGTTGTACTTGCGCAGTTTTGAATATGCGCCCACTACGGGTCATGCCTCCAGGTCCAACGATGCTTGATACTGCAGTATTAGTATCGGTCTCATATTCCCATGGTACCGCTTTCATCTTGTCCAAAGGATATGGTCCTCTGATTGGGATGATCTTGGTACGCTCTTGCGTATGTATCATCACTGGTGGTCTAGAGCATGGGATAATCAATGGTTTCCTTGCCCCTTGTGCAGGTATCATTAAAGGCTCGTTTCTTTCCACCATCGCCACATATTCCTCCTCAGGGTGTTCCTCCAGTTGGATCAATCCTTGATCCGTGAGTCTCTGCAAAGTGTCTTTGAAAGCCTCGTTGTGTTCTAGGACAAACCCCTTTATAAGAAGATACCTCTTAAGTGCATCTATGGGGGAGTTCCGTTATTGAACCAACTCTTGCTCATTGACAACTTCTATTGCATTGACTGCGCCTTCATGGTGTGGCATCGGATTTGTTTTCACATTGGGTTTGTCAAAGGCGATTGCCCCTGACTCAATCAAATCTTGAACGATGTGCCTGAAGGCCCAACATTTCTCCAAGGTGTGTCCGGGAGAATTGGCGTGAAATTCACACCTTTCATTCGGCTTGTAGTTGGGTGTAACCTTGCCTGGAGGAAGAGGTGGCAGTGGCCTAACTTCTACCAAGGATTCATTTATTAAATATTTCAGAATTTCTTTCTTGGAAGTAGGTAGCGGATCGAATCTCCTTTGTCCTCCCTGAAACCGGTTTTGTTGTGGTGGGTATGACATGGGAGGTCTGTTCTCCTGATGCCCTACAGCATTAGCCTCTCCTTCCTTCTTCTTTGTGAAGTTGGGGGTAGGCCTCTTCGCCTGATAGGATCCAGACGATGCCCCTTGTATCTTCCCATTCTTGATTCCATTCTCAATCCTTTCACCGATGACTACCAAGTCTGAAAATCCTGATGACACGCTTCCAACCATCTTATCGTAATATGGCCCTTGTAGTGTAGCCATAAACATATCCACCAGCTCTTTTTCCAACAGGGGAGGTTGAACTCGGGAAGCCATTTCCCTCCACCTCTGTGCATACTCTTTGAATGATTCCTCTTTCTTTTGTGACAAATTTTGGAGTTGCATCCGATTGGGCGCCATGTCCAAATTGTACTTATATTGCTTCAGGAATGTGTTAGCAAGGTCGGTCCAGCTTCGGATATGAGACTTTTCTAACTGCATGTACCAGTCGACCGATGCACCACTCAAACTATCTTGGAAGAAATGAATCATCAGTTTTTGATCATGAGCATAAGCGGCCATTTTTCGCACATACATGCGCAAGTGATTCCTCGGGCAAGTGAGTCCCTTATATTTCTCAAAGTTCGGAACTTTGAATTTGTGCGGAATTGTTAGATCTGGGACCAAGCTCATCTCAAAAGTATCCACGTCAAAAGCATCATACCCTTCCACAGCCTTCAGTCTCTCTTCCAGTGCCTTGATTTGTCCACTGTCCTTAGAATCCTCTCCGGAATTAGTGGGGTTCAGCTTTGGTTGGGGAACTTGATTTGTGTCATTGGTGTCCCCATATTGCAGGTCCAGATAGTCCTCATCCCTAAGAGAATTATTGATAGGAATGTGAACTGTGCGGGATGTCCCTTCCTTCTGAACGGCAGGAATAAACCCTTCTCGGGAGGCTTCTCCCTCTTCATGAGTTGTAATAACCCTTTTTGAGGAGTGAGCTTTTGCCTTGTGAGGGTCATGACCTTTAACATATCCTAGAAATGGGTTACCGTCGTTAGGTATCTCCTCATACTGATCCTGAACCTCCTTAGCCTTATCTTGCTTGTCCTTAAGATCTTTCATGAAGCTCAGCATTTGGGTCATTCCTCCCTTGAGTTCCTCCACAGTGCCTTTCAACTGGGTCATTTCCTCGCGAAGGGCGGCTTGATTCTGTTCCAATTGTTCCATTGCCTTTTTCTTTTGGGATCTTGTCTGAATTAGCGGTCGAGTTGCAATGGCGTGACTGGAGATGAAGATAGTTTTTTTTATGTTTGAGAAAACAGGAGTAAATATGATATGCATGCTATGAATGATATGGTTATGCATTGTTTATGTCTTATCCACACTATTATAATACACATATATATTTATATATTATTTTTATTCCTCTTTTTTTTTTTTATATATACATGTACATTTTCTTTTTTTTGCACATATGTATTATGTATATATTTTTTGCATATGTATATTTTTTTTTTGTACATGTACATACACATATGTGTTTTTTTTTAGAGAGGTAAATAAAGTTGGTGAATATTTATAGAAACGATGAGTAACGAAAAAGAAACACACTTTATTGAAAGAAAATACTAAAAAAAAACTCCATTGTTGGTTGACAAAGATAGAAATTGAAATAACAAATTGAAAATACTTGGAATGCAATAAAAGGAAAAAAAAAGCCTAAAACTAAGAACGCCTTTGGATGTCTTCTTTGAACTTATCCACCATATCTCTACAAATCTCCATGAATTCCTTAACCTCCTTAGGAAGGATAACAAGAGATGACTCCGCCTTTGCCAAACTCCTTGGAATGTCTAGGATTAAATCGTTGCACAAGTAAACCAACTTATCATAATTATCACGGCATTTTTCGTAGTCTTTGAGCATCTTGGGAACCATACTCACGTGCTCATAAGCAGTAGAAACAATTGTGTATTGTCTTTCCCAATAATCTCTTTCATCCCTTGCAGCATCACATAACTCTTTTTGCCTTAGTAGTAATTGCCTAAGCACAGCCAAAGCTTGAAGTGCTCTATGACGCTCATCAGTGCACTGTAAAAGTGCTTCTTCCGCGGTTAACCTCCTTGTGCGTTCTTCTTGTCCAGCATTGCGGGCCTCTTGAAGGTCAAACTTTAAATCCCTTATTTCCACTTCTTGGTCCTTAGTTCTATCCGTTAATTCAAAGACCACAGCTTCTAGATTTTTTTCGGATTCCGCTTTGTCATGGGAAGCCTTTTCATAACGCCTTCTCCATCTTGCAATCTCTACATCCGCTTGTGCCAACCTTTCATTATGCGATTCTAGATTAAAATTAGCACTTAGAACTCCTTCGGTTGCACGCTTTCTTTTACTTCTTTGCCTATCATTTTCTTCTTTCATCGCTTGGAGTTCTTGATTTTTCTCTTTAAGGTCAAAGCGTAGTTGGTTCCTTTCATTAGTAAGTTGATGCAAATCAAGTTCTAATTTCTCTTTCTCCTTTCGGGACGCCTCTAGGGCAGCCCTGATTCCTTCTATCTCTTCGATGGATAAAGGAACAGGATCAGGAGAATCAGGCTTGTAGGTGGGATCCACAACAAAAGGAAGCAAGACCTTCTTGACTCTTTCTTGAACCCATGCGGTGTATGGTTCTTTTGCAATTGCATTCTTTGGCCCGAAATATTTTCTTTGAATCTGACTCCAAGCTTGAATTACTTTTTTCCATGTTCTTGGTTCACCTTTCCCATTATCATGCAAAATCAACTCTTTCATATGTTGCTCGGAAGGTTCTTTATCCATGGAATGACCCAATTGACGTAGTGCTAAAGTAGGGTTATAATTAATACAACCAAGAGTTCCTATCAATGGCACATTGTTGAATTCTCCGCATTTGTAAATGACCTTATCTGAATTTAATTTTCTTGCATACCATAGAATAGAGTCTGCTTTAAGAGCCCTTAATTTTTGAGACCAATCGTTCCTAGTTAATTCTTTGATAAAGCAACTAGCTTTGTAGAGATGGGAAGTCAACCAAGAATAGAGCAAATGAACGCAACAAACTAGCACTCCTCTCTTTCTTTCATACCTCATATGAATAGCATAGTGTAATACGGTGAACTGACTTTTTATTAATCGGAATGTCGCGGTAAGCAAGAGTCGCCACCGACTTTTATTTTATCCAAACAAATTCGGAAAGGCAAAAAGAAACAGAAAAAAAAAACCTTTTAAGAAAACTGAGTTCGGGGGGTAATTTATGCAAAGGGAAGGTGTAAGGCACCCTTTGCATCCATGGTTTTCCATGGGCTCTTAATTGCTTTGCTTGCTCGTTTGTTTAGAAAATGTAGATGAAAGAGATAGGGACTTTAGCTTGTGAATAAGCGTTGCCCTTTTGAAAAATTATGAAAAAGAATATAATAAAAAGGTTTGAGCATTGCAAGGCAATTAGGGGCAATTACCTTAAACTCACATGATAGGTCTCTTTTTGCCTTTCAGAATGAAAGGGTCTATCCTTGCCATAAGAGGGCAGGAAGCCTTTCGTTTGGAGGTTGAAGGGTCATCGAAGCATCCTTTGCCATAAGACTGTCCCATGCCATAGAAGGGCAGGTAGTCTAAGGCAAGGATCAGAATAAGCCATTTTTCGTAGGCAGCCAGAAGATACCTCAGCCTTTTTCCGTAGGCAACATCCGAGGGTCGAGGTCATTTGTGTATCGAAGGCAGCATCATTAGGGTCGTGACCTTTTTATCGAGGCAACATGGCTGAGGTATCCTCGAATTCGAGGGACGTGGCTTATTCTGCAAAAACACAAAGGCAACAGGCAACAAGGCAACAGGCAACAAGGCAACAGAGAGGGTTACCCAAAAAGCATGCGTGTGTGCACCAATCATGTGATTTAATTCAGATTATATTATCTTGTGTTTAGTTATTCTAAGTCAGTTTAAGGTTGTCACTCCCTATTTTACTAACCACGCAGTACGTAATAATATAAAGCAATAAAGGGAAGGGGAAAATGAAACCAGCGGAGGAGAGGGGATTTGTAACCAGCGGATCCCTTATCAGGGTTTGATACAAGTAATAATAAAACAGAGAAAATATTAAGACAGGGTTACCAGTAACGTAGCTTTGACAATTGATAAACCTGACAAGAAAGAAGAAACAGAAAATTGAAGGTGAGTGCATAATCGGTTCGAGGGCAGACTTCATTAATTAAAAAAATAAAATAATGAAATAAAGGTAAAACAGAGAGAATGTACTTAGCTTTGGTGTTTGCCTGACAGGGTTGAGGGCAAGGGTTTGTCAGAAACATTGACTTTAGCTTCGATTCGAATTTGATCTGATATGGTTGTTAGGCGCCTTTAGGATTGACCCTGAAACAAGGCAGAAAATAGGTGAAGGCAAGGCAAACCCTAACCACAAATGAATTAAAAGAATAAGATTAAATAAAGCAGCACACTTATCTTCGAGGTTTGTTGAAGGCGCGCACTCGAGGCGAATTATATTGCTAACCCTGATAACAAGAAAATCAAATGAAATCAGTGTATGGCTTATTCTTCATAAACCCTAATTAGGGTACGAAGTTGCAAAAAAGGAGAATAAATAATTTAATTAATTATTGGTCTAACGACCTAATTAATTAAATCGAGTCGGAAATTAAAATCGGATGCGAAATATATTTTTTGGAAATCTTTAGAATATTAGTGAATTAAATAAGGATTTTAGTATATAAAAATAAGTGTTTTTTAATACTAATAATATAAGTATTAATGATTTAAAAAAACAAACAATAAATATTAAAAATATTTTTTATAAAATTAGTTATTAGTTTTTTATAAACTTAAAAAGAAATAAAAAAGAATTAAAAACAAAATAGATATATATATATAAATAAACAAAATAATATGTTGCATAATTAAAAATAAAAAAAATTGCAAAAATACTTAGCTGGGATCAGGTGTGACAGGCGAGTGAGGCGTATGGTAGATCTGCAGCTTCAGGAGCGTTAGATTGACCTAGGGCATGATCAGATGGCTTTGGGAATGATGGCATACGATATGGTGGTACGTCTTAACGCACCGGATCCCAGGGACTTCTAAAACACGCGCGCGCCAAAAAAATTTGAAGCTGGCCAATCGTATGATGACACCGCATCATCTTCTCCCCCCAAATCTGCAACAACCTTTTTACACCGCTTCTGCTGATGCGCTATAATAGGTCCATGCCTTTTACACCTGTGAAAAATAGCGAACAGCAAAAACACGCAAAGAAATTTTTCGCGAGGATCTCAATGAGTTCGTACGAGCCTTGCGAACCTGGTTATGGCATCAATTTTGCCAAATAATACCTGTATTCAAAAGCCCTAAAAAGCTTTGGAAAGCCCTATTATGGTATCTCTTACAAAACAGCGTAATAACTTGAATAACTTTCCAGAATCGATCATTACATAATACTAAACACAAATATGTGAATTAAAATCACGGACGATGCATGAATGATGCGAATCGAAAGAGTTTGAAGTGATGCAAACCGTGGCTTGATGGGGGTGAATCTGGGCTCGTTGATCAAGGATGAAGACCTGGATAGATTCTAAACACCTTTAGGAACCTGTTTGAATCGATGAAACACCTTGAATTTGCTTGTATCTTTGAATCCGAAGTTGACTTGTTCTTGAGCTTTGAAGAATGGAATTAGGGTTCTTGAAAGCCAAATTTTTGTCCCTGATACTCTGCTATCCTTATGCCTTTATAGGGGAATATATTAGGGTTATCAAAATAGAAAGAATCCTCTTGAATCTTTGATTTGGAATCATGCAAATTTGATTGAAAAATCTTTGTAAAAGCTTCCAAATTTGGCCAATAATGACCCAATCTCCTTTAATTCTGATTTGCACGAATTTGATTTGCTTTGGAGTGTATATTGATTGAATTTTTGGCTCATGATTGAAGAGAAAAATCATATATCTTATTTTTATTATTTTTATGATTAAATTATAATTTTTAATAAATAAAAACCATAAATATCAATAAAAATAGTAAAAATATAAAAATATATATTTTAGGACGTGCATGGGCCTAAGATGAAGTTTGGATGAAGAAAATATAGGCCCATTTAGAAATTTTGAAGTTTTGGACCTTTTTCTTTCACACTTTTTCCCAAAAATAGTCCAACTTTGACAAGGTGTATCTCCCTCATTTTTTGAGATATGGGGGTGTTCTAAGACATTCTGGAAACCTTGGAGTGTCCTCTAACCAATGTCTTTGGTCTCATATCAAAATTATTTTCCATGCTCATTTTATGTCCTTTTGAAAAAAGTGTCTTTTTGTTGACTTTTGAGAAGGACCTATAATGTATGGAGCCATAATTCTTAAGCCATTGACCTGTGAGCTTTGATTCTTGGACCATTGGATAGAGGAATGAATTCTATTCAAAATGAGCTTTGGTGGGAATTTTTCTGATGTAGTATGAATATTTGGTGAATTTTCAAAGTTTGGTTGACTTTTTCAGTTCATGCCCAAAATAGTAACTCTTGACTTTTGACTTTTCTGATCTTTCCTTGCATCATCATGATCAATCCTTGATCAAATGATGATTTTAGGGTTATGAGGATGTTGTTGACCAAGTATCTGGAACTTTTGACTGTATTTTGGCTTGAAATGACTGTTTTGCCCTTGAGAGTCGACTGTTGACCTAGTCATGATTTGTGGGACTAAGTTTGCTCTGTTTGTCTTGAAACTTTATATGGAGATGCTTTGGGATGTTAGTGACCTTATGGAACCACCTTGAGCCATTGATTCAATGATTTTCCTCTGAATTATTCAAACCCTAGTTTAGAACTTCTGTGTGGGAGACTGTGTTTTGGAGCTTTGTCTTATGATTTGGTTTTGTGTATGAAAAATAGCATGGGCAAATTTTGGGGTATGACAGCTGCCCCTGTTCAATTATCTTAAACCTGAAGATGTAGAGTGGTCTGCGCGCCAGTCGGTATCTGAAGGTGGAAGATGATTGAACATAAGAATACCAAGAAATTTGCCCTATTTGAAGTAGGAACTTTTGTCGGAGATGGGCTTGTGGATGCCATCTGGTAGTTGAAGTCTGAGAAGATGTCGTTTGCGCGTTGATCGTGTCATTTACCGTTCGTAGTAAATGAATTAGATTCTTGGGAATTGATCGTGTCAGTACCGTTCGTGATACATTAAATCTTTTGTCGTGTCAGTACCGTTCGTAGTAGCTGAATTAGACTGGGAAAGTCAGTGATCGTGTCTACACCGTTCGTGATGATAGAATTAGATCTCTGAGAGTTGATCGTGTCAGTACCGTTCGTAGTAACCGAATTAGATCTTAGAAGCAGTTGATCGTGTCCACACCGTTCGTGATGATGGAATTAGATCTCTGCAATTTGATCGTGTCAGTACCGTTCGTAGTAACTGAATTAGATCTTGGAGAGATAATCGTGTCTACATCGTTCGTGATGATAGAATTAGATTCTCTTGTCGTGTCAGTACCGTTCGTAGTAACTGAATTAGACTTAGTTGGTCATTGATCGTGTCTACACCGTTCGTGATGATAGAATTAGATCTCTGAGCGTTGACCGTGTCAGTACCGTTCGTAGTAACTGAATTAGATCTTTTGTCGTGTCAGTACTGTTCGTAGTAGCTGAATTAGACTTTGAAAGTGATCGTGTCATTACCGTTCGTGGTAAATGAATTAGATCTTCGCGCGTTGATCGTGTCAGTACCATTCGTAGTAGCTGAATTAGATCTTGGAAAGTTGGAGATTTCGTTTATTTGTCGGTACCTGTATTCTGAAAAAGGTAAGGTTAATCTTTGTGCAATGTCATGATGCATGGGTTATGTAATGAATCCCTCAAAATAAATGAGAGCTTTTGTATGTTATGTATGAGTTCATTATGAGGTAATGTATGCAATGTATGAATATGTTTATGACATATGATATGTGAATATGATTTATGTTGTCTTGATTGAGAAAATAAATCTCTATGTCTTCGTGATTTTGATGTTTGATCTTATTTGGAGATGCTCAGCTGGGGATTTATGGTTTCTGCTTGGGGATGATTAATAGTTTGATGTACCCTGATTGGTGATAAAGATATTGATAAATCATGTTGGAGGAGAGCGACAGTGTTGAAGATGTAAACTCTGTTGGGCAGCCATGTCTTTATCGGGAGCGTTTGAAGATATCTTCTTAATGATTACTCTGTGGGGATATGATCTTGTGAACCCGGCTTTGTGGGGAGACATGGGTGAAAGTTGCCCCCAGTGTTATAGTAGCTACTACTCGATTTAGGACACGTCACTTAAAATGTCAAACTGGACTTGTATAGATTTGCCCCAGTTAGCAGGAAATTTGGAAAGATTCGCCTTGCGAGGACTTCATAAGATGTGCACTTTAGGAGACATGCCCCTAGTAATCATATGCTCAATATGATGTCCTATGTTGGTTGAGAAGTAGCTTCAGATCTTCTTGGATGCGTGCCCTTGATTATTTTGGCATCCTTGAGAGATTCTCGTAATCTTGACTGGATTGCCCCAGATTGATTGGGCAAAGCATGCCATGCCCCTTGTATACGTACGAGACATTGCTTCTCGGAGTAATCTTGTCTGTTGGGATAACTTTTAGTCGTTAGTTGTGCCATGTGCAAGTTCTTTCTGATGCTAGCTTTTGAAATTATGTAGCAGAATATGTTTAATAATGAATTCATGAGATGCAATGCATACGTTTGTCTTGAGTTTTTGAAAAAACATTAAAGCAAGAGATGTAAAAGTGTGATGTTTGTAAAAAACATGATATTCGTAATAACGTGATGTTTTGTAAAACGTGCTATTTGTAATAACGTGATGTTTGTAAAAAAGAAATATCAACTCAGCATTTTGGGTAAACCTTAAGGAGTCAGGATACCTTTTTGGTGACAGTATGCTTTCGAACTAACCATGCTTCAATTAGGACTTTCAAGGGTTGTAACGTGGCTTGGTTCACAGTTTAAGAAACAAAGGATAAAGGCTCAAAGTTTATTTATACCCACCCCTCTTCGTGATGATCTTCAGTCCTAAACTCAGTTTATTCGGCTTATGCATTCAGGTTCCAAGAGACTTTTGGATTTGCACCTTTGATAATGATGATGATTCACAAGCAGAGAGAATTTTTGAGATGGCAGTCACTTCTTCCTTTTAGTAGTCATAACATCGTGTTGTTCAGGAATTTATTGACTTCTCTTTTTTCATCTTTTTGATATCCCTAACTTTTGCCTGAACTGTCTATTTTGAACTTACAGTCAGCGGGATGCCTTGATTTTTTGCATAGGTCATCTTTTTGATTTTTGATTTAGCAGGCTTTTCTTTGTATATATGTTTTTTCCATCATTTTTTTTTTGAAAGATACTGACTGCCTTGTTTGATGATTGATGAACCGTCATTGTTTTTTGGTTGACATTTCCAACACTTCTTGGATGAACGCTTGTGATTGAAACCTTTGTTGAAAGGTGTACTAAATGATTCTCTTAAAATAGAATGCATAGCCAAATTAACTGAGAACTACCCTGCCCCAGGTTATAATCAAAGGTTTTAATTAGTACAAGAAAGAAAACTTCTACTTCTTAGGCTCAAAGGGGTTGACGAGGGATTAACATCCTTATATCTCCACTGTTTAGGAATTGAAACAATGCCTGTACATCGTCAGCATAGTCCGCTCAAAAGCATACTGTATGAGGTTGCGGTATCGTTTTCGTCATCCTCCCTCAAAAGGCTTACAGCTTAGCAGAAGTTGAGTATCACAAAAACATATGCAGAATAAAGACATAATTTAAAATGAGTGGTAGCGAAATAATTAATTCAAGACAAACATATGCAATGCACTAATGATTATTATTAAGACAAATAATGTCTATCATAAGTCGAATGTTTAAACAAACAGATAGAAATTGCAAATGAAAGTAAATCTAATGATCTAAAAAGTTCATCCTTCTAGGTATTAATCAATCTTTTTGTGATTAGGCATAGGAGTAGTGATCACCACAGGAGTCTTGGGATGATAGAATTCAATTTCACCAGCATCGATCATGTCTTGAATCTTGTTCTTCAATGGCCAACAATCATTCGTATCATGCCCAGGGCTATTGGAGTGATATGCGCACCTCGCATTGGGCTTGTAGCTAGGGGCGGAGGTGTTGGGCTTTACTGGAGGATCTCTTAAAGTAATCAAGTTCTCTCTCAGCAAATGTTGTAATGCCTGAGCCAGTGACATATTGATCTTTGTAAACTGACGTTTAGATGTATCTGACTTGCGTCTTTGTTGCGGAGCTAATGTAGAGGTCAGAATTGTCCCCACATATTGGTTGGGTTCATCGTGATCTTTCTGGTCGTACACAACGTGAGGTTCCTCAGGAGAGTGGCAGTCAATGATCTTGTCATCGACTAAGTCTTGGATCTTATTCTTCAATGTCCAACAGTTATTAGTGTCATGTCCAGGACTATCAGAGTGATACGCACACCTTGCATTAGGATTATAACGAGAAGAGGAAGTACTAGGATTCCTCGGAGGGTCCTTCAAAGTGATTAGCCCTTTTTTCAGCAATTGTTGCAACGCTTCGGCCAGAGTTATATTGATCTTTGCGAATTGGCGCTTAGGTGTATCTGACTTGTGTCTTTGTTGTGGAACTGGTGTAAAGGTCAGAATTGTCCCCACAGATTGGTCGGGTTCATTGTGACCTTTCCGATTGTACCCAGTATTGACCATATGAGGTTTCTCAGGTGAAATGACGTCAATGATCTTGCAATCAATGAGGTCTTGGATCATGTGCTTCAGTGGTCCACAATCCTCTGTATCGTGACCAGGACTGTTTGAATGATAAGCACATCTTGCATGGTACTTGTACCCAGGAGTGGGATTAGTAGGAAGTGAATATGGAGGCAATAGAGTTATCAAGTTCTGATTGAGCAGTTGTTGCAGAGCTTGAGACAGCGGCATATGTAACGGAGTAAATGACCGCTTAGGCTTGGATCTCTGGTTATCTTGACCACCTTGATACTTATATTGATTCTTCTCCTTCTCGATCAGAAGTGCCTTCAATTCTTCTTGCCCCTTGGCCAAGTGAAAGATTACTTTTTGGAACTGGTTATTCTGAGCCTGAAGGTTTTTGACAGATTGTTCGAGATTCATCTTTCTTACTGAAATAAACAGCAACAAAGATGAGGCATTTGATTTTATGAAACCTGTGATGCGATGTTTATGAATGATACGATTATGCATATGCAATGTTTTCAAGGACCTTAAAATTTAAATTCACTTTAAACAAGAAAGAAAGAACAAGCTTTGTTAATAATAATAATAATAATAATTAAATTGTACTTTAGTTTATGGTTCTTTGCCATTTTGGCTTACAAAAGTAAATATGTAAACAACTAGGAATAACAATAAACTAGAATTTTTTCAAGCTTCCCATGGACGCTTCCTCTTTGATCCGATGAAGTTGTTGACGTTCTGTTCTGCTTGAAGTAGCCTTGTGAGTTCTAACACTTGTTTCTCTTTGGCGCGGAATTGAGCCTCAAAAGTATCCCTTTCTTCTTTCAATTGAACCCATGACTTTTGTAGTTCTTCTAGATCAGTGGGCATGTCTGGATGGAGAACAACCAAAGGAACCTTTTCTTCACATTCAGGTTCAACAATCACAGGTCTAACATAAGGGTATGGCATGACAAAACGTTGAGCGCGAGTGCGTACCCATCTAAGATAAGGTTCCGAGGGAAGGGAGTTCTTTTGCCCCCAACTTTTGCTATCCACCCTGTACACCTTGTTCCAAGCGCGTATGAACTCTTGGCGTTGATTACGAACATCTTCTTCATAGTTGAAAACAACCCCTTCAATGAGCAAGTGATGAGGACCATCCCTTCGAGCATAACCAAATTGTCGTAGGGCTAATGAAGGATTGTAGGTGATTCCTCCTCTAATGCCAAGGAGAGGCACATTAGGGAATTTCCCACAATGATCGATGATAGTGACGTACTCTTGAGACATAACGTGCCAACGGATATCTGAGTGAGAAAGTGACATGATTCTTCGAGACCATTGCATCTTTTGATCGTTTCTGACTACTGAGCGTGGAAGGTGCGAAATAAACCACCTAGCCAGCAAGGGTGTGCAACACATAAGAGTCCCTCGCTTCTTCATGACACGAGAGTGAAGGGAATGTAGAATATCTCCAAGTAGCGTAGGCACGGGGTTGTGAGTCAGAAAAATCTTGATTGCATGCACATCAATAAATTGATCAGGATTAGGAAACAAAACCAAACTATATATTAATAAAGCCAAAACATCTTCAAAAGCATGGTAGCTCATGGCCTTCAGAAATTGTCGAGCTTTTCCAAATAAGAATTTGGCTGAGAGACCTTCTACTCCATTCTTGGTGTCCCAGTTGGAGGCGATGTCTGATCTCTTTAGGTGAAGTGCAGCAGCAATAGTCTCGAGTTTCGGAGTGCTTTCCAATCCAGTAAAGGGCAGATGCTTAGATATAGGTACACCAAGTAAGTTTGAGAACTCCTCCAAAATAGGTACCAACTGATAATCCGGAAAAGTGAAGCAATGATGTTCGGGATCAAAGAATTGGCATAAGACTCTCACCATATCTTCTTCAAATTGAGAGGTGACTAGTCGAAGAAGATAACCATGTCTTTCAGCAAACTTAGAGTCTCCAGGGACTTCCAAGGCGAGCTCCTTAAGCTCAGAAGGTATCCCTACAAAGTTGAGTCGTACATAATCTCTGGTAGAAAAAGCCATGTCCTACAAAACAGTGTAAATATAAATTTCTCGGTCCTTGAAATTTGTTAGTGGTTATGATATGTCATGATGTTATGATGTTATGATGTTATGATGCCAAGTAGATAACAAACACAAACAAGTCACACGATTGCCTTAAGGGTAGGCTTGCATGAAGTTCATAGGTATATACCCTTCTTCCTTTCATTTAGTTGGTTCAACCTGTCCTAAAAAGTAACCAGGTTCTATAGTGCTCATATCCCTGATCTTTCTCGTGGGCATTGTCTCAACATAGCACTCAATCGGCCAGCCAAAAGCATCCCTTGAGTCCAATCTCAATGAGTGTAGCATCGAGTATCAACCGGCTTCAGTCAGGAATCCGAAGCCAGCCATCTCGCTACTTCTTATAAGCCAAAGTCAAGTTCGACTAAGGTTCTAAGGGCGAATTAGTGCTCATGACACCACGCGGTAGCCAAATGTCTCCTCGATCAGATTCAAGGGCCATCAGGACAAACCAAAGCGTCGCACTAACGGTGGCCACCAGTTCAACCGTAACGATACATGTCGTACAGCCTCCCTGGTCTCATGCCACATACTTAAGGTACACTAGATCCGGGTGTAGGACCTTTCACACAGCAGAACACCCAAAACAGCCCTGCAAAAGTAAAGCAAGCAAAACAAACAATAGAAAACATTTAAGTGAATCCTAAACTTTTAAGGTAACCCCTCTTAATCGAAAACTCCCCAGCAGAGTCGCCAGTTCTGTAATACGGTGAACTGACTTTTTATTAATCGGAATGTCGCGGTAAGCAAGAGTCGCCACCGACTTTTATTTTATCCAAACAAATTCGGAAAGGCAAAAAGAAACAGAAAAAAAAAACCTTTTAAGAAAACTGAGTTCGGGGGGTAATTTATGCAAAGGGAAGGTGTAAGGCACCCTTTGCATCCATGGTTTTCCATGGGCTCTTAATTGCTTTGCTTGCTCGTTTGTTTAGAAAATGTAGATGAAAGAGATAGGGACTTTAGCTTGTGAATAAGCGTTGCCCTTTTGAAAAATTATGAAAAAGAATATAATAAAAAGGTTTGAGCATTGCAAGGCAATTAGGGGCAATTACCTTAAACTCAGATGATAGGTCTCTTTTTGCCTTTCAGAATGAAAGGGTCTATCCTTGCCATAAGAGGGCAGGAAGCCTTTCGTTTGGAGGTTGAAGGGTCATCGAAGCATCCTTTGCCATAAGACTGTCCCATGCCATAGAAGGGCAGGTAGTCTAAGGCAAGGATCAGAATAAGCCATTTTTCGTAGGCAGCCAGAAGATACCTCAGCCTTTTTCCGTAGGCAACATCCGAGGGTCGAGGTCATTTGTGTATCGAAGGCAGCATCATTAGGGTCGTGACCTTTTTATCGAGGCAACATGGCTGAGGTATCCTCGAATTCGAGGGACGTGGCTTATTCTGCAAAAACACAAAGGCAACAGGCAACAAGGCAACAGGCAACAAGGCAACAGAGAGGGTTACCCAAAAAGCATGCGTGTGTGCACCAATCATGTGATTTAATTCAGATTATATTATCTTGTGTTTAGTTATTCTAAGTCAGTTTAAGGTTGTCACTCCCTATTTTACTAACCACGCAGTACGTAATAATATAAAGCAATAAAGGGAAGGGGAAAATGAAACCAGCGGAGGAGAGGGGATTTGTAACCAGTGGATCCCTTATCAGGGTTTGATACAAGTAATAATAAAACAGAGAAAATATTAAGACAGGGTTACCAGTAACGTAGCTTTGACAATTGATAAACCTGACAAGAAAGAAGAAACAGAAAATTGAAGGTGAGTGCATAATCGGTTCGAGGGCAGACTTCATTAATTAAAAAAATAAAATAATGAAATAAAGGTAAAACAGAGAGAATGTACTTAGCTTTGGTGTTTGCCTGACAGGGTTGAGGGCAAGGGTTTGTCAGAAACATTGACTTTAGCTTCGATTCGAATTTGATCTGATATGGTTGTTAGGCGCCTTTAGGATTGACCCTGAAACAAGGCAGAAAATAGGTGAAGGCAAGGCAAACCCTAACCACAAATGAATTAAAAGAATAAGATTAAATAAAGCAGCACACTTATCTTCGAGGTTTGTTGAAGGCGCGCACTCGAGGCGAATTATATTGCTAACCCTGATAACAAGAAAATCAAATGAAATCAGTGTATGGCTTATTCTTCATAAACCCTAATTAGGGTACGAAGTTGCAAAAAAGGAGAATAAATAATTTAATTAATTATTGGTCTAACGACCTAATTAATTAAATCGAGTCGGAAATTAAAATCGGATGCGAAATATATTTTTTGGAAATCTTTAGAATATTAGTGAATTAAATAAGGATTTTAGTATATAAAAATAAGTGTTTTTTAATACTAATAATATAAGTATTAATGATTTAAAAAAACAAACAATAAATATTAAAAATATTTTTTATAAAATTAGTTATTAGTTTTTTATAAACTTAAAAAGAAATAAAAAAGAATTAAAAACAAAATAGATATATATATATATATATATAAATAAACAAAATAATATGTTGCATAATTAAAAATAAAAAAAATTGCAAAAATACTTAGCTGGGATCAGGTGTGACAGGCGAGTGAGGCGTATGGTAGATCTGCAGCTTCAGGAGCGTTAGATTGACCTAGGGCATGATCAGATGGCTTTGGGAATGATGGCATACGATATGGTGGTACGTCTTAACGCACCGGATCCCAGGGACTTCTAAAACACGCGCGCGCCAAAAAAATTTGAAGCTGGCCAATCGTATGATGACACCGCATCATCTTCTCCCCCCCAAATCTGCAACAACCTTTTTACACCGCTTCTGCTGATGCGCTATAATAGGTCCATGCCTTTTACACCTGTGAAAAATAGCGAACAGCAAAAACACGCAAAGAAATTTTTCGCGAGGATCTCAATGAGTTCGTACGAGCCTTGCGAACCTGGTTATGGCATCAATTTTGCCAAATAATACCTGTATTCAAAAGCCCTAAAAAGCTTTGGAAAGCCCTATTATGGTATCTCTTACAAAACAGCGTAATAACTTGAATAACTTTCCAGAATCGATCATTACATAATACTAAACACAAATATGTGAATTAAAATCACGGACGATGCATGAATGATGCGAATCGAAAGAGTTTGAAGTGATGCAAACCGTGGCTTGATGGGGGTGAATCTGGGCTCGTTGATCAAGGATGAAGACCTGGATAGATTCTAAACACCTTTAGGAACCTGTTTGAATCGATGAAACACCTTGAATTTGCTTGTATCTTTGAATCCGAATTTGACTTGTTCTTGAGCTTTGAAGAATGGAATTAGGGTTCTTGAAAGCCAAATTTTCGTCCCTGATACTCTGCTATCCTTATGCCTTTATAGGGGAATATATTAGGGTTATCAAAATAGAAAGAATCCTCTTGAATCTTTGATTTGGAATCATGCAAATTTGATTGAAAAATCTTTGTAAAAGCTTCCAAATTTGGCCAATAATGACCCAATCTCCTTTAATTCTGATTTGCACGAATTTGATTTGCTTTGGAGTGTATATTGATTGAATTTTTGGCTCATGATTGAAGAGAAAAATCATATATCTTATTTTTATTATTTTTATGATTAAATTATAATTTTTAATAAATAAAAACCATAAATATCAATAAAAATAGTAAAAATATAAAAATATATATTTTAGGACGTGCATGGGCCTAAGATGAAGTTTGGATGAAGAAAATATAGGCCCATTTAGAAATTTTGAAGTTTTGGACCTTTTTCTTTCACACTTTTTCCCAAAAATAGTCCAACTTTGACAAGGTGTATCTCCCTCATTTTTTGAGATATGGGGGTGTTCTAAGACATTCTGGAAACCTTGGAGTGTCCTCTAACCAATGTATTTGGTCTCATATCAAAATTATTTTCCATGCTCATTTTATGTCCTTTTGAAAAAAGTGTCTTTTTGTTGACTTTTGAGAAGGACCTATAATGTATGGAGCCATAATTCTTAAGCCATTGACCTGTGAGCTTTGATTCTTGGACCATTGAATAGAGGAATGAATTCTCTTCAAAATGAGCTTTGGTGGGAATTTTTCTGATGTAGTATGAATATTTGGTGAATTTTCAAAGTTTGGTTGACTTTTTCAGTTCATGCCCAAAATAGTAACTCTTGAC
Organism: Vicia villosa; assembly: GCF_029867415.1. Lineage (NCBI taxonomy): Eukaryota > Viridiplantae > Streptophyta > Magnoliopsida > Fabales > Fabaceae > Vicia > Vicia villosa. The sequence goes on from NW_026706052.1 coordinate 121,534, forward strand.
TTTTGACTTTTCTGATCTTTCCTTGCATCATCATGATCAATCCTTTATCAAATGATGATTTTAGGGTTATGAGGATGTTGTTGACCAAGTATCTGGAACTTTTGACTGTATTTTGGCTTGAAATGACTGTTTTGCCCTTGAGAGTCGACTGTTGACCTAGTCATGATTTGTGGGACTAAGTTTGCTCTGTTTGTCTTGAAACTTTATATGGAGATGCTTTGGGATGTTAGTGACCTTATGGAACCACCTTGAGCCATTGATTCAATGATTTTCCTCTGAATTATTCAAACCCTAGTTTAGAACTTCTGTGTGGGAGACTGTGTTTTGGAGCTTTGTCTTATGATTTGGTTTTGTGTATGAAAAATAGCATGGGCAAATTTTGGGGTATGACACATAGTAAATGTTAGCGAGGATAGTCGAAGTTGGATCTTTGTCAAAAAGCCTAAAAGAAGTGAAAGCATGAATAGCGGTAGGATCAATATAGTCAATATTCTTTGGCAATAAAACAACACCGAAAACCAAGAGAGCTAACACATGTCCACAAATGTCCCATTGTTTCCTTTGAGCAAACATCAGCGCTTTATTTTCTAAATAAGATCTTTTGATCCCATGCACCTCTCCCTCAGTTTTATAATTAGCTTTTAATTCCGCAGCGGACATTCCCAAAGCCTTTTCTAAATCTGAAAAGTCAACTTCCTTACCCACACCAGTATAGAATTCCTTTTTTATCCTCGAGAAACCCAACATAGCATCCATTTCTTCTAAGGTAGGAGCTAACTGAAAATCCTGGAAAGTAAAACATCTCAAAGGCGGATCATAGAATTGTACCAAAGCGGTGATAGCTTCTTCTTGTACTTTTACCCTTAGCAAATCCAATATATTTCCATAGCGGATCTCAAACCTATCCAAAGCACCTGACGGTAATTTCTCTTTGATTATCTTCAATTTCTTGATGTCTCGAGTAGAAACAGTAAAGTGGACAATTTTCTTCGTACTCATCCTTCCTACACATCCACCAACAAAACACAATCTTACCAAAAAATATACATATATGTGTATTATTTTTTTTTGGATAAGACATGATGAGAATGCAAATGATAGATGATGCATGCAAACATAAAAATAGAAAAATAATACAGACATATAAAACACAACAAAAAAAAAACAATTAACATGATATCTCAAAGAACCCAGGTTCATAGGTTCGACGTAGGGGTCTCTTGGGAGCCAACCTTTTTATGGGGGTTCTAGAAGGTCTCATGGGGTCGTTCGTAGCCTCCGAGACTTTTTCGTCTCTTCGGATTTTGGAACAACTCACTTTATCCATGAGGTTCGAATTTTTGGTGTAGGTTCCCGGAGAGATCAGCTAAGTATCCAGTCCAGCCCTCCACAAAGTCAAGCTTCATTTCGGACCTTTCCAAATACCTAACCCACTCCGAGTGGAGTTATCAGTGAGATTCGTAAGGCGATTCATGTCCCCTTTTGGTCTCAAAGTTAACTCCCACACTTAAGGTTTAACCGACATGAAAATAGAGCAAAATATATAATAATAAAGGAAAATATTTTCAGGCAGATAAAAACATAAAACAAATAAACAAATAAATAATTTAATGTTCATTAAAAGATAAACCTCCCCCCAAACCCTAAATGTGGCAATTTGCCAACCCTAAAATGCGCCACAAACCCTAAACCACAAACCACAAACCATAAACCTAAACCCACTCAAGCCTTAGGAGCATAATAATTAACCTAATAGTGTTGTCCCCAGCAGAGTCGCCAGCTGTAGCAACCTGCCTAAAAATTTCAGCTTTCGAGTCGCCACCTATTCTGAAGGGCGAATAGGAAACCCTACGCAGATAAGAGATTGAGGGTAAGTTATTATAATCAGGCTGAGGGAAGGTGTTAGGCACCCTCAGCCCTTTCCTAAAGGCTAATGTTCAAAGATTAGGGTTGCATGGCAGGGTTTGTAAAGAAATGTGGCAAACAGAATTTTAATGAGATGATTAAGATTTTGAAGAGGGGGACTCGCCTTGTTGCCAAGTGCCTACGTACCTCCTTAGGGAGGATCAGAGTCTACGTAGTTCGGGGAGGGTTGTACGCCACTGGAATTGAATTTGATTGAAGATGTATTTTTTAGAGGCTTTTTGAATAGCCTATCGTAGTTTGGTTTGTTTTGTAATTTGAATGGATTTTAGAATTATTTTAGGGTTTGGGCGTACAACCCTGATTTGGCACAATTAACCGCAATGATCAATAGGTTTGATCACCATAGTTAAAAGATTAAGGATTTGCAAATCGATTAATTCGATTATCACTAATAACAACTTATTGTGTTTTATTATTTTATGAATTTTCATTTTTTATACTGTCACCTCTCATAACCGGTTGATACGGTTCAAATAATAACAGATTAAATTTAGAATGAGGCAAGATTAATCACCACAATCAATAAGGTGATTGCAGCCATTTAATCGAATTTAGTTTGATTTTTATTTTAATTTAACAGTGTTTTAATTAAAATTATTGTTAACCATAGCGATCAATCGATTTAATCGGCACGAATAAGAAATTAAAAATTTTAATATAATTATCATGTATTTATTTTATTAAAGAAATAATTATAACATAATTAATATATATTAAAATAAGTATTTTAATTAAAATAAACAAAATAATTAAAGTTTTATTTAATTTATTAAGGTTTTAATTCAGTGTGGTATTCATGAGGTTGTATGATATAGGTATTCATTCTGGGTGTTTAGATCTGAGGTTAGTGGGGATTTAGTGGTGAGATCTGGAAGGCGTATAGTGAGGTATAAGGTAATGCGCGCACAGGATCCAGAAAGGTTCTTCAGTTAAAAAGAATAATGTTGGAGCTGGGTATCGATCCCACGCCCCCAAACTCAAACCCCAGGTCTTTGCCAATTCAACCAAAGCGCGCGCGTGTTAAAGAAACACTCCCCATAATATACATATAAAACATAAGAAATCTCATGGAAAACGAGCGCGAAATTTAAACAGACCAATAACACGAAGACACGTCTTCGTCTTCCTCACCAAAGCCTGCAACACACAGATTTTTTAGCTACGAATTTGCTGCGAATTATTTCGTAGCATTCACACCAGAAAAATAGCGATTAGCTCCTATACCCATATAAATGTTTCGCACCCCTCTCAATCTCTTCGTCCTAACCACGCGAACCGAATGACACCTTTGATTTAACCTAATTTCACCCCTAACAAAAAAACCCCAATTATGAACCTCTTAGAACCCTAACGGCCAACAATGGTGAACCACCCCAAATACGCCCAGAAACCCAATTAACTTTCAGGAAACAATCACAGCAGTCACACGACGCCTAACACATATTCAAAACCTCATAGATATGCACACATCATGCCAATCGATTCAAGTTTCAGAATAACTTACCTTGGCTAAATGGAGATTAATCTGGGGTTGTTGAAGCAGAGTAATGATCCTAACACGTTCCAAATCCTTTGAGGAAGCTTTTGCAACTCTTAAATCTCGTTGAACCTGCTTAAATCTTCAAAACCGAATTCACTCTCCTTGAAGAAATTTTTTTCGTTCTTGCAAGGTTCTTTGGCCAGAAATTCGTCCCCTAATCCTATGGCTCGTGTTTAGTACTTATAGGAGAACAAAATTAGGTTAACAAATAATGCCCAAGGTCTTTGAATCAAATCTTGCCATATTTGAATATTTGATTTGGTTTCTTGAATCTTAAGCTACTATTTTGGTCCAAATATTATGTCAATCTTCCCAATCCATGTATGCACGAAATTAAATATATTTTGGACATTAATTGTGATTGAAATTGGCCTTTAGGAATATTTTATCATAATATTTGATTTTATACTTAATTAAATCATAAAAATGAAATAAAAAAAATATATTAAATCAATTAATATAATAAATTTCGTGCCCTTTTGTTTTGGACAAGCTAATGGCTTGTGGATCAAGTTTGTACCATAAAAACACAGGCCCATTTGCAAAATTCCTTAATTTGAACCCTCCTTTTTCACATTTGGTCCCTCAAAATCACCTGACTTTGATCAAGCATATCTCCTTCAATTTTTAAGCTATGAGGGAGTTCTAATACTTTTTAGAAACCTCAAAAGGTCCTCTACAAGCCATTTTGGAACATATTTCTCATTTGAAGCTTTTATCTTGATCATATCCCCTTTAGGAAAAAACTGTTTCTGAAGGATGCCTGGAAATGACCTGTAATCTTTGCTTTGTATCTCTTAAATGAAGCATTTCTAGCCCTGGCTTGTGAGACACAAAGTTGTAGAGAATCCAATTTCCTTCAAAATAGGCTTTGAGTGGTGAATTTTTGATGTTCCATGTGAAAGTTATGCCCAGTCAAAGTTGGGTTGACTTTCTCCTAAAGAAACCCTAATTTGAACCTTTTTTGTATTTGTTCATCTCTGAGTTTCTATTAATGGAATCATGATCAATTCTTGATCAAATGATGATTATGCACCATATACTTGATGTTTGCCCAATGATCATGGTTTGAATCATGCTTTGATATTAGTTGACCTTCCAGTTTGAATCAGTTGACTGTGAATTATCTGGATCATTTGAGTGAGCCATGTCTTGAGATTTGAACTTGGCCCTTGATATGAGAGAGGTGTGGGAGGTAAATTTTGGGGTATGACACCCTTCCTTCTAATTTTGCCACCTCCCCAAAATAGGGGCAATTTTGGTCCAAAAATTACTTTTTGGAACTAATGATGTCATATAATTCTATTCCAAATACATAGTTGCTGCTTTTTGCCTTTGATCATTAGGTTGGAATGAATTGATGATGTCACTTGAGGTTTTTTGGTTACATATAAACTAATGTAACCTACTTTAATTCATTTTTTTGGAATCTTCACTCTCTCTCTCTCTCTTGTCCTTTTTCACGTGTCTTTCTATCACTTCAATCTTTCTTCCTCTGCCACTATGTTCTTCTTTATCTTTTTCTATCTCACCACCATCCTCTTATCTCTCATTCATTTCTCTTCCCCCTTCTTTCTATTCCTTCTCTTTCTCTTTCTCCTCTTTCTCTTTCTCTTTATCTAAGTTGAAACATATTATCTTTCTTCTTCTTCTGGTATCATGCAGTCTGTAGTCTTCCTTCTTTTAGGTATGATTTTTCCCTTTCAGTTTGTATAAATGAAATTGATAAACCCTAATCCCAAAAAAAATCGGTTTCAAATCTGTGGTATTTGATTTGTGTGGGTGCGATTTTTGGTTTTAGGTGTGTTTCAACGGTGAAGAAGAATAATATGAATGGCGACTATGGGTTACCAGTGATGAGAGTGGTGGTGGTGGAAACGAGCTTGCGACGACGAGTGTGGTGGCGGTGGTGGTTGAAATGGGTCAGCAGAAATGAGTTTGTAGGTGGTGGAAACAGAATTTCGCGACGAGTGTGGTGGTGGTCCGATTTGAAATGATTTATGTTTGACATTTTCTATTTATGTTTTGTTACGGATTTCTGACGATGAGTGTGGTGCGTATGCGCGTACCAAATTCTTTTTACTACTTGTGTAATATTAATTATGCTTACTGAGATTTCCTATTTTCACTTTTAGTATCACGTTACATGTTCACCAGGTACTCTAGCAGATAAATATGAAAAGCTTTATGGTGAAGTGAAATGAACGGGGAAACCTCACGAGGTGGGATAAATCAATGTCTGAATCTTATTCATGTTTAGTAAGATAAATCATTGTCTGAATGTTAAAATCAGCAAATGAATCAATCAACCATTTGTTACTGTACACTAATATTTATAAAGGGCCAACTAAGATAGACTTGTAGAAGATCTTCCTTACATTTGTCTATAACATGATAACTGAGTTTGCTGTGTCGGTTAATAATCCTTGTCGGACACAATTCATGAAGGATCGCATCGTCATCACCAACAAAATATAAGTAGTTCGTATGCGTTATGTTAACTGTTTTCCAATGGTTATCATTTCTTAAGTTGAAATACATGTGCATATGTACTGTATGATCTTTGTATTGGCATAACCCTACTTCTAATATTATATGTCAGGTATTTTATATGTTTTGTTGACATGGGTGAGACGTAATTGGCGTTATCAAAATATTGTTAGATGTCATATTATTGCTGTGATCAAGTGTTGTACATATTCGTGCTTCAGCATGATATCGATGTCAAGATGTTAAACGTGATCAAACGGCTGCTAAAGTAAACTGTTGTGGCTATTATGCCAAACATTTCAGGTGCTAAATCGGAAGGTTACATTAGATGGAATGAATTTATTGCGTGTCAATTCTTGTCATAACATTCGAATTATTATACATGGTTTATACTTCGAATGGGTCGAAATCTAATATGGAGTTGCAAGATGATATTGCCGGCAAAACTTTGACTTCAAGGCCGCCAATACATACAATGATCACAACACTAGAACAATCCGGCAAGGAGAATAATTTTTCCATCCATATATATTGAGCTCCAGCCAGCGTCAAGGTAATACTCTACAAATTGAGTACTAATTTGTTCACGGTGTCAAGGAAAGTACAGTCCTTGATCCTAACCTGTCATGAAAATCCCTAGCTTGGGCTAACATACTGTACTATAGTGAAACAATGAATGTAAACTAAGTTTATTAGCACAATTCTCTTAAAGTTAGAGTTTTCTCATTGTATTCTTTATTTCCCGATGTTGGTAGGCTAATTACTGACTGCATTCTGATGGTTTTGATATTTTCATTACTTCTTCCTTATATGAGGATATCAATTGATAATTTAAGAAATTTACTTTTGAAAAATTGTAGTCTTTCTGAAATATATGCTATGGAAATATTAGTTTGGGCTCTTTTGGTTGAGGAGATAGTTCTGCTTTGTTTTTGAGATGTCCAAATGTCTTCAATGCATCTTTTCTATGCATGTAGGACAAAGTAGAGACATGATCATGGTTAGTTTGTTATAGAAACTTAAATAAATTGAATTCCTAATTGATTAGCATTCCACCTCAAGCTGCACAAAATGCACCTGACAGTAATTATAATGATATCATGAAAGAATACTTGGGCTGAATGAAATTTTCTGCATTTTATAGGTACTGGGAGTTTGTTTCCAACAATTAAACTTTTGCCAAATATATATGGATACAAATTTGGTTCAGAAGCTAAGCTTGCAGTGTTAAAGAACATAGCTGGTGATTTCAAGAAGATGGGAAAGAGAATCTTTGTGTTTATTATTGGTGGGGCTACTCGATCTGAGGTAAATATGATAAAGAACTTCTGCAACAATATCCGGAATTTTTCAACTGTAATCCCATATAAAGATTATTTTGTTATTTTCAACTACGTGTTTGTCACAAACTGACAACAAAACTAATAAGAGAAGTAGTCCTAGGCACTACTTCCATGAATGATCCTGCACAATATCTTACGGTAATAACTCCTTCATCATTTTTTGCAAGAAACTTATATAAAGCACAATTGTTTCTCCTGATGTGGTGTAATGTGCATAAATTGAAGTTATTATGTAAGAGTAAAGTTACGCCTACGCTTGACGGCCTAGGAATATGAAGTGTTTCTTAATACTGATAATTGCCAAAAAGTTGCCTATACCTTCTGTATCAATTATTACTCACCACCCTTAATTCTTTAGACATAGAAAGTTTATGTTCACTTGACAAGGGATGAACACATGGCCCTTTAAATTTTGGTTACACAAATTTTGTCATGTACGATGGACATTTGGTATAACTGTTAGATGATATATTTTTCATGTCAAACTCAGCTGAAAGAAAATAAATTATAGCTTTTATTTTTACTTCTTCCTTATTCTGCCTTTTACAATGAATGACATGCAAGTCTCTAAACCAAATAATAAAATGTAAATATCAAGGAAGAAGTAGTAACTAAGAAATGCATGCAGCATGGTCATCCATGGAAGCATCAAGGGCCTCTTCTAAATATGAGCTATTTTTCAACAAATTGCGAGAGATAGCCCGATGTGTTTGTTACTATTAAGCGGTTACCGGATGGGAACAAGGAGCTTCGTCGTGTTAGGTTCAGGTTACGTGTTTATGCAAAAGTTATTTCTATAAGATAACTGCCAGATAGTAATAAGTTATTGGATGTCATACTATTTTTAAAAAAAATTCTACTTAGAAGAATGGTAGCGTTTATATTGATAGTTTTTTTTAACTCTATTTATAGTCGATAGAGATTTGGAGACGAAGATGCAAGGAAATGGTGGGAAAAGAATAGAGAAAGAGTTCAAGTCCAATACATATAAAGTCTTTGTGCCAGATGAAAAAAAGTGACTATGTCTTAAGTTGATTATTAGAATCCTCCAATTTTGGTGAATTTGGTTTCATATACATATATGTACTTGATTACTTTCACCATCTTCTGTTATATGTATATTTTTATCTCTTGGGATTCTATTGTGATCATGGTTGGCATAAATCAATATAATTTATCAATTGTTAATTTTGTTTACTAAGGCCATATATCTATTTTCTTTTCATGTGTCCTTTGTTATAATTTTAGAACGAAAAAGTGTGTAAATGTGTATATTTAAAAAACTGACGCCATTTCAAATGATGATAATGAAATGCTGCTAGCTCCTATTAAGAAAGAGGAATTATTTGAAGCGGTCAATAATATGCACCTGGATAAATCCCTAGGTCCTGATGGCTTAAATCCAGCTTTCTATCAAAAAAATTGGCATGTTTGTGGTGATGACATTTTTGAAGCTGTTAGGTTCTGGTTTGAGAGAGGTTCGTTTCCTCCTACCCTCAATGATACAAACATCTGTCTAATTCCGAAGTGCGCTAAACCATCTGGTATGCAAGACCCATCCAGTATGCAAGACTTGAGGCCTATTGCTCTTTGTAATGTGGTGTATAAAATTATTTCAAAGCTTCTTGCAAACAGAATGAAGAAGTATCTAGCCAAAAGTGTGTCGGAGGAGCAATCAGCATTTGAGGAAGGAAGATCCATTCTTGATAATGCTATGATTGCTATCGAGACTATCCATGCACTCAAAAGGAAGACAAGGGGTAACACGGCCCACCTGGCCCTCAAGATTGATATGAGTAAGGCTTACGATAGAGTTGATTGGGGTTTTTTGTGAAGTATGCTTAGTAGGATGGGCTTTGCTGACAGATGGATTCAATGGGTTATGATGTGTGTTACGACGGTTAACTATTCTATTTTAGGTAATACGGATAATGTTGGACCAATTCAACCAGGAAGAGGTTTGAGACAGGGGGACCCACTGTCCCCGTATCTTTTTATTCTTATCTCAGAAGGACTTTCTGCTCTCATAAAAGGAGCGGTGGCTAGAGGCGATATACATGGTATCCAAATATGCAGAGGGGCACCTAATGTGTCTCATCTGCTTTTTGCTGACGACTGTTTTCTGTTTTGCAGGGCTAATATATCAGAGGTGAAGAATATTATGGAAGTCCTAAAAACTTATGAAGCAACTTCAGGCCAGGAGGTTAACTTGAACAAATCGGAGGTGTTTTTCAGTCGAAATTTAAGTAGACCAGCTCAAGAGGATCTAGCCCGTATTATGGGAGTTCGTCATGTTCTTGGTACTGGTACTTATTTAGGCCTTCCGTCGATGATTGGAAGAAGCAAGAAGGCTACTTTTGAGTTTATCAAAGATAGAATTTGGAAGAGAATTAACTCGTGGAAAGGGAGATCTTTATCTAAAGTGGTAAAAGAAGTCATGATAAAATCGGTATTGCAATCTATTCCATCTTACATAATGAGTATCTTTATTATCCCCGACGGAGTGATTAATGATATCGAGAGGATGTTGAATGCTTTCTGGTGGGGAGGAGGTGGTAACAATAAGGGTATCAGGTGGATGGCGTGGGATAGAATAGCATGTCCGAAGAAGGATGGTGGGTTGGGTTTCCGTGACCTTCGAGCGTTTAACATGTCTATGGTAGCAAAGCAAGGATGGAAATTGTTAAATTGTCCTCAGACTCTTGTTTCGAGAATTTACAAAGCCAGGTATTTTCCAAAAACTTCCTTTTTTGAAGCGACTATCGGTAACAATCCTAGTTTTGTTTGGAGAAGCATCTGGCAAGCTAGAAATGTGTTAACTCTTAGATGCAGGTGAGGGATTGGAGATGGAAGTACTATCCCGGTGATGAGTGAACCGTGGTTACGAGGTAAAGGGGAGGGTTGTATCAAGGGGCCTAAAAAACAAGGTGCGTATGAGCTTAAACTTAATCATTTGATGGTACCTAACTTGAAACAATGGGATGTTCATTTGATTCGCAGTTTGTTTGATCACACAGATGCGGAGGATATTATCCAGGTTCCGTTGTCGGAGGAAGTAGGAGAGGATCGATGGATTTGGAAGGAAGAACAACATGGGGTTTATAGCGTTCGGTCAGGATATAGACTCTGGAGAAACAAACAGGAGAATGATGTGACAAGAAGGGTGGAAGGGAATTGGGGGAGACTTTGGAGTATTAAAGCACAACCTAGAATCAAACATCTTTTGTGGAGAATATGTAGGTATTGTTTACCAACACGATTAAGGCTTTGCCAACATCATGTGCAATGCCCGTTAGTTTGTCAACTGTGTGAGAATGTGGTGCAAGATGAATGACACATTTTCTTTGGATGTGAAGCCACCGCTAATTGTTGGAGGTTGTCAGGTTTGTACGATATCATTATACCCCGTCTTCATTCTTTCCAGGATGTTAAATCTATTATTCTGGATATTTGTACCAATGAGGATAGTCGAACTGCAGGGCGTTTTGCTGTTATGTTAGATGTGATATGGAATAATAGAAATAATGCTATTTGGAATAATGAAAGTGAAGAGGCTTCTAAGCTTGGTCAGCAAGCGTCTTACAGGTGGCAAGATTGGTTTTCAGCGCAAGATGGGGAGCAAAGATGGGAAAACGCTCAGCCCCAATCGATTTGGGTTCCGCCAGATACAGGTTGGTTAAAATGTAATGTAGACGCGGGTTTCAATCATAACCGTGGTACTACTAATAGGGGCTGGTGTGTAAGAAATAATCGTGGTAGACTTATCTTAGCAGGTACAGCTTGGGATTCTAATCTTCTACCCGTTGTCGAGGCAGAGGTTGTGGCCCTGCAGGAGGCAATCCATGGTGCTATAGCAAATCAGCTGGATAAAGTTATATTTGAAAGTGATTCCCTAAGGGTGGTTCAGGCGATTCATTCCAACTATAGTGGAAATTCTGAATTTAGTGTGATTATCTTATCTATACAGAGATTATTACAATGTTATTCAAACTTTGAGGTTAAGTTTATTAAACGCCAAGCGAATATGATTGCCCACTCGTTAGCGAAGGCGGCCAATTCTTGGTCTAGGCGTAGCATTTTTAATGTACCTCCTCCTTGTATCGAACATATTCTGATTAATAAAATGTGTTAATTTTGTTTTGGTCAAAAAAAAAGCTGACGACATTAGTTTGATATCTATATTCTAAAACTGAATAATGAATACCTTCATCTTTTAAAGGTAGGGAAGCCTAACTCTATTGAATGAGATTGATGAAAAATAAATTTTGTGAGCCATGAGTTGCATGAATTCAAACATGTATGAATCTAAACACAAGGAAAAATGATTTTTTTAATGATTTATGTTATTAATATTTTTATTTTGAAATTATTTTTAATTTAAGATAAAATATTTTTTAAATTAATATATAAAAAATCGAAATATATATTATTGATGTAAAACATTTTTAGTAAAACAATTTTGTTTTTCTTTTAGAAATACGTTTTTCTTTTAAAAATAATGAACTCTTGTAGTAAAACAAAAGCGTGCGTAACACACTAGTACCGTGCGAATGCACAGGTAACACACAAGTACCGTGTTGGCGCATGAGTAATCATATCAAATTTCGTGCAAATGTAAGAATTATTATATTTTTTTGTACAATTAAAGAAAATAAAAGTGAAAATAATGTATTAATCCAAACACGCTATAAATCTTTTGTTTTTTAATTATTTATGTATCTAATATTTTTATTTTGAAATTATTTTTTAATTTAAGATATAAAATTATTTAAGATAATATATGAAAAATTGAAATATATATTATTTAAGATACACTAGTACCGTACGCACGCACGAGTAACACATCAGTACCGTGCGAAGAACACGGGTAACACACCAGTACCGTGTAAATGCACGGATAAAGAAAATAAAAGTAAAAGTAAAACTTATGAGTTATACTACTGACTTTTTATTTGTTTTTAATATTTTAAATCATAGTCCAAATTTTAATAAATACAACATCAAACTTAATTCTTTTATATCATTCTCTTTTTAGACTTTTAAGTAAAATTATGTTTCTACTGATTTTCAACTAATTTTAATTTTGAATATTTATTTATCTCATTTATTAAACTATAGAAATTCTTTTATTATTACAACTCTCTCAATCTTAAAAAAATATATATTTTTAATTTTCTCAATTGATTTTTTATAAATTTTGTGTTTAATAATTTTTCTTGAACAATAAAATTTTGTGTTTATTTTTTTATTTGATTTAATTCTCATGACAAATTAGTAACATATCTGCAGTGTACACCAGAATTTATGCGAACGCACCGACTAGTGTTATTGAAAGCTAATCAATCTATGCAAACTAATAGATACAAAACTTCTAACTTTTTTTTTTTTTCCAATTCACACGCTAACATTCTCATATATTCCAACAAGCCTTTGTAATCCATGGACTTTTTTGGTTTCATTTCTACATTGAGTGTCAAATTTTAGTATGATGTTATGGTTTTGGACGGTAGTTCTAAGTACGTATGAGACAAGTGGAAAGATTGTATGCTTTCCACTAAGTTATGTTTCTTATCTAGCAAGATGGGTCCTCCTTGATCACACGAATCCTCACCCCATTAACTTTTTAAAGTATCTCAAGTAAACATGCTCTTTTTTACATAGTAGACAAACTAGATTTCTGAATCATATATCGTCCTACTTTTCAAATCTATACCAAATTGGATCATATAATCTAAAATTATGTCTTGATTAGAGGAGAGAACTTAGACTTAAATATACATATATGTATGGTTATTATATGTTGAAAACTAACTTTCTCCACTTCTCACACTTTCCATGATTAAAATATTGCAATGGTAGATCAATACTAATTAGTACATAACAAAGACATATAGATTAATTAATTAGTTATTGTCTTTAATTAAAGTCTTGAAACCTTGACTTTGAAATTGAATGACCTAACAACTAAGGCATCTTGAACCGGATAGGACAAGTTGTGTAGATAAAAAGGTATCAATGTACTATCATTGTGCCATTATTGAAAAGCAAGAGATGATGCAAAGGTTTGATAGGACACTGGTTAGTGCTCAACTGCTCATGATATTAGGTAAAGTTTTAACCATGAGATGAAATATGGGACCATTAGGTTCCCAAAAACCCTCATTAGAGGAGACTCTTGTTTCGTAACAAAGAAAAATATACACCTAGCTAGCAACCTAACCCATCATATCATACACTCTTCTTCAAGAAAATATACCTAACCCATCTTATCATACACTCTTCTTCAAGAAAATATACACCTAGCTAGTAACCTAAGACATCATGTCGCAACCTCTTCTTCAGAGCCTCCTTAGAGAGTGATCTAACCATCTAATCTTAATCGCACTTAAGGGGAGAATGAGTTACGTAAGTTTAGAGAGACCTATAGTTTAGTTAGCGGTGAGAATAAGTTGGGCAGAGTTAGACTTTGTCAAGTCTGACCTGCTAAAAAAATTTAAGTCTAAATTTGACCTGTAGTCTATCATACACTTATTTTTAGGCCCGAGTCTAACCTATTTGAAGGTCTGATTGATCTTCTAACCTATTTAAAAATCTACTTCATTTGAACATTTGTAAATAAACAATTCAACTAATGTAAAATAAACTAACAAATTAAAAAATCAATGTGACTAATATTTGTTTTATTGAATCATTCGAGTTTACATGTTAGCACAAATTTTGTGATACTATTTATTTGAGAGATCTTATAAAAACAACTTATGACAACAACTTATAATATTATTCATAAGATTTTTTTAAAGAGACTTTCACAAGTCCTTCAAGATATCTAAGTTTTATTGTTCGTATATTAATTCAAAGTACAAAACACAATATAAAAATAATAAAGTTATTCATGTTTATTTGAATAGTCAGTCTAATATAGTTAAAAGGTTTTTTTATGGTCGGTGACCTAGCATTTTTAGCTAAATAGACTTATAAAAAAGTTTAAGTATGTTTTATTTAAAAAAAGTCTAGCCTAACTTAGACCTATGTAAGGTAGACTGTAGGCTCATGTTAGTTGGTCTGGTCTATTCTTACCCTTAAACCTAACCTTCAAATTTTTAGATTAGATCAAACTTTTTTTAAATATAAAAAGTTTAACTTTTTTATAAGTTTATTTTATTAAAATGTGCAATCATAATTTATTAAAAAATCATTTGTCTCAATAATGTTGTTATTGTTACATTGTATTTTTTTACTTTTGAATTAAGTTTAATATTTTGGAAATTTTATAAAAATAAATTAAAAACACCTTATGAAAACAAGTTTTTTCAAATAAATAGTCTCATTGTATGATACTCAAATAAGTCATTACAAACAAATATTTAGTTTCCTTGGTCTTTAACTTTTTAATTTATTTAAATATTAGTTGAATTATTTATTTACTTCAAATGAAATATGTTTTTAAGTAGGTAAATAGTCAATTGAATTTAAAAAAATAAATATCAAATTTAAAACTAAAAATAAGTCTATAACAAAATATACGTTAGACTAATCAAATATGTGAGCTCTAGTGAAAAAAAATTCCACTAGACGAATCGTTCATGTACTACCCGAATAAATTTAACAAAAACCTAATTTAGTTCAACTTATTTTCACCCTCTATTCAGAGTATAAAAAATCTCGCCTATAAACAATTCATTTTTAGTTTTGTTTTTACATAGTATCATATCATATCCTCTTGCTTTTGTCATCATCATATTGTAATAATTTACATACACTCTACAAATAAATGTGCAAATGATAGTACTATTATTTTGTGCACTGATGCATATGTACATAGACATCAAAGTCACCCATGTTTCTTCCCAAAAATACAGCCAAGGAATCCTAACACCATCATACCTTTTCCAAGTGCATAATAAAAGTTGAAACAAAAAGTAATGATCGATATTTTTCATGACAAATACATTTAGAGAATTCTTGTCACCCACTACTTCTTTAATATAACCCAAACATAAGTCATATATCTTTTAGGTAAGTATACTATACATTTAAAAATGTGTTTTATTAACATTATCTAATCCACATTCTTTATTCCATATATATTACTTTTTGAACAAACACACTTCAAAGAAAGTGTATCATGTCTCACAATCCCTTCATGCATATTTAAAAAAAAAAATCATAAACTAAAAAACTAAGGTTAATACTAATTTTTTTCATGTTATATATATTGGTGATTTTTGGTTTATCTCATAAAAAACGCCTAAGTAGTAAGTTGATTGAACATTTTTTATGGCTTAGTTATAATTTTATTCCCATATTATTTATTTTTTTGATTTTGGTTCTCCTATTTTAAAATCTAGAATTTTTGTTTCTTTATTTTTGTTTTTTAAAAAGTTTAGTCTCTCTGCAAATCTAAAGATAATTTTTAATGGCATTGCGCTCACATTGATGATATGTTCAATATAGATTTAAATAAAAATATTTTTTTTGAACAGTTCACTACTGAATTAGCACTGAGACACCATCAATGGGAGCGCTATGTCATTTAAAATTGTTTTCAAATTTGTAAGAGGACTACAATCTTAAAAAAAATTAAATTAAATAGACTAAAAATGGAGAAATCAAAATCTAAAAGAAATAAATAATAGAAGAACTAAAATTATAATTAAGTTTTTTTTTTTAATCAGAGTTATCATTATTTTAAACTTGGATATATTAAAACATCAAAAAATTAAAGACACTAAGCAAAATTTCACAATTAAGCCACCTTACCACTAGGCTACATAATTTTTTTTCTTCAAATTTTTTCCACAAATCTATTTATTACATACTTAGTTTTCAATATTAAAATAATAATTAATAATTTCAATGATCTCTCTCTTAAACTTACACTTTTATTTCACATATTTTTTAATTTTTATAAAAAAATCCATGTCAGCATAATTGTAATAAAAATATATTCAATTAGCACGTCACATAAGCGCTTTTGCTCAGGCAAATTTCTATAGAGTCTAAAATAATAAAATCTTCATGTAATAATAAAGTTAATTTTACAATTTTTTTTACAGAAAAATAAATCAAAACTCGTATATATGATAGAGGACAAAAATGATATTAACCCTAAATTAATGATAAAACGATCAAAGAAGAAGATTAAAAACCAAAGCAAAGGAAATCTTAAATAAATGAAAAAAAGAACAAGAAAAGATATTGATCAATTGTGATTGATGATACAAAACAACGACGGTGATGATGCTATAGAGGTACTGGCGAATTCAAGGGTCTTCTAGGATTTGCTTGCTTTGAGTGAATCGAGTGATAGAATGAGAGGGAAAAGGGAAAAGGTTTAAGATATAATGACATTGCTCTATTTGTGAGCGTGTTTTCATTTCTGAGATTGAAGAAGATAGTGCATTTTTTTAAGAAGGCGAGACTCGTTTCATACTTCAATGTTTCACTTCTTACTATGACTTTTTTTCAAGAAATCTACATACTACCCCCTTTTTTATACTTGGCACCCCCATTTTTTTAACTCAATTGTACCCTTGTTGAAAAAAGTTGAAAAACAAAGAATTTCCGAAACAAATTTCCGGTATGCACTCCAAAATTTTCAGTACAAAATACTGGAAATTTCAGTTTGAAGGAAATTTCTGGTACAACATACCGAAAATTTAGTTAATTTGAAATTTCTGGTATACCAAAAATTTCAAATTATCTGTACATACCGGAAATTTCAAATTAACTAAATTTCCGGTATGTTTCAATTTTTGATTTTTTAAACGGTTGAGATTTTGCCGATACTTTTGGAGGGTCCTGATTGCACTGATACATTTGTGTGGTCTAGAATGCACCACCATTTGTATAAATAGGGGTGTTAGGGTTATTGGATAACACATCATTTCAACAAAATGCCTCTTCCTCAGTATTTGATTAATGTAGAAGTGTATTTCAACGGCTGCAACCCTGCTGTTCAAACCAAGATTTCAGATGGGCCTGAATCCTTTGCCACCTTGAAAGTTGAACAATTTGCTGCCTGATTCTGATAACAGAAAGGTGACAAAGATCGAGTTTCGGGAGGACTAGATTGATACAAATGAAAGGGTGAAATACAACTTAATCGAGTTGAAGAATGATGAAGATGTGGAAATTATTTCGCCGTAGGATAACTAAAGGTCCGATCGAATTGGATGCGCAGATCCAAAGATCCGTGGACGATATAATGAAGTATCTGATTCGTCCAGAGTCTTTCGTTAGTGCTTAGGTTTTCATGTTTCGGAGTACTGTTTATGCTTGTTGTTTGTCATCTGATGTTTGTTAATTATGTTTGTTTGTTATTGATGTTATTTTCTTTATCTACTCGAAACATGTACTAGCCAAAAAGATTATGCAATAAAAAAGATGTTCATACAAAAGATGTTCGTACAAAATATACAAATAATACAAATGATACAATCATAACAAAATAAATCTACATAGATCCTCCACGGGAAACATCCTCCAACCTAGCTAAAATACTGTGAACCTCAGCATTAGGGTTCACCAAACCCATGAGGCTATCCAAGTGAACATCGATGTACTGCAGACGACTGTCCTGGTCACATGCGGGAGGTGGAGGTGGTGGTGATGGATCGGAAGAAGCCCTTGTACCTGAAGGCCCTAGAACATGAGATGTTGCGGCAAATGGTATGACCCTAGGGTGTGACACGCTGAGTAACCACTCCAGGTATCCATCTTGACACTACCTAGGCTGCCGAATCGCAATGGTTGTATCAAGGATCTCACGGGGGGAGCTGAGGATATGATTCTAAAACCAGCGATTAATGCCACCAGCTGGAGTCTCTGGGACCGGACGTGGGATACTCTGTATATAACCATACTGGCATAGACACCTCTCAGGCAAGTGTCTAGCCACATGGCTCTCCCATCTAACATACCCTGAATATAAAGAAGATACATCAAAAGGAAGATGATCACGGTGACCTGTATACCATGAATTGGAAGAAGATATAACCAGCTCATCAACCTCTAAAGCATCCATCACCATGTGCACCACCGTCGCCTGGTCCCTATGAATTGCTGTAAAAAATGTACCAGCAATCAGAAGGTGAAATAGGGAATGCACATCATCCAAAGTCACTATGATCTCCCCGAATGAAATATGGAAGAATGATGTCTCCAGGTGCCATCTCTCGACTAAAGCTGATAATAGAGGGGCGTCCAACAAAGTCCATCAAATGGAAGTCCCGAACTATCCTCGCCACCTGCTCAGGTATCGGTCTCTCGGGGAAGTTCTTCAACTTCGACGCGTGAGAAGTGAGCTTCAGCACTAGATGCTCCTATAGCAACAAAAAAAATACAATTAAAACACAGTGTGTAATAAAAATTGCATAATAGAAATTAAGCACTTAAGCAATGTTACATACCCCGCCCTGCCATATTCTATAAGCGACATGGTCAACATATCTTGTCAAAACAGACCTGTTAGAAGGTCCTCCTGGAAAAGCTCCATCAGTGTATACTGATGGCTCCATAGATGCACCTGTGGTGGTGTCCGTATCATGCACCACCTGCTCCTTAGCAACCCCCTCCTCAACCACAGCCACCGACTCCTCAACTCTAGGCACCTGCTCCTCAGCAACAACAACCCCCTCCTCAGCAACAGGCACCTGCTTCTCAGCAACAGCCATTGACTTCCGAACAACAGCCACCGCCTCAACCTCAACAACCTCATCCTGAACCACTTGCTCGTCCACAGTAGTGGATGCTCTACCACCCCGGCGGCGAGGTGTGCGGAACCCCCTCCCTGCTTGCTCAACTCTCCGTTTCCGATTAGAATCAGTCGGAGGAACGCGTCCAGCACGTAACACTGAGGTACCAGCCTCATCAGCAGCCGCGTGAGCACTAGCATCGACTCTATCAATGGCCCGACCTGCAACAGTACCATCTCTGCCTCTAGTCCGCACTGAAAAAAGTAAAAATATATGAAAAATAGCATTTAAAAAAATAGAAATACCGGAAATTTCAAAATTTCCGATATGGGAAATTGTACCAGAAATTTCAAAATTTCCGGTATTTTTATAACTTTATAAAGATACCGGAAATTGTGAAATTTCCGATACAAAATACCGGATATTTTAAAATATCTGGTAGAATATACCAAAAATTTCATAATTTTCTGTACAAACTACTGGAAATTTCATAAAATCAACCGGAAACTTACTTGTTTTCGCCAAATTTCCGGTATCGCCCAAAGATTTGAAAAATTCAGTGTCATACGTAGATTTGAGAAAAATATGGTAATGAAAAATCCTTGGGCATTTGGGTCATCTCATAGCTTTGGGGGGTGACAAATATATAATTAAAGGGGTGGCATGTAGATTGTTCCTTTTTTTAACGCGCTCTCATTTTAGAATTTTCAACGTCTTTTCAATTATCGGATTGAGTGTGTTGGTTAGGTCCGAGTTTACCCGTATCCCAATTATTTTGAATAAATTTAAAAAAAAATCATATTCACCAATAACCCGAACCAACCCGTTTTTTTTATCAATTTAACTGAATTTATTAGATTTATCGAAGTCATATATACTCCAATTTATACTTTCATTTATCTACAATTATACTTTTACTAGTATTTAAGTATTTTGAGTAACAATTTGTAAAGCACTTTTAAACACTCTAACTATAAATAAACCTATGAACTTCAAACTTGAAAAATTAATTTAAATTTAGATTGATGACATATAAAATACCATAGCAATTTTTCTTTTATTAATTTATTTTGTTGGTCTTTAGATAGTTAAAATATAAGTATTACAAATATTAAACATCAACTATCATTATCGACAACAGTTTTACCTAAACTCCTAAACAACTTGCTCACGTCTGTCTATTCTCTAATCACATTTCTTTTGCCGTTTTCTATGTCTATGTGTCGCACTATCATTTACTACAATACTATTTTCATTCTTCATTCCAACATTTTCTTTTATATATAAATTTACTTTCTTCACACCATTCAACCACTGTCACACAAATAACACTCTCTGCACCTTCTCTTTGTTCTTCATACGTCTCTCGTTTTCATTGCTTCTTCTCTTTGTGTTTCTTTGTCTCAATCTTGTTTATCATAGAATCTTCATTATTCCTGTTCCTCACTTTAATGTAACTGCAACTTCATTTTCTTTGTTCTGCTTCAACTTGGTCTTTTTCCTTTTTGAAGTCTCTTTGCAGAAAGATGTAATTTTGATTTCAGATTAAACTACCCTTTTGCTTTTCAATTAATGTCTGAATCTTCAAAAGTGTTTTAAACGAATCCCAACATGGTCTCACTCATGGAATCTCGTTAATCTAGCTGAATCTTTGAATGTTCTGTTCTGTTTATGAATATTCTTCTTAGAGCTTTTATACTATAGAAAATGCAGGTTGTGATTATGGGTTTTCGTTAACTTTTATTGTATTGCCCTCCATAGCTATAAATTCATAACTTTTATTTGATTAACTTCACTTTGAATTTGAGTGTGTGTGAGAAAGTGTAACATGTAACTTGTTTCTAGGTGTAAATTTTGTTTCTTTTGATATAGCATATGGAGGGTTTTTATTGTTATCTAGAACAAGGGTAGTTTTGGATCTTAGTTTTGTTCAATTACTGACTAGTTCATTTCTCATTTGTTATACAACATATGCAAAAGTTGTTCATAAATTCTTTGAAAATGTAAATTCTTTTTTCTGGATTCTTTCATTCATTTACTTCACTATAGCTTTTCTGTTTAGGATGTTATGTAGAATTCTAGTCTCCCTGCCCAGAGTTTTCGCGTATGCCGCTTTAATTAAGCACTGTTTTTTTTACCATTAGAGCTCTCTTGAATTGAGTCAGAAAAATCAGCATCTTCCAATTGCATATTTTTCATCTTCTTTACTTATAAGATCAATACTAGTTCATTGGTACTATTCAAAGACGAATGGAAGAAACATTTGTTCCTTTTCGCGGAATTAAAAATGATTTCAAAGCAAGAATTATGTGCTACAAACAAGATTGGACTAGTGGATTCCGCGCAGGTGCAAGGTTTGTGATATAACTATGAATTTGCTTGTTTTTTTTGTCCAAACATTATAAAGAGAATTCGCGAATGATTTAATTTTGTCGTTGTTTTATATATAGGATCTTTGCACCAACTACATACATATTTTTTGCTTCTGCAATTCCTGTTATATCTTTTGGGGAGCAACTCGAGAGAACTACTGGTACACAAATATTTTTCAGGTTCAGTCTCTTGGTGTTTGTTTATGTCATATTATATGCTAAGAAGTTATATTATACAGATGGAACTCTCACTGCTGTGCAGACCCTTGCATCAACTGCACTATGTGGTATTGTCCACTCGGTTATTGGAGGGCAACCTCTCCTCATACTAGGTGTAGCCGAGCCAACCGTTTTGATGTATACATTCATGTACAATTTCGCAAAGGATCGCGAGGATTTAGGACACAAATTGTTCTTGCCTTGGACTGGATGGTATCTTTGGAATTCCATGTCCGGTTTATTTTTATAAGGGAGTTACTAATGAGCTGACGTAACTTTGTTGATATTTTTTTTTACGAATAATGTTTTAGGGTGTGTGTTTGGACTGCACTGTTGCTGTTCTTGCTGGCTATTCTCGGTGCATGCTCCATTATCAACCGGTTCACGCGCCTTACCGGTGAACTATTTGGTCTGTTAATTGCAATGCTCTTTATGCAGCAGGCTATAAAGGTATTTTTCTTTAGTAACCTGTAACTTCTGTATGCGGTTTCAAAATAGGAACCTTCTGTTAACATTTACCTAAAATGAAACTAGAATTTGATAAGGTTAATAATCTCCATTTTAAAGGGGCTTGTGGAAGAGTTTGGTGTACCGAAGACACAGACAGAAGGTACCAATCAGATTGCACTCCAATCCTCTTGGCTGTTTGGCAACGGAATGTTTGCTTTAGTTTTATCATTCGGCCTTCTTTTTACCGGTCTAGGAAGCCGCAAGGCTAGATCATGGCGTTACGGGACAGGTACTTACTATGCTTTAGATTGTAAGTTTGAGGTAAATTATTTGTTTAATCGACATTCTCGTTTTTCTTTACCCAATTTGTTATATATTATAGGTTGGCTACGAGGATTTATAGCTGATTACGGAGTCCCCTTAATGATTCTCGTATGGACTGCTGTATCTTACATACCTGTCAACAAGGTCCCAAGGGGAATCCCGAGGCGACTTTTCAGTCCAAATCCATGGTCTCCTGGTGCATACTCAAATTGGACTGTTGTAAAGGTGACTTTGATTATGCATTGTGGATAATTTTTTTTATCAGTACAAGTCGAACTCGGTACTATTGATAATAATCTTTGTTGCTAATTGTTTGTTACATTTTGCAGGAAATGTTGAATGTGCCTCTATTGTACATTATTGGAGCATTTATACCAGCTACTATGATTGCCGTGCTTTACTACTTCGATCACAGCGTTGCATCACAACTCGCGCAGCAAAAAGAGTTCAATCTAAGGAAACCTTCGTCTTATCATTACGACTTACTACTCCTGGGATTTTTGGTATGTTTTTGTTTGAAATACTTGGAAATCCATTGCTATGGAAGTTAATGAAAACAGATAACCTATTTCTACTTTCTACTCCATCTCGTCAATATTTTTGCATTTTAAATTCTTGTTAATTTTACTTTTCAGACCTTATTTTGCGGGCTTATTGGAATCCCTCCTTCCAACGGTGTGATTCCGCAATCTCCAATGCATACCAAGAGCTTAGCTACTCTAAAACATCAGGTAACATATTTCTTAGTCTCAAATGACTTGTTGTCGCTATGTATGGAACCTTGCTAATTGAATATTATGGATATTTGCTTTGTTCGGAATAGATTTTACGGCATAAGCTTGTCTCTACTGCACGAACGAGCATGGGGAAAAACATGAACCTGAGTCAGTTTTACGAAAGTATGAAAGAAGCATATGACGTAATGCAGACGCCATTGGTTTCCCAAATGCCATCCACCTTGGTAAACGCGATCCTATGATTTCCAATTGATCTTAAATTTGCGATCATCATTTTTGCTTTACCCTTGGTTTTGTTCTTCGATCAGGGGCTGAAAGATTTGAAGGAGTCTACCGTCGCACTTGCTTCAAGTCATGGATACATTGACGCTCCTGTTGATGAAATCGTCTTTGATGTGAATAAGGATGTTGATGACCTTATGCCAGTCGAAGTTAAAGAGCAGCGCCTCAGTAATTTACTGCAGGCATCAATGGTTGCGGCTTGTGTTGCTGCTATGCCTCTTTTGAAGAAGATACCAACTTCGGTGCTTTGGGGTTACTTTGCCTTCATGGCTATTGAAAGCTTGCCGGGAAATCAGTTTTGGGAGAGAATATTGTACCTTTTCACTGCTCCAAGTCGAAGATACAAGTAAGTTTATTTTCGTAATCAATTTTGTCACCGTTCTAAGGCTCTCTTTGGATAAACAACTTAATCAAACGGTTATCTATGTATAAACAATAAACTGTTTCCATCTACTATCTTAAAGAGGTTATGGGAATAATCTGAAAACAACTTATTGAAGTTATCGCAAGCTTGTGACTATTAGGGATCTATTTTCCGAGATTGATGATTTTCTTTTTTCCTTTCTAGACTGCTGGAGGAACACCGTGCCACTTTTGTTGAGACTGTGCCTTTGAAAGCAATTGCTCTGTTTACTCTGTTCCAGACAGCTTACTTGCTTCTCTGCTTCGGCATAACCTGGATACCAATCGCCGGGGTCCTCTTCCCGTTGTTAATCATGCTTCTTGTCCCGGTTCGGCAATATTTTCTTCCCCATTTTTTCAAAGGAGCCCATCTACAAGAGTTGGACGCCGCATCATACGAGGAAGCACCTGCCATTGCTTTCAACATGTCATTTGATGTAAGAGATTTTGAATCATTTTAGTTTGATCTTTATCATGACAGTTAATCTTATCACATAACTTGTTCACGGTTTTAATGTTGATATACCTTTCAGGATCTAAGTAACCATGGATCAATGGCCAATGTCAGTGGTGGAGAAATTCTTGATGAGATTATCACGAGGAGTCGCGGAGAGATACGTCGTACTCAAAGTTCTAAAGCATCTAGTTCAACTGCAACACCAATAGCAGGAGATATAAGACCTGCTAATAGCCCGCAAATATCACGAATGATTCCTAGCCCTCGAGTAACCGCATTGAGAGGGGAAAGCAGCAGTGCAGGATCAAACGGAAAGGAGTTAAAGTTAAAGCAAATTCCTTGAAAAACATCCAAATGATACACAACTTAAAAGCTAAAATGTATCTTTAACAGATTATACTAGTACTAAGTGATTATAGTAGTACTAAGTGATGTTCTATAGGTTGTTTTTTTTTACAACAACAAAACATCAACATCTTCTTGATGTCTTTCTTTGTTTCGTTTTAATCTTATTCCTTACGATATATAAAATGGGCAGGAACAGTTTCAAGTTGATGCTATTGATGAATGTTTGTTATGTTTCTGTTTGGATTTTAGTTTATGTTGCTTAGCTGATTTTTTTAAAAATATACATAAAGGGATTATGAGACATGATACACTATTTTTGAAGTGTGTTTGTTTAAAGTTGAATTGTTTCAAGATTGAAAATCAATATATATGGAATAAAGAATGTGGATAAGATAATGTTAATCAAACACATTTTTAAATGTATAGCAGTTACCTAAAAGATATGACTTATGTTTGGGTTATTAAAGAAGTAATTTGTGACAAATTTCTTATGATTTTGTTTGGGAGTTTGGAAAGAAGGATAAGGGAACGCTTTCAAAAACGAATGAAGTGATATTCTGTTCTTTTCATAGTTGATCTTGAGAATATTCATTATTGCTTGTGAAATTTTATAAGGTTAAGCCCATAAATCTCCCTTAAACAAGGAAATTAAGTTTTTCTGGATAACTTCGAACAAAAAAATGAACAGACTTTGAAGCGGTTAGTCTCCTACCCAAAAAAATAAGCAGACTTTGAAGCGGTTAGTCTCCAACTCACAAAAATAAACAGGATTGAAGCAGTTAGTCTTCACACCAATCAGAGATTTTACATATGTTAATCTTGAACTAAGACGGAGTTTTGCGTTGGCTATCCACTGACTAAACTGAAGTTTTACATGGATTGACCACGGACCGAATCGAAATTTATATCGGGATGATCTCGAACCTCCTGTGTTTTTAAATCAGACTAAACTCTGAAAACAAGAGAGATTTTACTATAAGACTGATCTCAAAGCAATAGAGATTTTAACTAGGATTAGTTCAAGAACTGTTGTGAAGATTTTCACTAGATGATTTCCAGGAATCAAAAGATAGTTTTTTCAATGACGGAGTTCACGAACCAAACAGAGACTAAGACTAATATCCTAAATACAAATAAGAGTTTTTTAGGTGGTTTAGCTCCCACCAAAATAATCACTTCCTAAGGAAGAATAATTTACAGGAGGACAAAAATTTACTTTTGGTAAATTTAAAATTATACCCTCACCCAAAACAATATCCTCACTGAGACTCAAGAATACTCTCAAAGCACTATAGATAAAATAGTGAGAAAATAAGAATGATTTAAAGAGGTGATGAAAGAAATTTAAAATTTGGTTTTTCACATTTTCTGGATGTTTGAACCTATAGAGAAACTCTCAATTTATAGACAAAGCAATGGTGTAAATTGAAAATAATTCATGGGCCAAATAAATGACCTAATCGATTAGTAAATAGAGATAATTGATTATGGCTACCCAAAATGGAAGGTTTAAATATAAAGTTGTTATCGATCTTTAAGAGACAATCATAATCCATTAGAGACTCGATTAGGCATCTCCTAATTGATTAGGCATTTAAATGTCTTTATCTTAATTCGGGAGGATAGCTTGATCAACCATGTCATCGTCAAATCATGTTTATCTTTGACCGTTTTAGATACCTTCAGCAATTTTCTTAACTTCAAGTATTGTAATCATCAAAACCATGCCATCATGATTCCTGAGAAACTACTAATGGCCTAAAACAATCTCCTAGACAACGGAACAAGAGATTTGACAAGTTCATGATACACATAAGTTTCACAAGGAGCAATTTCGATCATTGTGTTTATTTCAATTTCTCACTTGAAAATTCACTTGTTACCTTATTTCTCTGTGTGGATGAAATCATCATAGCAATCAACTTCGTCAAAGAAGTAATGAGGGTGAGGCTGAACTTAACCAAGAATTCAAAATGAAGGATCTTGGAGTTGCATTCAGGATTTTAGGTATCAACATCAGAGAGATAAAAAGCAGTCAAATTATGCTTATCTCAAGAGTCATTTCTAAGGAAGATTCTCGACAGGTTTGGCACGTCAAACTTAAAACCTGCTATAACACCAAAAAATCTGCAATTCAAACTAAGTATAACTCAAAGTACTAGTACTGAAGTTGGAAGAGTCTATATGAATAGCATACCATGTGCTAACATAATAGGTTCTTTGATGTATGTTATGGTCTGTACCAAGCCATACAATAGCGTATGCAGTGAACCTTGTAAGTTGGTACATGGCCAACCCTGGAAATGCACACTAGAAAGCCTTGAAATGGATTCTAAGATACATAAAGTGATCTCTGAGCAGATTCGTAGTTTATGGTGGAGTCAAAGGCGATCATAATAAAGTTGAAATCGAAGAATTTGTTGACTGTGACTATGCAAAATGTATAGATACCAGAAAATCGATTTTTAGATATGTTTTCACTATGTTTGACATAACAATCGGTTGGAAATCAATGCTTAAAATTTTGTAGCATTATCAACCACTGAAGTTGAATATATGTCCCTCACAAAAGATGTTGAAGAAGCATTGTGGTTTGAAGGGTTTGCTAAGGCACTAAAACTTCAAGGTCAAACAATCACTGTAAGATGTGATAGTTAAAGTGTCATACATATGTCGAAGAATTCAGCCTATCATGAGAGAACCAAACACATTGATGTTAGGCTACATTTTTGTCAGGGAGGGAATCAAAAGGGGAGAAGTCAAAGCGATAAAGATTTCGATTGATTACAATGCTGCTGATATGATCACCAAGTCATTGTCAAACAACAAGTTCTTCCATTGTATGCAGTTTATAAAGTTTCAAGATAATAGCTAGTTTGTTCTCTTGATCTTGTATAGTTTGTTCCAAGGTGGAGATTTGTAGTATTCTGGATTGAATTCTAGTCTTGACAGGGGTAGCTTCACAGTTCAACTAAGTTGTGCATGTTGTAGTCGAAGTCCGTTCAAGCATTCAGTAGTTGAAGATGTTCATGTTGTAGTCGAAGCTTGTTCTAGCATGCTATTGTCTAAGTTAGTTTGTGTATTTTATTATGCAGTAGTTATGTATGTCATGTATGTATGTGTGTTATCATCAACCCTAACATACATATATAGTAATCTATAAATAGGATGCTCTCTCAGGTTGTTAAGAGAGGTTTATTGTTATTCTTCACTTGTAATCTTTTAAACCTAATTGAGAAAGTGAATGAAAAAACGGTTATAACCAACTATGTTTCTTTGTCTTCTCTTTTCTCTCACCGTGAATTGAACGATTTTCTTGTGTTTGTTCAAGAAACTATCTTTTTCACTCCGATTTGCCTCGTTGGAAACGACAATTGTCACAACAGTTGTCCACAGACCTGATACATGACATTTTGTATTCCCATGTGGGGCAACCGGCAAAACACCATATTGGTTCAAATGAGGGAGGAGGAAAAATGATTTTAATGGAGGGAATGGAAGGATAGGGAAGGTGAGTTTTTATTTTTTTGATTTTCTTTTTCTCTAACTGCTTATGTTGGGGAATGAACTTTTTCTCTCCGTCACCGTATATTTATAGAGAAAATTAAACTACCGAACATATAATTATGACCGATTAAAAATGTTGTCTCATTCGATTATTTATTGTCGCTCGTCCTTTTGACATGTTTAGTTTACTATATTATTCTTGTGTGTGAAGCTTTTTCTGCTCGTGGTCCCACGATCTTCACTCTCTTGGATTGAGCGCTAGGCTGAGAAACATCAACCCCCTTATAACACCCTAATTACAAGCTAATTTTACATGATTGTTTAGTTTCAAGCTAAATTCTAAAACATTCTTAAACATTTTAACGAGACAGCAATTATGCAAAATATGTGAGACATATGGATGAATAAGTTATGTTTGTCTTCAAGTGCCAAGTGGTAAAGGGATCAATGTGCTGCAACACCACCATATAAAACTTTAAATCTGCTTCCTTTTCCTGTCCTTTTTTATCATTGTTTTATCCATGATGCATGCTCTCTGAATCTCACTTTAGTGAACATGCACACGTACGTGAAAGCAAATGCAATTGCTTCTGTCTTTTTTTGGGTTGAAAATGATGTGACTTTATCAACAAATAACAATAACATAATCTTTTCAAAAGCGGAATTGCCAAATTCTGCACAAAATATGTGAATTCAGTGCATCATTTGGTTGTGGAGTTGTTATTGTTTGTATGTATGTTCTAAGGTTCTAAGTATTAGTCAAAAAGGTATTGCAACTTACAATTTATATATTAATTCCATTTTTAAAATATGTTACTTTTGGAACCGACATGATTAACTAATTCGTTGAACGTATGGGGAATGAAAAGGAGAGACACAGGCAGTTGGGCATCCACATCCAAGAGTTTTTTTTAATACTTGAGATGGACAAGATTCATTTTTTAATATTAGGGTTAAATACGTTTTTAATCCCGACCCTGCATTTTTAGTCCCTTATAAAATTTTCCTTCAATGAATAATCCTTATAAAATTATTATGCACCTAGTTTCAATCCCTACTGTCAAACCAATGTGTATTTTAGAATGATTATTTTGCAGACATGTTCATAATGTTTTAAAAAGTTCCTGAAAAAAAAAGAAACTCAAAATTTAATTTTCAATTTGAAATTTTCATTACTTGTATCATTATTTTTTGAAATTTAAAAAATTTATATTTAATTCTTTTCGTTTTAAAAAATTCTAAACAAATATTATGATAGTCTTATAAATATTTTACAGTATTCTAAACAAATATAAAAAAAAAATATTCAAAAATTTTAAAATTAAAGGATAATTATACAGTTTTTAAAATTTTAGAAAATAGTAGGGACTGAAATTGCATGCATAAAAATTTTAGAAGGACCATTCATTGAAGGAAAATTTTATAAGGACTAAAAATGCAAGGTCGCATATTTATAGGGACTAAAAACATATTTAACCCTTGATATTATGATAGTCTTATTTGGTTTTCTTTAAGTACAAGGACTAATGTTATATTATTAATAAGAAATTAATTCCTAAATTCTTATTGTCCTTGAGATTCTCCTTTGAAAATATTTGCAATCTTATAATAGACAAGGAAATGAGGGTTGTTCAAAAAAAAAAACTATCAACTTAATCGAATTGAACTGAATTAAAATTAAAATAATTGAACCATTATGTTTGACTAGTGAATCAAATCATAATGCACAAACAATTTTAAATCTAAACTAAAATTGAAATTGAATTGAACTGAGATTGAAATCGAACAAAACCGAAACTAAAAATGAAAAATAATTTTAAATATTTTTTAAAAATTGAAAAATAATTTAACGGTTCGATTCTTTAATAAAGAGTCTGATTTAAAAAATTATCTTTGATACGGTTTGGAGTTTCGAAACTGTGTATCAAATCAATGATTTTGGTCCAGTTCAATTCTTAGAAAATTAAAGCAGTTCGGGTTCAAATCGAGTGAATTTTTATTATAGTTTAATTCGATTTGTTAAACTGTAATATAAATAGTTCTACTAATCTAGTAGTAGTATTCTCACTATCAAAATAAATAGACAATTTCTTTGTACACACCATATAAGGTGAAAACCTCCCTTGAAAAACTCTAAAATATTCTTTGGAGATGCATCTTCAAAGACACTCAGAAAAATTTGGAATTTTGATTAATTTGGATAAGCATATCCGAAGACACCCAAAAAAAATTGTCAAGGTTTTTTCGGATATGCATATCCAAAAAAATCCCAAAGAAAATGAAAATTTTGGGATATTGATTAATTCGAATATGCGTATCCGAATTATTCAAAATTTCAAAAAAAAAAATTTAATTTTAAATATTTATTACTTAAATTATATATTTTCTTTAATTAATTGTATAAATTTTAATTTTTTCCATTTTAGTTATTATCTAAAATTGTTGTCTTAATATTTTCTTTGTCTGTTTTAATTAAATGGTTTCTATTTAAAAGTTGAGGAATTAATAATTTACTTTAGGACATTTATTGAGAAAATAAAAAAAATTATTTAAAATAAAATTATTTAAATTTTTAAAAATTTAAAAATTGTTTTTTTTAATGAAAAAATTTCTTTTTGAAAAATACAATATTTTATATTTAATTTTACAAAGATAGCATATATTATTATCTAAAATCTAGAAGAACCAAATAATTTATTTTCTCGATAATTTTATTTAATTAATTATAAATTTTAATTTGTAATAATTTTATTTAATTAATTTTATGTAAAAATAATGTATTAGTTTAAATATTTATTAGGCTAATATTATTATTATATCTTGATTATAATGGAATATATTTAATAATATATTTTAATTTAATATAATTAATTATACTATTAATTATATTAATTCACCTTGATTTTAATTTTTTTAATAAATATTGATTTATTTCAGATAGACATATCTGAAACATCCCAATACCAAAAATTGAAATATTTCGAATATGTATCTCCGAAAATATCTCTTTCCTAAAAAAATGTGAGTCGGATATGCATATTCGATGTCAATTTTTTTCTATAAAAAATAGTGTCTTCGGATATCTATATTCGAAATCATTTTTTTTTTAAGAAAAAAATATCTTTGTCAATAAATATTTATCTCAAAATATGTAGTTAGGTGATGTTGAATTATGTATATCATAATATAATATTAGTTATTGTTGATTAGTGTAAAATTTTAATTTTTAGGAGAGTAAATATAAATATTGCTATTATGCGTGTTGTTAAGGTTAACTAATGCTTCATTTTATTTTAAGATATGGTATTTTTTGGTTGGAAGTTTATTCTAATGAGAGTTATATTATCTTTGTGTTCGATTTGTAGCTTTCACTAATTTGTAATAGAATATAAAGTTAGCTAATTAGATTAGTGGGTTAGTTAGAGTTTGTTATAAGTTGTTAGATTAATTAATTAATTAGATTTTTTATAAATGTGTTAGTTTGTAAGTAGGGGTGGGAATAGATTCGGTCAACCAATAAGAGTTTATAGCTTAACTTATTAAAGGATAGGTCTATTTAATAAAAATGTTAGACTTAAACTTTTTTAAAAGTCTATTTAATAAAAATGTTAGACTTAAATTTTTTTAAAAGTCTATTTAATTAAATAGAACAGACTTAAGTTATTAAAAAAACCTATAAAACTTTATAAGTCGATCTTTATTTATATATATATATATATATATATATATATATATATATATATATATATATATATATATATATATATATATATATATATATATATATATATATATATATATATATATTAAAAATAGCTAGGTTAAATAAGTCTGTCTATATATACATATATATTACTAAAAAATGTTATGGGCCTTTATTTTTATATATATTAAAAATAGCTAGGTTAAATAAGTCAATCTATATATGCATATATATTAGTAAAAATGTTATGTGTGTTGGTATGGGGCATGTGTCCCTCTATGTTTTATTTTCTCTTTAAAAAAATATTAAAATACAATATACATTTATATATTATTTAAAATATATTTATTTAAAAAATTATAATCCAACAAGTAATTAAAAGATTACTTTAGTATGGATATATTATTAGAAATTAAATATAAAATTTAAAAATTTAAAAATATGTGAATAATTATTTAGAATTTCGTTCGAGATGATTTGAAAATTTTCATTTTAAAAGTCAATTTAAAAACTAAAATATAGTCAAATAAATATTATGCTTAATTTAAAATATTTTTTTAACTAATTGTTTTTACTTTTAGTACCGCAACCGAAAGGTGTATTCATCAATTAATATGTATTTAATAATAAGAATTTAATATTTTTTAATTATAATAAATTATTATTTTTAGTCTATATATGTGAAGAAAATGTGTTATTATTCATTTAAATATAGTTAAATTAACAAAAAAATGTGTTATTATTCATTTATTATTTTTATTGCATGCATATATGTGAAGAAAATTACTAAAGATCTACCTTTATATCAATTTTAAAAAGTCTACATTTTCTGTTGGTTTGAAAAAATCTATATATTAAACATAGGTCTAAACTCAGTTAAAAAAAAAAAAAAACTTTATTAAAGAAAAACTGAGACACCATAAAAAGAAGAAGAAAAAAAAAATCAGAGTCCAACTTGCTATGCAGCGGGAAAGAATATAGTAAACCTTTTGTCGTAATCCGGTCGAAAAGCAAATAATTATAGGAAAAATTTGGTGTTAGTGCATAGAAGATAATATTATTATTTAGGTTAGCTTCGATCTACTAAAAATGCAAAGGATTTGAAATCATATCTATAAAAATATATATTCAAAGATGTAATAGCACTGAAAAGATATGATTTTTTTTAATATTTATTTCACTTGATGTATGATATTTTAAAATAATTCTTTTGCCTTTCTCTTTTTTCTTTTCATATAAAAAAAAAACTTTTTATGTGATGAGCTATATTTACCCAAAATTGTCATACCCCACACATGTACGGAACTTTTGTCATGAAATCATTACTTAATTATAATTAGGACGGTAACCACAAACAATATAAACGGTGGTATTTTCCAATAAGTTGTTCATTAGTTAATTCTTCTTCTATTTCAAATAGACAAACTTATTACAAAAACATTATCTATTTCTCTTATATGTGTCGATACAAATTTTTACCGTCTTTAACCCCCGATATGTGTTAGTCGCAACCCTTTCAACACTCCTCATGACTCATGAGAAAATATATTACAACTATTAATCTCTTTATAAAAATCACATAATTGATTACTATAGTGATCGCGAATCAAACTCCCACAACCAGCTCGCTCGCTATTTTTACTAGCACCGTCATTATTCAACTTTCCCTAATCTAAAGAAGGAGACTGCCAACTGATACGATATTGAATCTTAAGAACTTCCCGAATGTATCTTGTTATGGACTGGCTAAAGGCCTAAATGACCAAGGTCGAATCTATCTCAAATTCACTCCACTTGACTCAAGGTATAAAATCAATTCACACGCTAAGAGCAAGGTACGATCTTTGATCTCTATTTTTCACTACACTCATCTTAAATCTTGAATTGACTTGGGCGTTGGAGTGTTAATTATACAGGTCCATCCCGCACCACCCTAAAGGAGATCAGATCCACCGTTCAACAACTACATCCATTTCTATTTCCTGGACAGAATAGTGGCACCGTATGTGGAAATCGACTTTCAATTCATACGATTTCCATGATTTCAAATCTAACCTTCGATTTACCAGTTCGTAACCTCCTTAGGTCACTGAATCAAGACAAATAAACTTCCAATTTCTACGCTTTCCACATATTTGTGTTCCCTTTCCAATTCCATTGCTCACAACCTCCTCGAATCTCATAATCGAGAACCGCTTAGAAGTAAACACAGATATATACTGCACTCGATTCAGTTGATCATCTTCTTAGTCGCGGTTCTCCTAAATGAATTTTTATATGGTGATCTTTATGAGATAGTCTATATGCATCAGCCATTGGGTTTTCGTGATCCTCATCACCCATATTATGTGTGCCTCTTGTGAAAATCAATTTATGGTCTTAAGCAATCACCTCGTGCATGGTACCTCTGATCACTAACTCTTCATCTACCGTAGGGGCTCCAACATGGCTTACATCTTACTTTATGTTGATGACATCATTCTCATCACCTTCTCTCATGAACTACACAAATCTATCATGGCACTCCTTGCTTTCGAGTTTGCTATAAGGGATCTGGGACTGTTGAGCTATTTTCTGGATATTACAATTACCAAACATGCAGAGGGATTGTTTATTAGTCAGAGTACCTACACCAATAACGTTATTGCTTTGCTAACATGCATGACCTCAAGCAAACCTTCTGCTACTCCAGTTGACACCAAGTACAAACTTAGTACCTCTGTCGGCACTCGATATAATGATCTTACATTATATCAAGTCTTGCTTGTGTTTTGCAGTATCTCAAACTTACCCGTCATGAGATCTCATATAATGTACAGCAGATGTGTCTCCACATGCATGCTCCTACACTAAGAACGTGCTTATACTAAAATGCATCTTGCGTTACGCTCAGGGCGCCTTACAATATGGTTTGCATCTATATCATTCTCCCATCGAGAAGCTTGTTTCCTACAGAGATGGTGATTGGGGTGGATGTCCGGACTCTCGTTGATCTACTTCAAGTAATTATGTTTTTCTTGGTGACAACCTAATTTCATGGTCTTCCAAGAGACAACTCACGCTTTCTCGTTCTAGTGCATAGGCTGAGTACTGGGACGCTGATAATGTGGTTTCAGAATCACATTCGCTCCTCAACCTTCTCTTGGAGCTTTATTTTCCTATTTATCATTCTACTCTTGTATATTGTGACAATGTTACTGCTATCTACCTATCCGGCAAGTCCACGCTCTTCACGTTCATTCCTGATACCAAATTGCTGATATCTTCACCAACAATCTCCCTAAAGTTCTCTTTGATGATTTATGGATCAGTCTAAGCTCCGGTCAATCTCCCGTTTCGACTGCATGGGTATGATAGAATATGTAATTATTTGTTAAAGTATACTTGTATATAAGTCCCACATCGACTATAACATGTAATGAATTGTAAATCTTTTTTTTCTCTCTCTCTCTCTCTCTCTCTCTCTCTCTCTCTCTCTCTCTCTATATATATATATATATATATATATATATATATATATATATATATATATATATATATATATATATATATATATATATGTATATATATTTATATATATATATATATATATATATATATATATATATGTATATATATATATATATATATATATATATATAACAGTCTCCTTAGTATTATTCTCACACGGTTGATATCAATATCTCTTGATATCTTACAAGTTAGATGCTTTTATTAATCACCCAACATGTGATTTTTTTTGTTTATGATTTATTAATTATTAAATTTGTCTCCTAATCTAGGATATTATAGAATTCTATTTGAGTATGCTGATTGAACTTTATTATTGCATTTTAAATTCTATCCCTTTAGCTTCTGTTATACTTCTATTTGAGTATTTTCTTTTTCATTTCAGTTCTGTTTTTTCCTATGAATGTTGCTATCAATGATTTTTTTTTGACAAAAATTGCTATCAATGATTATTAACCCATTTAAAAAAATCATTGAAAAACTGGTTTTTAATCCATTTCAAAAAACATACTAAAATTGGTTTTTTTTTTTAAAGCTGCAGAAAACCGGTTTAAAAACCAGTTCATAAATAAATCTTTTTAATTAAAAATTGGTTCAAAACCAATGAACTTAAACTAAATTGGTTCAAAACCAATTAACTTAAACTAAATCATTTCGAAAGTATAAATTGGTTTTAAATAGGTTTTGAACTGAACTGAAACTGGCTCGAGAAATTAACTGGTTTTTACTAAAGAGGTTTTCAAGAATTGAACCAAAATATTATTATGGTTCAGTTCAGTTAGTGAAGCATGAACACCCTTACTTTGAGCCATAACAATAAAATACTAGATATTGTCGAAAATGTTATTTTCAATTTTTTGTTTTTAGATATTGTTGCTATAATTTTTTTACTATTAATAGTAATTGTTTTTGTTTTCAATAACATCACTATAAATAGTTGTTCATCAGTTGTAATCATTCAGAGGTTGAATGATATTTTTCTTTCTCACCAAGATATTTTCTTTCTTTGAAATCTTTTGGTGTGTGTTACAAATTTCTTTATTTCTCTTACAATGTTGTTGATGAACCCTAAACCCTCAAGTGATTTAAACACATCATGTAAATCTTGAAAAAAAATTGTTATCTTAACTACTTGCAATCTTCCTCCTCCTAACTTTGCTATGGCACCAAAGTATATAGCAGTATAGCTTTATATATTGTTGTAGACTATAGCAGTATAGCTTTCCTTGAACTTCACCATGATGTTTATTGTGGCGGTGTGTATGGCGGTCTTTTAGGAACCGCCATTTTAATCTAGTGGCACATGAAATTACGACATTTTTTAGGAACACCATTAACGTAAAAAATGGAAATTAAACCTTTATAGTATGCACACAAAAAATGCCATTTTTTGCATGTTTTTTTTTTTTGCAGTGTGAAAGTTGTGCTTTGTATCCTTCGAGACTCCATTGATTAAGGTAATTTCAGATTTTGAATGTTTAATTCTTTGATCGAAGTGTTTTGGTAATATTCCCTAATTTTCTTTTCTTGAGTTGCCATCAACATAGAATAAGTGATTAAAAACTATGCATTACATTCCCTATATTTTGTAACAGTATATTAAAAATTATGTGATAATGGATAATAATGCTTATTTGTTGAAGACTATAACGTTTAGGATATTATCATAACTGAATGTATGTATCATGACTTTATAACCATCATATTGCTTTTAATTTTGATTTTTGCTTCACAATGTTTTAGAATTCAATAGATCAAAGAGTGTTCCTTTTGTTGCTGAGAGAAGTTCATATAGAGTGTCACATAGGCATAATGCAAGATTCTTGTTCACCCAAGGTTGTTTTACTAGTAGTACAGAAAATAGATAGATAGATTGCTTATTCATTTACAAATTGCAATCATTGTGTTGAATTATTAAGTATTGAATTCTAATACTTATAACATTGAATTGATTTTGTTCATTGTATATTGGTTCAATATCTAATTTATTGTTTCTAGATTTGTTATTTTGTATATTGAATCGATGCTACTTGCAATTCATACCATCATACAGAAATCTCTTATACTCTCAGAGGGACCAATGAAACCATAAAAGGTAACAACACTTCCGGCTCGTTTCACATTCAAAATAATTTTTTTAATTCCTTTATGTTTTCCATGGTGATGAATCAATTCGAAGCCTGGTATTTATTTTACTTTTAGCTACAAATGAGGATCTCATCAACCTTCTAAAAAAATGACCTATCATATGTGGGGTTTGTGAAGAAAATTATGTTGGGAACAAGCACAAGTGATACACAGGTAATGTGGCCTGGTTTTACCGGTCTAAAGACATCAGTTATGCCAATAAGTTCATTGGTAAGAAGGAGCTCTTATACTCTACAAAGAGAAAAACACATAGTGCTGAAACCATTATAAGCAAGTGTTTTATCCATAATTTCAAAACCGACTGTTAGCTTGAGAGTGTCCGTCTTACGAATTTCTATTGGTGATATATATATATATATATATATATATATATATATATATATATATATATATATATATATATATATATATATATATATATATATATATATATATATATATATATATGCTTCTGCTGCTGATAGTATCAAAGCACAAAAAGATACCATTGATGTTTGAGTTTCTTTATTAGTTTCCTTTTTTATTAGTTTTGTTTTTAATCGGTAGAACTTAATTATTTTGGGTTATGTTTTTTTGAAGGTATTACAAATGTCGGTTGTCTCATAACCCGGATCGCAATATGATGAAACATGATGGAAACTGTGACAAATGGTAGAACTAAATTGAGTGTTTTACTATACAACTTTTGTAATTGCATCAGAATTACTCTTTTCCTATAATTCATATTAATTTGAAATCACCCTTGCATGTACCATCCTTCTTGGTTAAAAATGTTTGATGAAGAACTAAACATAGTGAATCCTTTTCTTTGAATTGATTGTAGAAAAGGAATACTATGACTTGTGGTCAATGAGATAAATGACCATAATATTCATATTGTTGAATATTCATTTAACTCAATGACCACAAGTCATAATATGCATTTCCTACAATTAGGGCAAAGAAAAGGATTATGTTTGCATTTTCATCATCAGTCATTTTTAAGCAAGAAGGATGGTAACTGCAACAAGGGTGATTACAAATTAATATGAATTAAAGGAAAAGAGTAATTCGGATGCAATTACAAAAGTTGTATAATAGAACACTTGATTTAGTTTTATCATTTGTCATAGCTCCCGTCACATTTCATCATATTGTGATCCGGGTTATGAGGCAGCCAACATTTGCAATACCTTAAAAAAACATAAACCAAAATAATTAAGTTCTACATATCAAATACAAAACTAATAAAAAAAGGAAACTAATAAAAAATGCTCACACAACAATGATATCTATCTATGCTTTGATACTATCAGTGGCTAGAGCATATATATCAACAATAGAAATTCTTAGGGTGGATACTCTCAAGCTTATAGTAGTTTTTGAATTTATGGACAAACACTTGCTTAAAATGGTTTCAGCACTATGTGTTTCTGTCTTTAAATAGTAGAAGAGTTATTTCTTACTAATTAACTTCTTATTGGTGTAACTGGTGTCTTTAGGCCTGTAAAACTAGGTCAAAGTTACCTGTGTATCACTTGTGATTGTTCCTAACATGATTTTCTTCCCAAACCCCAGGTACGGGAGGTCATTTTCTAAGAAGGCTTGATGAGAATTTGATTTCCAGCTGAAAGTAAAACAAATACTAGGCTTTGAAATATACTCCAGGAGATGGGAAGTTGGTTCATCACTATGGAGAACATAAAGGAACTGTGATTTTTATTTTGAAGTGAAATGAGTCGCTAGTGTTGTTACACTTTATGGTCTCATCGGTCCTTTTGAGGGTATAAGAGTCCATTTCTGTATAGTGATATTAATTGCAAGTAACATCAATTCAATATACAAAATAACAAATCTATGAACAATAAATTAGATATTGAATCAATAGACAATGAACAAAATAAATTCAATGTTATATGTACTAGAGTTCAATACTTAACCATTCGACACAAATATTGAAATTTTCAAATGAATTAGAAATCTATCTATTTTCTACACTACTACTAAAACACCCACTACTTGAGGACAACGTGATACACTATTTATTTTGCTCATCACACACACATATACACAAAACAAATTAGAAATTATTCCATCAATTTCTTAAAGAAACTACCACCCATGGAATTAATCATTTGGAAGAGCAAATTCTTTTGGATAAAATTGTAATTGTGTTAGAGAAATTTCAAACATTTGAATTTATTCAATACTGTTTCGATGATTCATAAAAACTAAGGGAGTAAAACAATATATATATATATATATATGTGTGTGTGTGTGTGTGTGTGTGTGTGTGTGTGTGTGTGTGTGTGTGTGTGTGTGTGTGTGTGTCTTGCAAGAGTTCAGTATCAAAATTTTCAAAATGAATTATCAACAAAAATATGCTCAAATTAGTTAACAACAGTTAGCAAATAAGTAAACCCTATTGAACGAGAATATTAACAATTTTATACCTCAAACACAAAAGATTGCCCGACGCCTTTAATCTTTTATGTGAGAAACTCAAAGGTAATTCTAGTTGTTGTTTGCTCTGCGTATTTTCTTCGTGCATAAGTTCCTTGAGAAGTGATTGTTATCCCATCCACAGTCGCACCGGACCTGAACTTTGGAGCCTATTGCATGCCTTCATTTATGGTTTGGTATGCTAGAACTACGTAGCTACATCTTTGAACAATCTCTTTTAACTTGCTCTTATAATCCATTTCTCCAAAAGGAGAAAAGAGGTGATGAGTGATATAAAGTATTTGTGCTTTGGATGTTATTAACTTTCATCCAGACGTTACAAGATGATAGAAAATGTTACAAACTCTTTACAACATAACTTCCCAATCTCACATTATTTTAACTCATTTATCTTCTTACACGTCTATGAGCAGTTTTTTATTTGGTACATGTATATGAGCAATTTCAATGACAGGTTAATATTACAGTAACTTATTTCTTGCCATTATGTGACGTGAATGAACAAACGGATGGAAATTCATTTCTTATCTCTTATAGTTTCAACCTTTAAATGTACACACACAAAAAACTACAATTTGTGGCATTTATTTCTTTTACTAACCAAATGTTATATGATATACGTAAATAAATATTGTTTTAAATTAATAATCTTAATAGCACATTATATATATATAATATATATTAAAGTTTTAATATTTAATAAATAATTTATATATACATTACAAATATATAATTTTAATAGACTTTTTAATAAATTATTTATTATAATTATAAATTACATTTTTGTTGGAATTAACTCCAATTCTTGGCGAAAATCTAAATCAATCTTGATAAACAAGAATCGATCTTTATGATTATGCCTCTCGTTCTTCACTCTTTACTTGAGTGATTCAACCACATCTTGTTTGTAAGATGATTTTGCTGCACAAACAAATGAGAGAAGAAAAGTAAACGAGAAAATTAGGGTTTTGGAGTGGGAGAAAGGAAGAAGAGGTTGTTAAACGTGGAGAGTAACTCTCTACTTTATATTTCTCGATTTCTCATTATATTTACAATAATAGGGTACCTCTCTATCTATAGATGAGTTTTCTTATTCACCAAGAAAACTCTAACTAACTAACTCAACAAATACTCAAAATAAAATAACTGCTAAGTCTAACCCTTTCGACATACTCTCCTTCAACATCTTACAAATTTTGATAACTACTTGCTAAATTCGAATCTCTATTGAATATAGTTAATACAAACTCCATTGAAATACTACCTCGACAAAAAGAATTACATACTCAAAACACCACCTAATTCATTGTGTCTAAGCTATCTACATTCATCGTAGTTCTCATTCTTTTGAACAATTCGACTTGCACAACCTTCATCGTGATGTCTTCAATCTAATTCTCAGCTCTACAGTGTTCTAGATGGAACTTCCCATTTTCTACTTGCTCTCGAAGATAATGGAACCTCATCTCGATGTGTTTGTTTATTCCATGTGCTATGTTCTTTGCTAGATTGACGGCAGACATGTTGTCGATCTTCATGGTCATTTATCTTTGATTCTTCCATATAATATTTTCAACCATATTCACCATCCATGTTGTTTGACATGCATAGAGAGAAGCAACTATGTACTCTGCCTCACACGATGATAGTGCTACCACTGGTTCTTTTCTTGAGTTCCAAGCAACTGGTGCACCACCTAGCATAAACACACAACCAGTTGTGGATTTTCTATCCTCAGCATCACTACACCAGCTCGAGTCAGTGTAACCCAGTAGTTTGCATTATTTCCCTTCATTTTCTGTCGGAAACAAAATTTCATAGTCGGGAGTTCCTTTGAGATACCTTAGTATATAGTATCCTCTTCGAGGTTGTAAGGTGTGATACCTTTGACTTTTGCATGAATCTACTCACCATACTCACACTGTATGCTAGATCAGACCTTATGTGACAAAGGTATCTTAATGATCCAATAAGTCTTTGTTACGACCTATAATTTTTTTGCCTCCCTCATGAAACTTTGGTTGGGGTTTATACATGGAGTTTTTAAGTTACAATAATTGAATTTAATTGATTGTGTTTAATGCTTGTTTAATGTTTAATTGACACTTCCGTGCTGATTCACTACCACGATCACGTCGCTCGGTGTATCTGGGAGGGAGAGGTATTTTTTATAAATTAACCGTTTATTTGTCACCATTTTTTTATAATTTAACCGTTTATTTGTCGCTTATTTAATATATGTCGCTTATTTGTTTTTTTTTGTAACATGAGAGAGAGCCGTTGAAAATGGTGAACCACGCCCGGAAGATTTTCAGTCTGTTTAAACCAGCAGCTGAGTGGTTTAACGACCATGTGCGAGGTTCAGGGCTTAGCGGGCTCTGCATGACGGGGTACACGACCATCAGCACCGGCATGCAGGGGGGCACTTGTGGAGCGCTGGCACAAGGAGACGACCTCTTTCCACTTGCCGGTTGGGGAGATGACGATCACCTTGCATGACGTGCAGTGTCTTCTCCACCTGCCGATTAGGGGGCCGCTGTTGCACCACTCCCGGATCCAAAGGGTCGAGGCCATTGAGTGGATGACGCTCTATTTGGGCATGGAGCACGAGGTTGCTCACTTTGAGTGCCTCACGACATCTGGGCCTCATATCCGGTTCACCACACTGAGCGCTTATTTTGAGCACCACCTGGACGCGGCGGCCGATGCCGAGCAGGAGGATGACGAGCTATTCACACAGTATCACCGCGGCTGCGCTCTCCGGTGCTGGTACATGCATGTGGTAGGCGCTGCATGCTTTGTGGACAAGAGTGCAAGGTACGTCGACGTGACCTACCTCCGCTACTTCATGGACCTGGATACCGTTCACCAGTGGAACTGGGGGGCAGCTACTCTGGCATACCTCTACCAGAAGCTGAATGAGGTCTCCAACTGGAGGACGAGGCAGTTGGTCGGATCCTGCACACTACTTACGGTACATTTTATTTTAATACATTATCGTATTTATTTATTTATTTATTTATTTATTTATGTTTCGTATTTATTTTTAATACATTATCGTGTTTCTGTTTTAGAGCTGGATCATCTCCTACTTCTCCCGCATCCACGACTTTCACATCGATCCTGCGTACGTGGACGCCATGCCC
Organism: Vicia villosa; assembly: GCF_029867415.1. Taxonomy (NCBI): domain Eukaryota; kingdom Viridiplantae; phylum Streptophyta; class Magnoliopsida; order Fabales; family Fabaceae; genus Vicia; species Vicia villosa. Next base: position 164,576 of record NW_026706052.1, read on the forward strand.
AGGGCCGCCAGATACGTTCTCTAGACGGGGAACGATGCGATGGGACCATACCGTGGATACCTGGACCGCACGATGCACGACGACGTCACCTGGAGGCCGTTCAGCGACTACGCTCAGATTGTCCCCTTTGACGGCATTGCTCTATATTCAGGCTGACTGGCATGCGGGACTACCATCATGGTCCGGTATCTCCCTGAGCGGTGCATGCGTCAGTTCGGATTCGTACAGCGGATACCCAGGTCACCCTTTGAGGCTGCTCCCGACACAGTGACCCGAGTACAACTCACTGTCATATGGGAGGGCTGGCAGCATCATGTGGTACCGAAGGAGTACCGTCTCACTCGGGTCACACAGGACTGGCACAGTGAGGAGGGATACGTCACATGGTTCTATCGGGTGTCACATCCTCTGCTGAGACCTGACGTTCCCGGCGCTCCTAGGCCAGCACACGAGGAGATCCTGAAGAACCAGCAGGCCGAGGATGACCACGCCATTGATCTCATGCCGATCTGCCAGCGTATAGAGATGCTTAGGCGGGACGCGTTGGATCGAGGTGTCGTTCAGCAGGGCGGTCCAAAGGCTGTGGCTGTGATGGAGATGATCGGCGGGGTACAGGCGGCAGAGGAGGGCCCAGGGTGAGAGGGTTAGGCACACCCAGTAGTGGTCGGGTTTATTTATTTTTTGATTTCGGATTGTATCTTTCGCACAGTATTATTATTATTATTTTCGGATTGTATATATTATTTGGATTTGATTTATCATATTAGTATTTTCAGTTTATCGGTTGCTTATTTTATTTGGCGTTTGCGTTTAATTAAAATGCGAGACTGTTAAGATAAAACATAAAAAAAAACACAGTTTCTGCATAATTCGGAAGTTCATTTCCGAAGACACCCCCATGAGGTGTTTTCGGAAGTTCATCTCCGAACACACTCCCCATGAGGTGTTTTCGGAGATGCACTTCCGAATTGTGGAAATTTATTTTAAAAAATCAAAGCTTCGGAAGTTTATTTCCGAAGCAGGGGTAATTTGGGTTTTTCGCTGGGGGTGACCCCCATAGGGAGGTGGCTAAAGAAATTTTCTAAAAAAATTCTCATTTTTGCCCAAATTGATGTTTTAATATTTGTCACTAATAAGAAAGAATTTTTTATTTTTTCAATATTAATAAATTTAGGTGTTAAAAGGACATTATTTAAAATATATATTACTCAATTTATTATTATATTATTTATTTTAAAATGTTGCCCAGTAATTAAGAGTTTTCTAAGAGTAATCATTTTCAAATTTTGTGTTTTAAAAAAACTTAACCAAATTTAATATTTTTGGCTAAATAATTTTTTTCACTATTACTATGTATTAATATTAAAAGGATATATTATTTAAAATATATTACTTAATATATTATTATATTTTTTGTTTTATATTTTGATTTTTGTAAGTATATCATTAATTGATTTTTTTATTGTTAATTTTCGAGAAAATATACAATTAAAAAACATGTATCAGACCATTAATTAACTCTATTAATGTAATATAATTTATTTTTAGTATTAATATTTTTGTCTGATTTAATGACTTTTAACCCTTCAATTTAAATTAATTAAATTTTAAATCAATAAATTTTTATAATATTAAAGTATTTAATATTTTTAATTGAAATTTATTATTAATTGATTACAGAATTATTAAAATTATTAATAAAAAATTAAATATCTTTGTTAATATTAGTACTATTTTGTGTACTAAATAAAAAATTAACCAAATATTATATTTTTTGTGCTTTATAAATATTTTTATAAAACACAATTTTTTATGTATATATTATTTAGAATATATTATTCAATTTTTTTCTTATTTTTTATTATATTTTATCAAATATTTATTTTTCTATTGCTTTTAAAATATATGTATATAAAATAATTTATTATTATAAATATTTAGGACCGATACATCGCATCGGACGGGTTAGAGATTTAATTAAAATAGTAAAAGAAATTAATCAACTTGATTTTTATTTAAAAAATATATAATATTGAGATGGGTTAGTAATCTATGGGGGTGGATTTAAGAAATATATTTCAATTATTTTTATTTTCGAAATTAAATAAATGTTTGGGCTTTAAAGTTTCCAAGGATTTAGGAGAGTTCATCTATCTTGCCACGTAGCTAAGCAAAACCGCCTTAAACAAAATAAAATCCTATTTTTATTTCCTTCTTCTCCCAACACTTATCATTTACATTTTCACAACAATAATCCAACCCAAAAAAAAAAACGGAAAAGAAAAAATGCTAAGAATCGCAGCGTGCGCTAAGAGACTCGTGGGAACGGCGTCGTTTGAAGCGCCGATTCCCGCCGTTAGGATTCTTCCACGTTTCTACCACGAGAGGGTGGTGGATCATTACGATAATCCCCGGAATGTTGGATCCTTCGACAAGAACGACCCGACGGTAGGTACGGGTCTTGTCGGAGCACCCGCGTGTGGTGATGTCATGAAGCTCCAAATTAAGGTTGATGAGGTCACGGGAAAAATCATCGATGCTCGTTTTAAAACCTTTGGATGCGGATCCGCCATCGCTTCTTCATCCGTCGGTAGGTTGTTTTGTTTGTGTTGGTTTTTGTGAGAGGAAACGGAAAAATTGGTTTTTTATTTAGGGTTTAGGGTTTGTTCATTTTAATTTTTTTTAATCTAATTGTTTGTTCATTCTCCTGGAATTTGATGATTGCGACTATGATATTGTTAATTGTTATTAATTAATTATTATGATTCTAATTCTTAGTTTCTTGGTTTGCAGCTACTGAATGGGTTAAGGGAAAGCAAATGGAAGAGGTTTTGACCATTAAGAACACGTAAGTTCCTGAATTTTAATTTCTTTAAACTTTTGTTGCACGTTTGTGTTTTGGTTCTGGAATCAACTTGTATTATTGATTTATTTATTTGTTGATATTTTTGTTGTACATGTGATTGGGTGAAGAATAGTTATAATACCTTTGAGAAGGTTGGGTATTCATAAAAGTAACAAAATACTAGTATGTTGCCATAATAAGCATAGAAACAATTCTGGGTTATAGCAAGTTTTATTCAATTTTTCCCTTTCACTTTTCCCTTTTCTGCAAATTTAAAATTTAAAGTTCTAGACTTTTGTAATTCTTCACCTTCAGCTAGCAAGGATATTGGTTGTGTGTAGAATTAACATATTTGGGTTGTTTAATGGTTGGTGTTGGAAGATTAGTGTCAAGTAACGATTTGGATAGAAACACGGTCCTGAATGGTGAAAGTTGATCCATGTAGTGTAGCTGACCCCATTTAGTGGGATAAGGGTTGGTTGGTTGTTGTTGTTGTTATTGATGTTGTTGTATGTATTGGTGAGGACAAGTTAATGAATGATATCTTGTTGTTGTGTTCTGGGCCTTTTCCATTCATAATTGTGCCCAATGCCCATCTCTAGATTTTAATCTCACAAGCTGATTCTATCTTAAGCAATGCTTTCATGATTAATAGTTTTGGTCCTGTTAGATTTTGAAGTGACACGTTGTTAATGTCCTGCTGTGAGATTGCAAAGCATTGCTTAAGAATATTTGCATTTTTGCTGTTATGTTTTGGACCTTTTGGTTTGTGCTATGTGCCCATCTCTAGGATTTAATCTTTATAGATGATTCTAGCTTAAGCAATGCTTGCTTCCATGATTAATAGTTTTGGTCCTGCCAGTTTTTGAAGTGACACATAAATAATGTCCTGCTGTGACATTGTATATCATCTTTCTTATTCTTCTTGTTCGTATCTCCTTTTTTATGATGGCTAGTTAATGAATTATGGATCTATTGCTTCTTAAGAACATTTGCATCTTTTGCTGTTATTATGTTTTGGATCTTTTACTTTTTCGGTCGTGCTTATCTCTATGATTTATTCTTACTAGATGATAATTTTACCTTGAGCAATGTTTCCATGATTAATAGTTTTGGTCTTGTTAGTTTTAAATTGACACATAATGAATGTTCTGCAGTGAGATTGCAAAGCATCTTTCCCTCCCACCAGTTAAGCTTCACTGCAGCATGCTTGCTGAGGATGCTATAAAAGCAGCTGTTAAAGATTATGAAGCTAAAAAAGCCTCCGCTGCTACTGCCACTGCGTGATTTCTTCCATTTCTTGAATGATGATGAAAAAAGCATTAGTATGGTCGATTGCACGTCATTAAAACATGTTTAGTCAGACTTTTCTTGGTTGGAAGTACCCTGACATATTGTATTCTCATGAAGTCAAATAAATAGTTGTACCGCTGGCTATAGTTTGTTATTTGCATGTTTTTTTTTGTAGGAATCATATAATATATTTTTGTTTAAATATGTACACAATACAATCACAGTATGTACATGTAATATTTGGAAGTCCATGGCTTCATGCTTACTTGGGTGCACAGCACCATATCATTATTACACGGTTTTGTTTATTAATCATATTTTTGTGATAGAAACCAGGTGTTTTATTAAGAACACATGGAAGAACTCTCCGAATTACAGAACAAGGACAATAGCAGAAGAGATCCAGATCATATCTCAATACTTATTAGAAAATTATGTTCGCTTCTTGACTGCAAAGCCTCATTGGTAACTCTGTTAGCAGAACATATCAGTGTACATTGAGATAAGGTCTTATAAGTTAAAATATGTTTTTGCTGAGAATTTTCAGTCTACCTTCACTTACTGCATATGATAATATCAACTGAAAAGAGGGATGATGCATATTATTTGTGATTTAGAATTAGATTGGAAATCAGTGTTCTGGTTTTTGCGAACAAGTTTATTTGATTGTGCAGTTCTAATTTTGGTAGAAGATTCATTTGGATGAAGTCTCTCACGTTTTACAAATCTACTATCTTATATGCTGCTTTGGAACCTGCTTTGGAACCTTAGTTATAACGTACGTGACAAAATAAAATCTGTTTTAGTAGGGTTTTATTTCTCAAAATTTTGACAACAAAAAATCTGTTTTAGTAGGGTATAATTATGACTTTTTATCGAAAATTTTGAAATTTCTGATATAATTTTAAAATTTTCGATAGAAACTCTTACTTTTTAAAAATTAATAATTTTAGATAAGGGTATAAGGCTATGTACAATGGTTTGCATATTCAACATCTTCTTTTTTAATTTTTTATTCTCCACATCATCTTCTCTTTTTTCTACATAATAATTCAACATTTATTTAATTTTTACTCACTACAATGGTTTTGTTTAATAAAATTCAACACCCAATCCCACCATTTTAAACAATCACAACAACCAATAAAATTTTGCAAAGTAATATATGTGGGCCCACACTTTCTCATTTAACATGTTGAATATTTTCAACACATATTAATCCACGTCACTTTCAACTCTTTGTTCAACACCTCATTGCACCTATTCAACTATTGAATAATTTTTTCAACACCCTCATTGTAAATGGTCTAATACGAAAAGCATGCAACATGGGGATGCTAGTTTCAACTTGGGGTGACAAGTTAAAACCTCTAAAACTTAGTTGCTCTTAATCCCAAGAAAACTAAAGAATGCTTACAAATCTAAAATACTAAAGCTCAAATCAGATCCCGCATATTAGGGATTGCTCTTTAAACCTTTTTTTGCACAAATTATATATTTTTCCAAAAAAAAATAGGCTTTTTTAATGCACCCTTATGAGTTTAGGGGTCTTTAGTAAAATTCCCATAATATCCCCCTTAATTCGAATATGCATATCCGAACTCATCATATTTTAGTCTTTCATCGAATAAGTTCGGAGATGCATATCCGAAAATATTAAATGGTAGCTTTTGGACACACATATTTGAAATAATCCCTTTTTTTATTTTTAAATGAAGGTTATTTTGGATATGCATATTCGAATTACGCAAAATAAACATATTATATTTTAGTAGAATCAGTACCATAGTAACATAAAAAAATTAAATCGGTAAAATGAATAGATATATGTATTGAATCATATAGAATTTATATTGTGCACGACAATACATTCAAAAAATTGTTCGATTACATTCTAAAAGGCACCAAACGAATTATCAATGCTTAAATCTAAAACTGGTTCTTTCTTTGACTTCTTCATATTTGATTATCTCTCAAGCCTCGTCAATTTAGTGAACTTTGTCATCCTAATCAAAAAGTGACCCGACCAAGTTTACGTCTCTTCTGCGAAATGTGTCGTCCACTCCACTGATGTAGCTTGAATAAGACACTCCAGTTTCAAATAAACTTGAACAAAATGGAGCGATCTATGATACCCAATACAAATGATGCGCCCTTATGGGTCTTGAGGTGGGCGACTCTGAAGTGGGAAAAATGTCTCCGAAAAACCATATCTTCAATGGTGTTGAAAACCATTGAAAAATAATCACAATCTTCCACTATTTTGATAAGTTTGATTAGAAGCATTTTGGTTACAATGAACTATAAAACAATAATTCCCTCTGTTGATGCAGACACTCAACTGCTAACAAAAACAAGATCTCTAAAAGATCTTGATCCAAAAACCTTACTGATCGGTCACCATTTTTATGAATCGTCCATCTTACTTCCGGCATAAATTCATCATGTCGGTAATACAATTGGTTGTTTTATTGCTCTTAAGTTAAATTTATCATGTGTCTCAATTTATAGCATTGCATTGCATTTTGTTTAAATTTTATGTCAAAAGATTCTTTTTGTGCCTTCGTTTGGTAGTGAATGTTTCAGGTTGATGCATGTGATCAGAGGAAAAAATAGTCAGATTTTGGGGACTCTGGAAGGCTGAGAGATGGAAGTTTTTGAAGAATCAGGAGGTCAACACGGGCCCCCGTGACACGGCCCGTGTTCAAAAGCTTCAGGAATGCATGAAAAGGCTGAAGTTAGTGGATCAACACGGGCACCCGTGTGAATCAACACGGCCCGTGTTGATGGGTCTGATGCAAAACACAAAGCCACGTGAGTCAGAAGATCTACACGGGCACTCGTGTGAATCAACACGGCCCGTGTAGATGGAAGCGGACAGAAACTTCATTTTGTGATTTGTTTTAATCTGTCTTGTCATTAAGGGTACTTTGGACTTTTTTGCTGACACTGAGACTGATGCTAATACTATTTTAACGAAGTTTGTGCAAGGAGAGGGCACTTTTGAACGTACGAGAGAAAATATCACAGAGAAGAGAAGATAGCGACTACAAGGGATTCGAAGACGGTGAGATTCAAGGGTGGCCACCATTGAAGATCAACGTCATCGTTATTGTTTGTAATGTTTAACTTCTATCTAATGTTATCTTTCTTGAATATTATGAGAGGCTAAACCCCCCAATGCTAGGGGGTGGTCCTAATTTGGTTATTGTAATGACTATGAATCTCTAGTTTTTCCATCAAAGTTGTTATGTTTATTCAATTCAATTATGCAATGTTTTATGATTTCTCTTTCAGTCCAATTGAGATTTATCTATAACTAATAAAGACAAAACTGTAGTTGTTAAGGTTTGTGCATAAATGAGTTATAGTAGATATCACCTAGGACTAGGAATACCCTATAATCACCATAGATAACCTTGTTATTACAATTGCTTGAATTCACTTTTTTTCTTCATGGATATTGGGATCAAGGTTGAATGTTCAAGGGTTTTTCACTAAGGACTTAGGGGAAAACACTCTAGAGGTTGGTAATTGAAAATTACACAGATAACTTTGAGGAGAATAGGGTTCATAACTTTGCTAGCCAAATTATCCACTTTCCCTAGCATATTTTATTCTAATAAGTAAAAGTAACTTTATTTTCTTGTTATTATTTTGTGCAAGGTTTTAATCACATCAACCAAATCTCTTGTTTTTGTTAAATTAAATTAACGACAAGAATCTGTATTTTCTATGTAGTCCTCGAGATCGATACTTGGGGTGAAACCCATTATTACTACATCGGTGAAATTAGTACACTTGTTAATTTTTCGATCACTTACTATCGACAATAACTTGCTTCAAGTATTCGTATGTGGCAATCCACCTGATTCTACCGATCTCTTGTTTGAGCGATTGTCATTAAGTAAGTGTTGATTGGAAAACTCTCAACTTTGTCTCTGAGCAATTTTTCTCCAACTTCACCAAAGATGGACAACATCCATCTTCTCCTTATAGACAATTGATACTTGATCTTGCCAAAGTCTTCCTTGAAAAATAATGAAACTCTCTTCTTGATGAATAACAACAAATGCCAAATTGCATTCAAAAAATGATATATGCACCTACAACACACATCAAACTTCACACAAAAATATTAGATACCCTAAAGTACCACTAGTATTCCTCAACACTCAATCTTTAGAGATGAAGGTCCTCAATAATGGAAAAAGACTAAGGATGAAGACGATGAATTGCCAAAGTATCTTATAAATAATCTAAAAGCACTAGGCATTATTTAAGGGATTAGATGACTGTGAATGAAGAACACACACGCGCACACAAAGTTTTCTCAAATTTATGGGTAAATGGGTCTTGGCTTTGATTGTTATCAAGAGATTGATTAATCATAAATAACACGACAATATTAATCAACCCCCTATCTCTAATTAGCTAAACACAATAACAAATTACACATAAACAAGATACAACAAAAAAGAGAACGAGCCTGACATGACTTCATAATCAAGAAGTTGTCCTAGAGAAGAAGAAAAAGATTCCCAGTGATGGGTATAGACACACTAAGAAGAGAAGACAAAATCACTCTCTGTCTCTATGGGTTTCTCCCATATGTTTCACTCACTTGTAACTTTCATCAAGGAAATAACTATTTAAACCAAGGATGTAAAATGGGTCTTGTGAAGCTTTGATTCAGATCAAGTGAAAACTATGATTCAAATCAATTTAAGCAGAGCCCAAATATAGCTTCATGGAATGAGTTGATCCAAATCAATTTTCACAATAGTTTCAAATCACATGAGGTTGTGATTCAAATCATATTTGATTTGAATCATGTATTACACTTAATTCAAATCAAATGACTGAAAATCCAAATTTAAGAGTTCTAACTTGTGATTCAAGCTACACCTGAAGAAAGGTAAAATAGCAACTAGCTAGGCTCAAAAAGAAATACTATCAAGGATCAAACACTCTTATTAAATTGAGTAAAAGGGGTTCTTAGTGATACAACAACACAATAGCTAAAACATTACAAATGAAATGTGAATGGAAAATAAGCACCTGTATGGCTTTGACCTTTTGGAAGGATTATTCCCATATCTTGACTTTTCTCACAGTTCCTCTTGGCATTTTTGCCAGCAAAAGAATGATGGCTGGTCATGAGACTTCTTGCTCCGACTTTCGATTGTAGGGTGCCTAGAACCCACAATGGTTTTTTCCCATCTGGATCACTTTTTTCTTCCTAACATGCACAACCTCATTCTTCCTTAGGTCCATTTCAACTAGATTCGTAGTAGGGGCCTAAGATTAAGAAGTTACCTTCATTGTGTGGGTCTTCTTCCTCTTTAAAATATTCCCAAGCACACCCATATTATTTGCAAAATAAATTGGAAAAGTCAGTTAACATAAATATATTTTTAATAATACTAATAAGCATAAAACATGTTCCTTTCATTGTCAAAAATATTTTTCTTTCGAGGGCAGTGGCCGCACAACAAAATTTGTGTTAATGTATCAACTTTTTTTGTAGAGAGAGCGGTATATCTGAAGAGCCAACTCCCTATTCATAACCTAAACTCTCCTAGAAGGTGACTAAGTCATCTTTCAATGACTTTTCTTTCATATACAGAGAGTCAAAGGTGAAGGCGTACAATTCAAGAGCTTGAAAGAAATGATTCCGAATTTAGTATTTCCAGATTCTGTCTTTACATTTAACAGACTCCAAACATGGTATGGGGAGGGGGGAAGGGAAACAATCACCTTATAGAAGAAGGCTAAATGAAGAATGTTCCTCCAAACTTTTAGGGATCACCAAAATGTAATGGTACTTAAATTTTTTCCAACTCTTATGGTAGATATCAAATATCCTCAACAGTTGGCAACGAGGGAGCAACTTTTGTCCCTAGTCTCCTAGACTGAAGTGCACAGAAGATGAGACTATTCTGACTGCACAGAAGGATATTGAAGATGAATTCTTGAAGTTCTACAGAAACTTAATGGGTCAGGCACAAAGTAGTATTATGCACATTAATGTAGAGGCAATGAGGAGAGGTAAGCAGATTGGGATATATCAAAGGAATATGCTGACTAGTCAGGTAACTAATGCTGAGATTGAACAGGCTCTCAAAGGCATTGGAGCTCACTTTTTAAAGTTTGTTGGCCTATCATCAGGACTGATGTTGTAGCAGCTATTCATGAGTTCTTTCATCATTGTAGGATTTTAAAGGACTTTAATAGAACTATAGTTACTCTGATCCCAAAGACTGCATAAGCTAAACAGGCCAAAGATTATAGGCCTATTGCAGGATGTACGACTGCCTATAAGATAATCTCAAAAATTCTGACTCAAAGGCTGGGGACAATTCTGCCTAGTATTATCAATATCAATCATGCTGCTTTCATACCTGGGCAAATTATACATAACCACATTATGCTAGCTTTTGAATTGTTGAGAGGATATACTAGAAAGGGTGTGGAACTCCTAGGTGTATGCTGCAATTGGATCTCCAAAAAGCATACGACATGGTGGATTGGTATGCCTTGGAGCATGTGATGCAGGAAATAAGTATGCCTCAGATGTTCATCAATTGGGTTATGATGGCTATTACTAATGTTAGTTATGAATTTATTGTTAATGGTAATACCTCAGAGATCATGCAGGAAAAGAGAGGCTTAGGGCAAGGGGACCCTATCTTCCCCTTGCTTTTTTTCTCATGATGGAGTACTTAAATAGGCTTTTGGTCAAAATGCATAGCAATCCTGATTTCAATTTCCATGCAAAATGTGAGAAGGCTGGTATAACCAATCTCACATTTGCAGATGACATACTCTTGTTCTGCAGAGGGGATATCACTTCAGTCCAGATGCTCTTAAATACAGAGAAGGAATTTTCCGACTCTACTGGGTTGGTGATCAATCCCAAAAAATGCAGTTTTTTGTGGAGGTATGGACAGAGACATTAAGGAGCAGATGACTAGGAGTACTACCTTTGAGGAGGGAGTTCTTCCTATGAAGTATCTAGGAGTGCCTATTACCAGTAAGAGACTAAATATAAACCACTATATGCCATTAATTGAGAAGATAATGAAGAGAGTGAATCATTGGACCTCAAAACTCCTGAGCTATTTTGGAAGAATTTTACTTGTGAAAAGTGTGATCCTGGATATAACTCAATATTAGATGCAGTGTATTCCTATCCCTCAATTTGTGATACACAAGATTGACAAGTTATGCAGAACCTTCATTTGGACTGGGAGTATGGACAATAGTAGAAAGAGCCCAGTAGCTTGGCAGACTATGTGCAGTCCCAAGAACGAGGGTGGACAGGGCATAATTAATCTCACCATTTGGAACAAGGTCACCATGATAAAGTGCCTTTGAAACCTGAGTAGAAAGGATGACAACATGTGGGTCAAATGGATCCACATGTACTTCTTGAAAGGGTAAAATGAATGCGGAAATCATCCAAAGCAGCTAGTGGGTTATTAAGAATATTCTGGACTTGAGAGGTGTTGTGCAACACCATCAGCAGACTTGGGATAACATACTCAGTCAAAAGAAGTTCAAAATGAGTGTTATGTATGATGCATTGACTCATAGCAATCAGTGTGTGGAGTGGAGTTACCTGCTGAAGAGAAGTGCAGCAAGACCAAGAGCAAAGTTCATAACTTGGCTGGCTTGCCATGGAAAGTTGGCAACAAAAGATAGACTAAGAATATTCAAAATGATTGATGAGAGCACCTGTAGTTTATGCCATGCTGATGAGGAAAGTATAGACCATCTGTTTTTTGATTGCACGATTACTGTGGACATTTGGAAACAAGTTCTAATTTGGTTGAATGTCAACCATCAACCGCAACCATGGCATGAGGAGCTCCATTGGGCTCTACATTATGTATTGAGGAAGGGATGGAGAGTTAGCCTAATAAAGATTGCTTTTGCTGAAGTAATATATGGTATTTGGCAAAGAAGGAACACAGTAGTATTTGGTCACACTAATCAAACTGATACTGTACAGAATATTATAGAAAATATAGTTTATAAGAGTTGGCTTTATAGGAGAACTAGAAGCTATATTGCTCAATTGATGTTATAGGATCTTTGTTTCTATTGATAGTTGGATCTCATGATCACCTTGTGTATCTTTGTTTTTTGGTAGTAATATATTTTAATTTAACATTTTTAAAATGCTAAGTACTTGACCATAAATTTGATTTGTATTTACATAAAATTTAAAAAGTTAAATACATTTAATTAATTTTCTTAATTTATTTAAATTATTTTTTTACTTATTATAGTGAGAAAATATACATAAAAAAACTCATATTCTCTTATATGATTTAATTATCCAATTTATCCTTACATTATCTTATTTTATATTTTCATTATTATACAATTTTTTAATTTATAATAATATCTCTATTATGATTTCTACTCCACCATACAATACATAGTTAATATAGAGTTGTCAAATGGGCCGGCCCGACCCAACCTGCTTCGGCCCGGTGGGTCAACGTGTTTTAATGGACCGGTCCGGCCCAACCTAATTGTTTAATGGGCCACATAAAATGAGCCCGACCCATTTTTCAAAGGCTTGTGTGGCCCGATGGGCTAGCCCGACCCGTATTTCAATATTATAATTTTAATTTTACAAAAAAGATGTAATGGATAAACGCAATACAACATAAGTAGAGAGTCATCATAAACGTATATAAATGATGTTTAAAATATTTATCCATGATATATATATATATATATATATATATATATATATATATATATATATATATATATATATATATATATGGGACGTATCAAATGAGAACTTTGGTTATTATGAGAATGAGAACTTTTAATAATAACCGTATGATTTAAAATCAATGCTCAGATATGCATTTATGTGATATGTATTTAAATCAGAATCTATCTATTAATTATTGTCTTTTAAAATTTGAGTGAGATCTAAGGCATTGATTTTAAATCTTACGGTTATTATTAAAAGTTCTCAGTTCTCATAATAGGCAAAGTTCTCATTTGATACGTCCCCTATATATATATATATATATATATATATATATATATATATATATATATATATATATATATATATATATATATATATATATATATATATATATATATATATATATATATATATATATATATATATATATATATATATATATATATATATATATATATATATATATATGAATACCACAAAATATTCCATGTAAAAATATAAAGTAACTTAATATTACTATCACCAATACTTATCAAATTTTCTCTCCATCTCACAATTATTTATTTGATCACATCATCTTGAAAATATATCTTGATCCTCTTTAACTTTTCTTTATGACTTGAAAACACATTTATGAAATCATATGTTATCTCAATCTTTTTTCCCCAAAATTTACCAAAACCTTTTTTTTAATGGGTCTGCCCGAAGCTCGCTTGGCCCTGTTAGATATTTGGTATGATAATCCTTGATATCTTCAAGAATCGTGTTTGTTCACTTTCCGAACAAAGTATTTCGACCCTATTCTTTGTCTGGGTTCACGAAATCTTTGCGGGGATGATTCTTGAAGAACAATCTGTTTCTGACAATGGAGAACAGATCAGAATGTAGAGAGGAAGTATGTAATTTCGTGTTCCAAATCGAGACCAAAAGACTCCTTATATAGGAGACCAATAATAGAAGCGAACAGACACACCTCTTCGGAAACAGTTATGTCTGTTGGAACGGGTGCAACTATTCAAACGAATCGTTATGTCCGTTGGGAACGGGTGCAACTATTCAAACGAAACGTTATGCCCGTTTCTATTATTCATATTCAATTACGCGTTTGGTTCGACGAGCGTGCACTCCGCACTACCCTAACTCGTTTCAAACTTAACGCATAATTGTATTGGCATATAGTAAATCACATTACTACCAAAATGCATTGATGATACTAAAATCACCAACAAACTCCCCCCATTTTAGTATAATCCTTGATTTACTTTACAGGTATAACGATCAAACAAATGCATAGAAGAAAATGTCTTACGATTGAATTTTCATCTTAGTACAAATACACATTCCAAATATTCAAAAATCGGGGTGTCATAATGATTGAACCCGTCAATCCATTTGAATATTTAAAGATATAGTACACATATGTTTCTTACAATACTCTACTATTCATACTTGACACTTTACAAGCCATGTGTCCTTATCCATTAATAAGCATATAGGAAGCCAAGTCCAAGCTTCTTGAAGCGGCAAAACTTCATGCTCACATAGGTGATCCTTTTAATCTTGCACCTGCATTTGCAATTTTTCAAAAGAACCATTAAGAAGATATACTTCAACCTAGCCATCACTTGCAGGTCTGAGCACATACCTTGGGAAGATAAACACAATTGCTCCAATCTTTAACTATGATCTTTCCACATTGAATTCTGCTTCTAACGTTGTATTAGAAGGGAATTGGGTATACCATAACTAATAGATTTAAATGGACTTTAATCCCATCCCAATTACCGACTTCTTCACTAAGTCTCTAGCTAACCCCTTCGTCAAGTGGTCAGTTAAGTTTTGTTGCGACCGAACAAACTCAATAGATATCACCCCATTCATGATTAATTCCCTAATCATACTATGTCTAATACCCAAATGTCTAGACTTTCCATTGTATATTTGACTATATGCTTTAGCCAGTGTGGCACTGCTATCACAACGGATAGAAATTGGTGATATCGGTTTAGGCCATATCAGAATCTCATATACCAAGTTCCTTAGTCATTCTGCTTCTTTACCAGCAGCAGCTAATGCTACAAACTCAGATTCCATTGTGGAACTAGTTATACATGTTTGCTTCTTGGAAGCCCATGAGATGGCACCTCCCCCAAGCAAGAACACCCATCCACTTGTAGAGGATGAATCTTCAACATTATTTATCCAACTAGCACCAGAATAACCCTCTAACACCGAAGGAAATCCCATATATGACAATCCATAATTCATAGTACCCTTCAAGTACTTGAATACCCTAGTTATCGCATGCCAATGATGTCTACTAGGATTACTAGTAAATCTGCTCAACTTTCCAATCGCATAAGCAATATCCGGTATAGTGCTAATCATAGCATACATCAAAGAGCCTATAGCTCTTGAGTATTCGAGTTGATCCACAGGTTTACCTGTATTTGGCATAAGCTTTTCTCCCGGATCCATGGGAGTACTTACTGGAGAACAATTTTCATAATTGAATTTCTTGAGTATTTTCTCAATGTAATGAGATTGTGTAATTACAATCCCCTTATTTTCCCGTTTAATCTTAATACCAAGAATAATGTAACGCCCCAGACTGCTTTCGGGATGATCGACTGACCCCACAAACCAACACGGGTCTTTTCAGCATGCTTTGACCTCACTCGCACGCTTTCCGGGAAACTTCCCAGAAGGTCACCCATCCCAAGACTACTCCAAGTCAAGCACGCTTAACCGTGGAGTTCTTATGAAACGAGCTACCGAAAAGAAGATGCATCTTGTTGGTATAGGTAGTACCTATCAATCCTTATAAGCTTTCCTTCAACCATGCAGTCCCATACCTGCACGACTTTAGGATCCCTCTCATTCCGATGTGGCGACCACCCTAGCCCCAATTGGCCTCGGGTGTTCCATGCGGTGCAACCACCCCCCGCCTTCTTCGGCCTCGGGTGTTACATGCCCACCAGCTTCCGCATGGTTCGTCCTCGAACCACATCGTACTGGGAGAGGTCTGGCTCTGATACCATTTGTAACGCCCCAGACTGCTTTCGGGATGATCGACTGACCCCACAAACCAACACGGGTCTTTTCAGCATGCTTTGACCTCACTCGCACGCTTTCCGGGAAACTTCCCAGAAGGTCACCCATCCCAAGACTACTCCAAGTCAAGCACGCTTAACTGTGGAGTTCTTATGAAATGAGCTACCGAAAAGAAGATGCATCTTCTTTTCGGTAGCTCATTCCATAAGAACTCCACAGTTAAGCGTGCTTGACTAGGAGTAGTATTGGGATGGGTGACCTTCTGGGAAGTTTCCCAGAAAGCGTGCGAGTGAGGTCAAAACATGCTGAAAAGACCCGTGTTGGTTTGTGGGGTCAGTCGATCATCCCGAAAGCAGTCTGGGGCGTTACAAATAACGTCCGCTTCTCCCATATCCTTCATGGAGAACTTTGATGACAAGAAATTCTTTGTTTTATCAACTTGATTTTGGTCGGTGCCAAAGATCAACATGTCATCAACATATAGACAAATGAACACTCCTTTACCGGATGTATCAAATTTGCTATATACACATTTGTCAGCTTGGTTTAGAATGAAACCATTAGACAAAACAACCTCATTAAACTTTTGATGCCACTGCTTCGGAGCTTGTTTCAGCCCATACAACGACTTAACTAGCTGACACACTTTATGCTCATTACTAGGCATTACAAAACCTTCAGGTTGCTTCATACACACTTCTTCTTCCAAATCACCATTCAAAAATGCTATTTTGACATCCATTTGATGAATCACTAGATTATGAATAGCCGCCAAGGCAATCAACAATCTAATAGTAGTGATACGGGCAACTGGAGCATAGGTATCGAAATAATCAATCCCTTCTTTTTGTCTGAAGCCTTTGGTTACTAATCAATTCTTGTAGATGTTTAGTGTATCATCACTATAATACTTCCTTCTAAACATCCACTTGAGAAGTTCCTTGAAAATACATCTTCATTGTAACTTTTTAGGATCAACTTCCACTCGAAGGATAATATGAATATTACGAACAAAATTCTCACATTTTCCTTCTACACAAGAGAAATAAGTCGAAAAGTGATTTTGTTCGGTCTTATATCCTTAGCCTTTCAGACTTTGCTTATTCTAAGTTCGATTTGTTTTTCAACAATGATTGACGAACTTTCGATTTATTTTTCAATAAATCCGTAGAGAACCTTCCTCACGAGTTTTTCATTTGTGGGAATCTTGAATTCCTTATCCTCCGCGATAAGATTCTCAAATTCCACATCTCGTAATTCAATAGTTATATTCGACTCCAAATTCATAAATTTATATAAGTCATGATCCATTTTCGAATGACCTTTATATACCTTCTAATGGTAAGTCTCATTAAACCCAAACATGTAATTTACATTCAAATATATATCACAAATCAATATTCTTAATTATTTAAATTTATATACTTGAATGATTTATAAATCATGCATATAAAATTTAATTTCACAAAATAAATATTATTTTTAATATATTATACATGGATTTAGAACATCATATGTATATTTTTAATATAATTATGTGCCTTAATAAAAAAATTGAGTGTATAATTCTCCATAAAAGTTGAGCCACAAATTAATCATAAAATGATAATTTAAAATCACATAGAAATTTAAAATTGATATAACTTTAACTGTGCACCCTTTTACATTAAAATTTGTACCTGAAAATAAACGTTTATATATTTTCAAATTTAAAACCACAAACAATAAATTTGGTGATTTGGTGGATAAATCTTATGCTACGTTGTAACTTTTTAGCCAACAAATATCTCTGTTCAAAATTTATTCAAAACGGTACATTGCTCTAATGACACAGTTGTGATCATCCAAAACGGTACATTTATTCAAAAGGATACATTGCATCGGTTTGAAACCAAATGGCAATTGGTTTTCTAATACTCACATTAACATGCCAATTTTGTGTTCCTACATAACATTTATTGTTGTGTTCCACCATATTCATATATTTTTTTTTTTTTTATGAAGGTAATAGCACAGTATCATTATTATTAAAATCAGTATGTTTTTCATGTGCATGATACATCATTGTATCAAATTATTTCTTATCAAATTATCTCTTTTGCATGCAGAATAAGAAAATTCATGCGAAAAGTGAAAAAATATATAATATATTTTGAATAACATATTGATTACGAAAATAATCATTACCGAAAATCATAATCTCAATAACTTCAATTTCAATATCATTTGTTAGAAAATTTTCAATTTAAATCTTGATATTATAAAATTGACAAATACTCTAATTTCTATGAAAAACAATAAAATGTACCCGGTTTATGATGTAAATTTTTCGTGTGTTCACCATATGTAAATTGTCCTTGAAACTTGTCCAATTTTCCGAAACTTTTTGTCATCTCCTTGACGGTGCTTCCTCCTCCAACCATGATTATCAGAAAGAATACTTTGTTCGTTTGTTAGATATTTGGTATGATAATCCTGGATATCTTCAAGAATCGTGTTTGTTCACTTTCCGAACAAAGTATTTCGACCCTATTCTTTGTCTGGGTTCACGAAATCTTTGCGGGGATAATTCTTGAAGAACAATCTGTTTATGACAATGGAGAACAGATCAGAATGTAGAGAGGAAGTATGTAATTTCGTGTTCCAAATCGAGACCAAAAGACTCCTTATATAGGAGACCAATAATAGAAGCGAACAGACACACCTCTTCGGAAACAGTTATGTCTGTTGGAACGGGTGCAACTATTCAAACGAATCGTTATGTCCGTTGGGAACGGGTGCAACTATTCAAACGAATCGTTATGTCCGTTGGGAACGGGTGCAACTATTCAAACGAAACGTTATGCCCGTTTCTATTATTCATATTCAATTACGCGTTTGGTTCGACGAGCGTGCACTCCGCACTACCCTAACTCGTTTCAAACTTAACGCATAATTGCATTGGCCTATAGTAAATCACATTACTACCAAAATGCATTGATGATACTAAAATCACCAACAGGCCCGACCCGACCCAACCCATAAAAAACATAGGCCCGATAGGCTGACCCAAAAAGACAGGGTCGTGTTTTTTAAAGGATTTTGCGATCCGACCTGCACTAAATTGTAAGGCTTATGGGCCCGCCC
The DNA here is from genome assembly GCF_029867415.1 of Vicia villosa. Lineage (NCBI taxonomy): Eukaryota > Viridiplantae > Streptophyta > Magnoliopsida > Fabales > Fabaceae > Vicia > Vicia villosa. Next base: position 183,637 of record NW_026706052.1, read on the forward strand.
GATGGACCAGTCCATTTTGACAGCTCTAGTTACATACATACATGTCATAACACTCACAGTCGTCAAATTTAGGGATAGATTCATAGAGCTGCCCAAAAGCTAATGCGCCAAGCCGCCAACCATACCTTTTAGAGTAAATTACTAATCGGCGCAGTACCTTTTACAGTAATATCACAAAATAGCAAATCACCACGCGCCAATATGGCGCGTATTCGAAAAGAAGAAAAATTCAAATTTCACCTCTGACCAAAACCGATCAAGATCTTACTCTACGTACGCTAGCACGTGCGCCGTCACCTAACACTGATCACATACAATACTACGCTCGCATCTCCACTCTACGCACTTTCCTCTCTCTCTTCTCTTCACTCGTTATCCTAACATCAAAATTCCAAGGTACTATCATCATCATCACCGATCATCGCTATGATTCTCTTCGTTTATCAATTTTCTATCAATCTCGCATATCTTCAATCCCCTTTTGTATGGTTATTCTCCAAAAAAATTGAATTCAAATTCGATAAAATAGTTTTTTCTTCTGTTAATACACTATTCAATCTCAGCCTCTCGTTTTCCCATTATCTGTATTTGTTTATTTATTTAAAAGAAAATACTAATTTTGTAAAACTGGTTTCTCGGCTGTCCCATTTTGTTGACCTAGAAAATAATTAATTCTACTATACTATAGTATTCATTTATTGATTAATTTATTGATTTATTGAAGTGGGACTGAATTAAAGTTATCGTTGGTTGTTTGTTTGGTTCAATGTAGATAGGATAGGACCAGTAAGGTGTAACCAAATATAGGGAGGTGTTTGGTGGGGATTAGAAGATACTATAAGAGTTATATTATATAAATAAATAAAACATGGCTGATTTGGTTCAAGAGGAACAAAGGGTTCTTGGAATTGACGAAGAGGGTCAAAATAAGGGAACTGAATCTGAGGGAAACAGCAACAACAGGCGTATACATTTGGAGGGTCAAGGAGAGAAAGATATGCAAGGGAATTCGATTCATAGATCCAGTTCTAGGCCTCAACTTGATGTTAGTAAAGCTGAAATTCAATCTAATGTGGAGGATAAGTATCCCACCATTTTGTTGCCTAATCAATCCGATGATTTGTCTCACCTAGCTCTTGATATTGGAGGTATGTCATGTGTGTGTGACTCAGATCAATGTTTCATGCTTTTGGTGTTTTGTTTTTCATTTGGTTAAGTTGTTTGCCTTTCTCACTTCTTTTTTATTAGTGTGTATTGTTATGATCTTTGTTCTATTCATTTTGTTACTATACATGGTTTTTGTTGTGTTTTATGGGGGGGTTAAAGTTAATATTCTGGGTTAGTATCTATCTTCCATGAAGTAATAAGTGAAATGCATAAAACAACTGCCATCTTTTAACCAACTTTCCTTTTTCAACCTAGGATATTATCTGTTCACTCTGATTCTTGTTTTATGTTATTCTTTTAGGCTTGGTCCTTGTCTCTTGTTTTTGACTTTTTTTTTTGTGAAGTTTGATTACTATCTTGTAGAGAAAGGGGGATACAAACCTATAACAGTGTATATAACAGTTTCATCTTTTTACTTTTTGAGGTTTTCACAGTTTTGAGTCATATTCAGGGATTTGTCTTGTCACTGGTCTATTCTATGATTATTCTGGTTCATTTTTAGGAAAATAAAGAACTTGTAGTATCTGTACTATGCACGAAAGTTGATCTATTTCATTATATGGGCAGGATCTCTGATAAAGTTGGTGTACTTTTCACGACATGAAGGCCAATCAGATGATGATAAAAGGAAGAAAACTTTAAAGGAGCGGTTAGGGCTTTCTAATGGTAATAGGAGAAGCTTTCCTATTCTTGGCGGGAGGCTTCACTTTGTCAAGTTTGAAACAAGAAAGATCAACGAGTGCTTAGATTTCATTCATTCAAAGCAGCTTCACCGTGGTGGGTACATAGTCCCTTTTAAGCATTGAGCATTTAAATATCATTTTATTATCTTGTTGTTTTTGTGTTCATTCAACTGAATTCAACATTGCTAGAAAAAGTTAGCACATTAATACAACTTAGTGAATTTATATGATTATGGAATTTTTTCTTGCTTAAAGGGTTGGAGTCACGTTACCCAGATGCTGCGGCTAATGAAAATGCCATAATTAAGGTAACTTTGAGTCTTTGTTCTCTTGGCTTAACCAGAAGCATTTCTTCTAATATCTTTTCTGTTTGGATTATATCATTTCTTCAAATCATCAATCATAATTTATATGAGATTGTAACTATAAAGCTACAACCTTTCGCTGCTTATCACATGTGTCAATAGTTACTGTCCAAATGAAATCTGATTTGCTCTGCCCTCTGGTTTAGAAACCAATATCGAGGATTTTTCTGTTCATTTCATTTGATGTTGTTAGTATTATTTGTAATTTTAGTATTATCTATTTTTGGAAAGCTCTCAAATTGGATAATATTTTCCCCACTTTTCTGCTTGTCTTCTGCTTTGATGGCTATGAAATACTAGACTAATGCATTCATTTTGTGACAAAGGCTACTGGAGGTGGAGCATACAAGTATACTGACCTTTTCAAAGAAAGACTTGGGGTTAGTCTTGACAAAGAGGATGAAATGAACTGTCTTGTGTCAGGAGCGAATTTCTTGCTTAAGGTGGATGCCTGTTTTAAATTATCCCTTTCTCCTGCATTATGCATTTTATTTAAGTCAGCTTGACAGGGGAGGATGTATTGTCTCTGTGAATAAGTATTAGGTACTTTGCATTTTCACTTATTTAAATGAATAATCATAAATAAATAGTTAAAATGAGAAACAGTTCTTTGTCTGACTTTGCTTCTTTCTGAGTCGTTGTTGTGTTTTCCATTGTTATAAAGGTAAAGAGCATTTCTTTGGCTAAACTTGGTTATGTTTATAATTTGGTACAACCAATAAGCTTTAAATTTTAACATGCTAGAGTTTTTATATAGCTATAGCTGATTACTGCTTATTTCTGTATTTTCCTTAACTTTTCATGTTTCTTGCTACTGACCAAGATCTAATTGGAAACCACGTTGGTTCTGTCTTTTAGTTTGGAAATTGTGAACAGAGTGTGCTATGCCATTAACTCTTTCATTTTTACTGATCTTATACTCTATAGTTTGCTCTCTCTTTCTCTCTCAATATCTCTCTCTCCCTCTCTATCTCTCTCTTGATATCTCTGATTAGAAGTTCTACCACTTCTTAGTAGGCAATTCGACATGAAGCTTTCACACACATGGAGGGCAAGAAAGAGTTTGTTCAAATTGACCATAATGATTTGTTCCCTTATCTTCTAGTTAACGTTGGTTCTGGTGTTAGTATGATCAAGGTACAGTTTTTTTCGTGTATCCTAATTTTATTATACTTTTGATATCTTTGGACAACGTATGACAATGATTATCAGGTTACGATACTTTCTTTTTATTTGTCATAGGTTGATGGGGATGGAAAGTTTGAGAGAGTTAGTGGGACAAATGTTGGTGGTGGTACTTATTGGGGCTTGGGAAGACTGTTAACGAAGTGCAAGAGGTTTTTATCACGAGACCTGTTATCATTTTGATCTATTACTATGTTTAAATTATTGACAAGGTGTTTTGTTGAAATGAATTTCAGCTTTGATGAGTTGCTTGAGCTAAGCCAGAAAGGAGACAATAGAGCCATTGACATGCTTGTTGGGGACATTTATGGTGGTTTGGATTATTCTAAGGTAAATTTTACAGTTGACCTTATTATTATATACTATAAATGTTCATCATATAGTGTGAGAAAAGTGCAAATTAACTTTACAGAGTAGATGAATATGAATCATTTTATAATATTTTATCAATAGACATGGCTGAGTATTCTTTGGTCTTAAATAATTCAAGATTGGTCTATCGGCTTCCACTATTGCTTCAAGTTTTGGGAAAACTGTATCAGAAAAAAAGGAGCTTGAAAACTACAGGCCTGAAGACATATCACTCTCTCTTCTACGGATGATTTCATACAATATTGGCCAGGTGAGGTGGCAATTATAATACATTCCATTTAAGGATAATTTCATACAATATTGGCCGGGTGAGATGGCAATTAAAATATTATCTATTTTTTTCTTAAATATATGCAGCCAAACCTGTGATTCTTCTTGTCCGTTTGTCCAACCCATTATTAAAAATCTCACTGTTATGTTTTGTAAATTAGACATGTAAAACTGTAGAGTTTTTTGTAGTTAGTTTATTTATTGAATCTAATTTCACTTTTAAGTAATATCTGTTATCGGGAACCACTTTAAGTAATTCCAACGTTCAATTCTAGTACTTATTTTTCTTCCAGCAAATACCTGACACTCCTGTGTTCTTTTCATCACTCTGTAGATAGCTTACTTAAATGCATTGCGATTCCGGTTGAAGAGAATATTTTTTGGAGGATTTTTCATCAGGGGTCATGCTTATACAATGGACACTCTTTCTTTTGCTGTTCAATACTGGTACATAAAATGCCCGAGAGCTTGATGTAAATAGAATATTTTTCTTCTAAATTAAATTACTACTTTGACTTGCAACTTATATAATTTTGTATTTAGGTCTAATGGGGAAGCACAGGCAATGTTTTTGCGACATGAAGGCTTTCTGGGAGCTTTAGGTGCATTTATGAGTTATGAAGAGCATGGTTTAGATGACCTCATGGTGCATCAGTTAGTTGAAAGGTTTCCAATGGGTGCTCCATATACTGGAGGCAAGATACATGGCCCGCCACTTGGAGATTTGAATGAGAAGGCAAGTGATAGGAAATTGGGTGTTTTGGAGTTAGTGTATTTAGTTTAGCATAGTTTTTTCATAAAAAGTTTATCCTAACAACCATAAGTATAACTTCGAAGTCAATTTAACAAGAGTGTTTTTTTTAGTGGGCATCAATTCCTTTACCACCGACCGAGAACGTCCCATTTTCTCCCTGAGTGGTTTCTCTTGAAGCTGTAATAGTTAAATAACTAAAGTAACTCCACTAATAAAATTCTCCAGAATAACTTTTAATGTCACCCTATGGAATCATATCCAATTGAGTTGGAATATTTGTATGCCAACTTGAGTAGCTAGTAAAATCAAAAAGTCTAGAATATAGTAATGTGCCTCATGGCATGAAATTATAAATTGAAATGAAGTAAAATTCGTTATACTTCAAAACAGCACCTGTTTCCTGTGATACATTGATTGTATCATTTCTTGTAAATTCTTCTAGGTGGTTATAACTCTGATGTGCCTTAGTATTAAATATTAAAGGAACCGACTTTAGTAAGTTCCACTGTAACTACTGTACCCTAGCTATATTTGCTAAGTCTAACTGATCCCTAGAATCAGAAAACTAACTAACAGATTTAGTTAGCTGTGCAAGTCTAGATAGACCACACCACATGTAATTCAAATCATATAGTACACAAACAGAAAACAGAGAAACTCAGTTGAGATTTTTCTCTCAAAATCTATGAATATAGAATTCCAACACATAGAGTTATATGAATAATTTTTCACCCTTAAGTTCAGAAGAGGCTCACTCTATTAAAAATTTGATGTGATTTGGAGGTTTCAATGCAGATTTCATGGATGGAGAAGTTTTTACAAATGGGAACAGAAATTACTGCACCTGTACCGATGACTCCTGTTGCTGGAACTACTGGACTTGGGGGTTTTGAAGTCCCTTTGTCAAAAGGAAGTGCTCTGCGATCTGATGCGAGTGCTCTAAATGTTGGTGTTCTCCATCTAGTACCAACTTTGGAAGTGTTTCCATTGTTAGCAGACCCAAAATTGTAAGTATTGTTGTGGAATGTGCATACACCTCCTAGATTGAAATTTCACATCTATTGGGCCGCCATTACGATGATATGATCTTGTCATTTATATTGCCATAGATGGCAATAAAGAACTATATATATGCGCTGGCTTAGATGCATGCACGAATCATGTATGCATACATGTACACACATATAGTGACTTATTGCAAGAACAGATCACGGCCATTGGATTGTTTCACACTAATTTGTAATCTTGGCCATCCATGTAAGGTCTAATAATGGTCAATATCTGATCCACTGTTATCACTTGTTATGTCGCTTTGTATTTATTAACTATGGTTTGTGTGCCTTTTCAATATAGAAAATGTGCTACTTTTTTAAAAAAATTGGCTTTATAAGACAATCCTATGTCATCACTTTTCATTATTCTGTTTTTCAAAACTGATATTAAAATGCATCTTTCAGGTATGAGCCCAATACAATAGATCTTGCAGATCCCAGTGAATTAGAGTAAGCAAATTATCATTAATTATTGGTCAATTAAGGCTTCATAGTTTCTTAGTGTTTCTTCTGTTGCTAACACAATTTGTATCTGACATAGATATTGGCTCACAATTTTGTCAGAGCACTTGCCAGATCTTGTTGACAAGGTAATAAACTAATGTTGTCTTGGAAGTTCAAACCTCAGTCTTCATGCTTGTGTCTCTTTTATGCCACACAAAAAAAACTAAAATTGGAACTATTCGTGTATGAAAAAACACTAAAGATCACTCCAGGTCTCTGCTTACAATAAAGATAACCTCTAGTATCAATAAAAGTGTCACGTGAGCATTGGAGACCAAAAAAATTACTCAAAATTATCTTGCGCGTGAACTGTGTTGGTATAATGACAGCCTATCTTAGAATCAGATAGAACTGTAGAAGTTCAATACAAACACTCAGAGAAGGATTATATGTGATCTGTAAACTTAAGCTATTTTAGCATTGGCATTCTATTGCTGTAAAATATTACTATTTATCCTTTGGCTTTTAAAATATTTCTGTCAATCAATTGGAGCACAGCCTATACCTACTCGTGTAAAACTATTGTATTTCTGTGTTTAGCTTGTTAATGGTCTGGATACAACCCTTGGCTCAGTCACTTTGTTGTTCGGTTGTACTGCATTGTACCTCCTCTTGTTGAGAGTTGTATGTGAAAAGACAAATTATCAAGTCATAATGTATTTTCCGATTTTGATATATACAGGCTGTTGCTAGTGAAGGTGGAACTGATGATGCCAAAAGAAGGGGTGATGCTTTTGCTCGTGCATTTTCTGCCCACTTGGCAAGGTAAGATTGATATAAGATTCCTGTTTTGATGGCTTAGTATGTTGGTATCATTATTGAAGCAATTGTATTTTAGCCTTGTTATCTTTAATCAACTAGTTTAATTTTAAATTAAAAGTTATTGCTGGTCAAGTGCTCTTGCACTGTGTTTCATGGTTTTGAGAAACTCCTCCCAACAAAAAGATGTGCATGAGAAGCAACTAGAATTGCCAAGCACCGCGATCTTGTGTGTGTGAGATATATACATGGATCATGTCAAAGTTACTATAGTTTACAAAATTGGCTAGTTCGGTCTCCTTTTACTTTATACTGCCCCTTTTCTTAATTTTTTAGTATATCTATTTTTTCAACTATAGCGTATTAGCATGTGAAGAGAGAAATCCATGAGTGTGTAATAAAGAGCTAGGGTGGATGTTGTATTTGACTTAAAAAACTTGGTACCATAACGGGAGGGAATTTTTTTCTTAACACATAATTCTTTGAATATAAAGACAATGCAATTTGGTGCAGTTCCCACTCCAAGTCAACCAAATTTCTAGCATCAAAATTAAAACAGATTGAAGGATGTCCGACCTCTTCCTTTTTCACAGTTTCACCAACTAGATCATGAATCCCATAGAATAAAAAATAGAAAATTGTTCAGATGGAACTTCAAATTTTGTGTGAACATCCCTTAAACTTCAAACTTTGTCATATTATTGATGTTGACACTGTATTTATTATGTTTAATAAATTTTCAAAATTCATGGACTTTATTTGGTTTAAGCTCTCTTTCCACTAATCAACTTGCACACCAAATGAATAGGTTGATGGAGGAGCCTTCTGCATATGGGAAGTTAGGTCTGGCCAATCTACTGGAAATGAGGGAAGAATGCTTGAGGGAATTCCAGTTTGTTGATGCCTATAGAAGTATAAAGCAGAGGTAATTATGCTTTTAAATTTAAATCTCTACTTGGACTATGTTTAACCAATTGCCTTCTGAGTCCTTTGAATATTTTTTAACTAGAAGTTTAAACATGAATTGATTTTTTTGTCCATTCACACATGCATTCTACTGATATTTCTATCTGTGTGGTTCCTGGTTTGTGTATGTATAATAGGGAAAATGAAGCATCACTTGCCGTTTTACCTGACTTGTTTGTGGAACTTGATAGCATGGATGAGGTATGCCGGAATAGTACAACAATCCTTTAGATTTAACGAATAGGGGGAGTTAGTATAAACTGGTTAAGTAATTAATGTATCATTCCTAATTTAAAGAAAATGTGTGTTGATCTATCTAATTTTTTAATAAAATTATAACTGAATGAGTTGGTTAAATTTTGAGGCCATAGTATTTTCTCATTCATGAGCTAATTTGTACTCGCTTCTGCTATGGGCTTAAGGAACTCTAGCTTCTAATAAATCTTGTTGCTACCAGTAATATGAATCTCCTTTGTTTCAGGAAACGAGATTGCTTACTCTAATTGAAGGTGTTCTAGCTGCAAACATTTTTGACTGGGGATCTCGTGCATGTGTGGATCTCTATCATAAAGGAACAATTATTGAAATTTACAGAATGAGTCGCAATAAAATGCGCAGACCATGGAGGGTAGGTGTTGAGCATATCTGTTGATAAGAGTTATTATTATTATTATTATTATTATTATTATTATTATTATTATTATTATTATTATTTTTTGAATTTATTCATCATAGTTCATAGTTAAATACCAATATAACTTTTACTGATCTAGGTGGATGACTTTGATGTCTTCAAAGAGAGAATGTTAGGGTCCGGAGGCAAGAAGAAGCCCCCTCATAAAAGAGCTTTACTTTTTGTTGATAATTCAGGTGCCGATATTGTTCTAGGGATGCTCCCTCTGGCTAGGGAGCTCCTTCGTCGTGGAACTGAAGTGAGTTCACTTTCAAGTTTCTATATTTTGAAAATTTTAAAATTTTGTATAGGATGTTATACGTGTTTGAACCTAAGCAACCCCCTTCCAAAAAAATTGTTGACTTTATTTGAATTTAAACTTGGTAATTTTAATAACGGGATTGGCTACATTATATTTATATGGTTGGTAAATCTCCAAATTTAAGTACGACTGCCTCCTTAAATTTCCCTCCTTTAGCATGGTTTTTTTCACTATCAGTTTTATGATTTGACAAATCAATTAAATAATGATTGATTGACATACACATTATGCTGTAGCTTTATATTCTGTGCATGCATGTGCTGCTTAAGTTAGCGTCTGCAATGTTGCAGTAAAATAAAGTATAGTTAGTTTGTTATTACGGTAAAATAGAGTTACCAACTGTTAACAGCTTGCCAAGCTTGCATGATCGGGATACAAATACCTGCAACTACATTATGCACTTCATAATTTTTCTGAAAGCCTATCTTTCTCTGAATTCCACTCTGCACCAATTTCTACCATTGTTATTTACTGGTACTTTGGATGTTATATAGTCACTTTGGTCAATGTCTATAAATATTGTTTTTGCCATGATAACAATGGACATGCCTTGTAGGTAGTTCTGGTTGCAAACTCGCTACCTGCTTTAAATGACGTGACTGCAATGGAGCTTCCTGATATTGTAGCTGAGGCTGCCAAGGTTTGTCTATTTTTCTGAACACTAATCGGTCTTTATTTTATTTTATTTTATTTTCATGTCTGTCATATTCAGTTACTTCTCTTTGTTATGCCCGCCCCCCTTTCCTCTTCGCATTTGATGGAAAAAGCTTCACTACATATAAAACACTCCTTCATTTTGTCTATTCTTCAATCTAATAAAATTGTCTCGTAGACTTTTACCAAAATGGCATAGCATTCAATGTGAATTGAATTAAAAAAAGATTAACTAGAGGTCATTTGTGCAATTTCATGTATCTACAAACGGAATTGTTTTTTTTTTTTTTTTTTTGACCAATACAAACGGAATTGTTAGAAGTTCCAAATACCACTGTCCTTTTGTTGGTATTATTTTGACCATATTATCCTTTAGTGGAACTAAACTAATCTTCCTGTTTATAGCATTGCGACATTCTAAGGCGAGCGGCTGAAGCTGGAGGCCTGCTTGTTGATGCGATGATTAATACAGATAGTTCTAAAGAAAATTCATATTCAGTCCCCTTGATGGTTGTTGAGAATGGATGTGGTAGTCCATGTATAGACTTAAGACAGGTCAGCTCTGAGTTGGCTGCTGCTGCAAAAGATGCCGATTTGGTGAGAGGATTGTTCTTTCTGTTCTTGTTACAACAACATTACTTTGCATATAGGAGGAGTATAAAGGAGAAACATTTTATGATTGAGTTTTTGTCATCTGCAGATAATTTTGGAAGGGATGGGTAGATCTCTACATACTAACCTCTATGCTGAGTTTAAATGCGATGCTTTGAAGGTAACATCTCTGGTTAATGGCTTTTATAACTGTCAGATAAATTTAATTTGACTATTTTTGTCATTTGGTTTTGGTAAGAGTTTACTTAGCTAATGCTTCTCCGAAACTCTATTGTTCTTCTGTGTCATGATTGTGGATAGTTTGATACATTCTTCTTCTTCCTCTTTATCATCTTTTATTTATTTATTTTAAACCTTCCTGGCAGCTTGCGATGGTGAAAAATCAGAGATTGGCTGAAAAGTTGATTAAAGGGAACATATACGACTGTATTTGCAAATACCAGCCTTCTAGTTGAAAGCTTCAAGGAACGAGCTGATTGTGTAATCGAGTTTCTAAGAGAAAGAACTGGTGTTCAAATGTAACCTTATGTATGTTTTTTTCTTTGTACAGATGCACTATAAAGTTTTATTAGTTTTGAATTTTTCATAAGAAATGGAGCTTGTGAGACCACTGAATTCTAATTCTAAGTGGTCTCACCAAATTTTATACACCAAATCCAATGGTCCTTTAGTCCTCTTGACGGCCATTGAAGAGGTCTCACTCTCAGCAAGCCTTTTTTTCTATTCGAATTCTACGTATTTCCTTAATATCAATTGTATCATTCGCATTTAATTGCACTGAAACCTCTTGTATTTCTTTCTTAAATCTCTTTCTCAACCATATCAACACATAATATAGCCTTAACATCCTCACGTGTTTTCGAGTAAGGAACTACCCTGAATTTCTAATTGATGCCTTTTTGCTCTACGTATTCCCTCACTATTTGTTATATTACAAAAATCACATGTCACCTTCTTCTTGTTATTTAAATCTTTCAAATGATTATATTTCCATCCTATATTCTTACTATTGTTTGGTTTGAACGTTGGAGAACATGAATCAACCGACGTAGAATTCAGTGTTGTAGATGATGCTGCCATATTGTTTTAGTCTCTAGAATAAAGATAAACAATCTTTACAACAAAACAAAATAGAAGAAGTAGAAAGTAGAAAAAAACAGTAGAAAGAAAAGAAGTAGAATAAGTTGAAGAATTAGAAGAAATTACCTGAGATGGTTGAACTAGATGAAAGAAGAACCGAAGAAGGGGAGTAGCAAGGAGATGGCGGAAGAACGAAGGAGTTGTAGGGAAATTGCGGCAGAACTGTTGAAAGAGAGTTAAGGAATGAGGGCACGATAGAACACATCGAACGAGGGAGAAAGAAAACAAAAATTGTTTAAAACTATTTTAAAACAAGGGCATTTAAGTAATTTGGCCTAGAAAAATGTTTTAAAAAATAGAGAACCGGAGCCGCTCCGCCCGGAACTTCCCGCGACCCGGTAATGGGGCTGAAGCGGCCGTTTTTCCATCTCCGCCTCCGAACCCTGCATATCACGCGGGGGGTGCCGCGCCGCTACGATGCGCTGCGATAGCGGCTGGAGCGCCTGCTATTGACAACTCTGGGGATCAAGAGACAACAAAAACAAAAAATTTAGCAACTTTTTCCCTCTTGATATTGTACTACATAAGTGTATTGATTTGGACCTTGCCAATGCACTGATTTGGACCTTGCCAATGCACTGGATCTTGAAGTAAGGGCATAACTCTTTGTATTACATTAGTGATGCTCACTCACTCACCTTAATGAAAAACCAATAATGCATTTAAAATTCGAAAGTTAAAATTTTGATGCACTCGAAATTCAACGACAATTAAGTATAAGACCCTGGATTGAAAAAATTTGGAGGTTAGTATCCATATTTTTTAGTTTTTTTTTACGAAAGTTAACTTTTAAAACCATTCCTATCGTCTAACCCCAGAGATAATTGTAAAAATGGGAAGAATAACATAAATTATCATAAATTTTTGTTATGATATACATAAATCATGTAATTATTTATAGATTTTTATTAACCTAAATCTAACATTAGATTTCATCATTAAGAGATAGTTGAAGATGTTTTAACATTTTTATGTCTGTCTTGTAAGCGTCACATCCACCTCTATCAAATCTTTGGTTTCATAACAATGAAATATACTCCACATAACCGTTAAATCTTCATTCGTCTTCTACTCAAACTAGTTGAATTGTATATTTCCTTCATTGTTAATCGAGGGTGAACGACAACAGAGTTTCACGACTCTCCAATTGTCTAGGTATCCCAACAGATTCTATAACACCCCAAATTTAGTAAATTATTTTATTTATTTTATTTTAATTTAATTATAAATTTTATTTAATTATTATGTGGTGATAATTAAATTAATTTGGGTGGTAGGGGTGTGTGACCTTGAGAGTAGAGTGTAGAGAGTAAGTAGAAGTTGGTATATTTTTTTTAGAATTATTTAATAATTAAAATAACAATAATCTATTGTGATTTATTTAATTAAAATGAGAAATAGAGGAATTGAGCCAAAGGTGAGAAGTAATGAAAGTTATGGGGAGGAAGGAGTAAGAAGTGGGTAAGTTTGAGTTAAGTGTGTAATTTTGAGAAAATTTATCCTAAGTAGAAGATTAAGAGATAAACCTATAATTGAGAGAAATCTATCATTACATAGAGAAAGTGAAAAGAAGTTAAGGCTACGAGTAGAAGGTTGAAACTTAAAAAAGAAGAACAACACCCAAGTTAGAGAATCACTTTGGTTGCTAGAAATTAAGGTAAGGGGAGAACAACCTTAATAAAAGGTATATGCATGAGGGATAGAGTAGATGAGTCCTTAACCTCCAATAGGGTATTTTATATTGATTAAATATGAGTTTTTGTATTGTTATGATGTTGCTGGCTGAATTGATGATGAATTTTTGTTTATGATTATGTGTGATTTTACTAATTTGAAATTGTAATAAATTCCACCATTGTTGAAACTTGAAGCTTTGGGGTTAATATGTTTTCGAGAAAATTGAAAAAGATAATTGTAAAGATCGGGAATTTTTATGAAATCAAAATCGGAGGTCCAAAAGGCCTCCAACGATGAAAAACGCAAAAGTTTTGCATTCTGCAGTTGGCGTCGACACATACGTCGCGGTCGTATCATACTGATTTGTTTACAAAATCAAACATTCTGTCCTTTTAGCTTCGACACATATGTCACATAGGTCGACGCATAAGTCCTATATGTCGACGCATGCTCCCTAGAGATCGACGCAAGTTTAGCAGAATTTGAAAAAATGTCGTTTTGACCTAAGTTGTATCCCCCTACAATTTTGGCCATAACTTTTGATCTGTAAGTCCAAATTAATTGTCATTCGAAGCGTTGGGAAGCTAACGCGAATTAATATCAAATGGAATTTTTTATCAGGGGATGAATGTGTTGTGATAACCCGAGTAATTGATGTGGATTACATGGGTTATTGATGTTATGTTAGGGAAGATGAGGATTTATAACTTTGAAATGATTTAATAATTGTGTTGCGCATATTTCAATTGTGTTCGGCATTTGTGATTTTGATTGTGTGGTGATCCAAAGAATGGATTATGAGAGTCGTCAGTGCATTTTGTTAGGATCAGAGAGGGATCTTAATGCATTGACATTGATATGTATGATTCGTGCATCATTTGAATTGTGTCAAGAGGCAAGTTCGCTAGTTTAAATATGTGTCAAATGGCTTGTCCCAAGCTCAGAGAGGGGGCTTGGAGCTCAGAGAGGGGGCTCATGGGTTCAAAGAGGGAACTTGATTTTTGAGACGAACAAATGTTGAGTTGGTACCACACGCATATGCATCAAGTTTCATAGTTGAGTTGCATTACATAAGTGAGTTGTATGCATAATGTTTGTTTGTGTGTGATTGTTGAGTCGAGTGTGAGAATGTATTATGACATGGTGTATGCAATTATTTGTATAACATGTATGTATTGATACTCTACCTTGCGGTATGTATCACTTACTTTATTAATGGAATTTATCACCCCTTTGTTGTTGTTGTTGTGGTCTGTGCTTCTCCTTGGAGTACATATAAGCATGTAACTGAGTAGCTGCTCAGAGCGGAAGATGGCACGAGGTTGTTCTTCTTTTATTTTTTGTTTTTCATTTTAGATTACGTGCTCGTATCTGTAACATTGAGTGGGGCGAACGATGTCTTTTTATTTTATTTATGTTAAATGAAGAGTTGGATGTTATACTCTCTTCGAGGCGATACTTATATTGTTATATTCTGTTTAGTTTTGGCTGGCAATTGGACAAATTGTCGTGTATTGTTTCTCTCAATGGTTGTCAATTCGTCAACCATTACAGCTTTCTAGGCATCATTCTTTAATGCTTCATTATGGTTGCTAGTTCAACATTTGTCATTAGTGCAAAATGAGCAAAATATTCATCTTCTGTGACTTCATTAATTGCAATCACCTCACAATCTTGTAGTCTTGCAGGATTTACTCTTGTCCTTTGAGATTTCTAGATCAAAGAATCTTTCATATCATGGAATTCTCAACTACATCTTCTGGTGGAGTTTCATCAGACTCACCATCTAATTCTTCTAAGCTAAGTTCAATAAAGGCTTGTTATTTATGCTATTAGAAGCCCAGTTCCATGCTTCATTTTCATCAATATTGATGTCTCTATTGATCATAAGCTTTCTGCTGATTGGATTAAACAATCTATAAGCTCCAGTTTTGTGATAACCAACGAGTATCATAGCTTCACTTTTGTAATCTAGTTTCTTCATTCTAGAATCAAGCACATGCTTATGAAAAATTGAACCAAACACCTTAATATGATCCACTAATGATTTCTTGCCACTCCACATTTCTTTTGGAATTTTGTTCTTCAATCTCCTTGTTAGAAACCTATTCAACTCATATGCAACTGCTGTTACTGCTTCTCCATGAGTTAGGCGTACCATTTTGCTTCAACATACACCTAACCATATCCAAGATGCTTTTGATATTCCTTCTCTAAATTTCTTAAAACATCTTGGAAGTATATTCTCCTCCACCATCTGTTCTAAGGACATTGATCTTCTTCTCACTTTGATTTTCCACTAAAATTTTGAATCTTTTAAAGATTTCAAATACTTCATCTTTGGGCGTGATCAAGTAAACCCAAATATTTCTACTGTGCTCATCCATAAAGGAGAAAAATTATATATTTACACCTATGGTGTGATCCTTAAAAAGACCACAGACATATGAGTGAACCACTTCTATGATGCAGGATGAACTCAGAGACAAATAGGACTTGAAAGCATTCTTAGATTACTTTCTCACCAAGCAGCCTTCACATAACTTTCCAGGCATTGCAAACTTTGGCAGACCAATCACTATTTCTTGTGCAATAAGTTGATTGAATGATCTGAAGTTTGAGTGACCAAATCTCAAATGTCACAACCAACTTTTTTTGTGCTCAACCACAACTTGCAGAAACTGATCAAAGTCTTGAAGGTTATATTATCGAGAACCATTTCTCAATTAGTTGACAAACACTTAAGAGATTACACTTCATGTCTGGTACATATAGCAGATTTTCAATGACTATTGACTTGCCATTACTTCTTTTGATGACCGTGTTACCCGCTCTTTCTGCTTGCAATGATCTTCTATTAACAAGTCTGATCATGCTTCTTCTTGACTCATCAAACTTGATAAGCCATGTCTTGTGACCATTCATGTGATTCAAGAAACCTGAGTCGAAGAACCAAGTCTTTGAATCAAAATAATCATATGAAACTTTAGCCATAAAAGACCATAGTTTCATAACCATCTAAATCATCTTGTTCCATTTTTGCTTCATCACAATATTTATCTTTAGTAGTTCCTTTTCCTTTGTTGTATCAATTGTCCTGGGCCATGAGAGCCAATTTCTCACAATTATAACATTACATAATTTTCCTATCAAAATTTTCTTTATGATGAGAAGTCCATCCTCCTCTTTTAGAAGATTCAGGCTTGTCTTCATTCTTCTACTTTTGAGAGTGAGACAAAGAATCCTTCTTATTATTGCTTTTGTCAAATCTACCTTTGAGCTTTCCATATCCACCATGCTTCTTCCAAGTATGAGCTAGCAAAGCCTGAATTGATTTTTGAACACCTTTTTCTTTCAACAATTCTCAACTCATGGGCTTCTTATGAACCTACAAGGTCATCCAACTTCAGCGTAGACAAATCACTAGATTCTTGAATAGCCACAATAATATGATCAAAATGAGAGGTCAAAGGTTCATCACCTTCTCAATGATCATCTTATCTGTCATTTTTTCACCATAATTTTTTATCAAATGAACAAGATTTTGCACCTTGGACACATTGACTGCAAATTTCTCATTTTCTCCCATCTTCACTAACTTATATTGGCTTTGTAAAGACTGCAACTTTACACTTTTGACTTTCTCAGCTCCTTCGTAATATTTGACAAAAGTATTCTATGCCTCTTTCGTAAACTCAACATGAGCAATCCTATCAAAATTTACACCATCAACAGTTGATTGAATACAAAGCGACGCCTTGAAATCCTTCTTTTTGGAGTCTATGTAAAGAGTACGTTGAGCTTCGATTACGTGTGCTACAAACTCAGAAACGCATTTGGTAATCACCTCAATAATATCTTGAAAGCCAAATAGGGACTTCACTTGCTTATGCCAGCGGTTCCAATTCTTGATTCTTGCCATCAAGAATTGGTAGATAGTGTGAAATGTCATTGTTACCATTCATCGTTAAACAAATGCAAATCACCACCCTAAGATACACAACTTTTATGGATGAGAACCAAAGGGTTCGGATACCAATTTGTTGGTGCAAACTCGATGTTTAGAACAAATATTCGACGTAGATATTGGAGAGAGGACAGAAGTTGGGAGTGTAATTGGTAAAGTAATATTATGACAGTGAGAGTTATCAAAATATTATAAACACAAGTGTTTATATACTATATGTAAGATTACTTGTCTCATAAGTAACAATCTAACTACCACAACTAACAATCTTATAACTACCATAACTACTTTAAGTTGGATTTATTTACAACAAGAATGAGACTGAGGTCTTATCCAAGTATTAGTAGGTTAAGAAAACACATGAGGGGATTCATAAGGTGCGTCCCCATAGTTATAGGCTTGGGAAAAAGAAGAACCAACATATTAAGAGCTAGGTTGAGGTTGAAACTGTTGGTTAAACATGTGCAAACATGAGAGAAGTATGGCCAAATTTAAAGCAAACATGACATTGAATATTTGAGTTGCGTCCTCCTCTGCCTCTGCTATACCACGACCACCACACGAGTTAGTACCTCCTCTAAAGAATTTGTACTCAGGTTCATTTAACTAAGGTGGAATGAATTCACGAGAAGTATGAGACAAGTCAAAAGCATCATGTTAACTAGTGTAGGTGAAGTGTGGTTTAGTTTCAAAGACACAACATCAACAACAATTTGTTTCTTGATTTTGTCCAATCTAAGTTCATGAGCAAGAAGAAGGACTTCAACTTTATCAAGATCCATCATATCAAATTTGGTTTCCATAACTGATATTACATGAGCAATAGGATCTCCAATAAAAACAAAAGCATCAGCAAATTTTCAAATGCAAAGAAAGTAATCAACGAACTATGAAAATCACATTAATCTAACATATAAGTATTACAAATTTATACATTTAATATCTTTCGTTTTCTTGAAACAAATGGAATAGTTGAATAAAAAAAGGCAAAAAGAAAGATAGCTGCACTGCAATATTATTTAGCACATCTTTTGAAAGTTTTGGATTTTTCTATGATTAAATAAGCTTTCGTTGATAAAACACACAACAGGGCATTTGGTCTAGTGGTATGATTCTCGCTTTGGGTGCGAGAGGTCCGGAGTTCGATTCTCCGAATGCCCCTTTTTCCATCTCTATCATAATTTTCTTTTGCTTAATATATCTTGCATGACGGCACAATAACGAAGTCAAAGAAACACTCATATCATAGTTATGCACTTAATAATATAAATAATAGCCCAAGATTTTCATAAAGAAATAATAATAATATAACAGTACTACAACATATCATCTTTAACTAGGATACAAGAACTACCATATCTTCCTCGATGTTACATCAAACATAAATCCTAAATCTTCCATAATCTTCCATTACGTGTCGCACACTAAGACACACATGCATATTTATATAATCCAAAAGCCACACACCAATGCAGTAGATTTGGACTCTCCACCTTCTCATTCACACTCCATCCATCACCAACTAGAAGAAAATAAACACTACATAAAAAAAAATACATGAAATTAATTAATTAATTAATTAAACCCTCCCATACAATAACTTTATGTATATATAATAATACTATAGAGTGATTGATTAGGTCATTGATCAAATTAACCATTTACCAAGAGAAATCTCAGCCGTTGATCAAAGGGTTTGTTGTGGAAGATCCATAACCATTCATCATGCCACTCCATGATCCATATCCAGCATCAGAGCAACCTTGATCTTGTTGCCATTCAAGAGATAGTAGTTTAGGGTTTGGCTTCACATCAATTGAACCATTATGATCCTCATCATGAGCATCATATGGAAGCATGAGTCTTTGACAAGAATCCATTAAATAACCTCCATTGTTATTGTTTCCATCAAATGATGATGACATGCCACCAAATGAAGAGTGAAAATTCTGTTGCAATTGAAGCACATTTTGGTTTTGACCATTCATCATGTCTCCAACACCCATGTTCATACTCATGTGATCATTGTTTCCAAAAAAGTTATCAAAATTCCTAGAGCTACTTCCAATTATGCCTTCTAGTTTACTCTCCATCATGAAATCAATAGGCCTAGGATTCTCAAGCATGCAAGCATTGAAATTAGGGTTTCCTAATGCACCAGAAGTACTACTCCCTAGTAAGTTACTAAGGTGAGAGAATTGCACATCAGGGAAAGAAAGATGAAGATCCTTAGGGTTGTTGTTGTTGTGATTATGATGATGGTATGAATAAGAAGACCCTTGTTGAGGTTGGTTTTGAATATGATTTTGAATATTATCATTAGGTTTTTTGGAAGAAACTTTCTTGTTTTTTCTACAACCTCCACCAACAGGAATGTTTCTTAGGGTTCCTCCTTTGGTCCAATACCTTCTACAAGTCTTGCAGAAGTACCTAGGCTGAGAGAGACTGTAGTTGTTGTAGTAGCAGAATTTGGTGTGAGTTGAATCACATCTTGGACATTTTAGAGAAAGGTCATGTGGTGGTCTTAGCCTCCTTTGATCTATCATGGAGGATGGTCTTGAACATGTTAGCATGTCACCAGATAATGGTGAAGATGAATCCATTCCTGACTCATCGTGAATTGTGCCCTGACATTTTGTATAAAAGAAACTAGAAGTTAGTATATTTATGATAAAAGTTAAAGTAAAAAAATGTGTTGATTTGGTGTCTTGTTGGACTTGGATTGTTATACATTGTCTTTTTCTTTTTCATTCTTTTTGTTCTCTTTCTAGCTAGCTAGCTTCTTCTAGTTTTGTTTTTCTCTTTTTTTAGTTTTCATTCTTCACTTTTAAATTTTAATCATGAGATCAATGAGTCAAAAACATATAATGCAGCACTTTTAATTAAATTCTATAGAATTTCAGGAGATCAGTCTCACCGTCTACTGGCCACAACCCAACTAAAGGCAGAAAAAACATCGGTAGAAACCGGTAAAGACCTATTTGACATAAGAATAGTTGACACCTTGAATATAATTAAGTTGATTATTAATTTGTAAAGAAGAAACTGAAAAACTACTATAGCATTGATTTAAATAATGCATGTGGTAGTGATATAGCATGATAAAGAAAATGAGAGGCAAATGGTAAACAATGTGCATGTGCATGTGCATGGTATACCTGCAACCAGTGATCTGCAGATGAATCCATATTGCAGACGTGAAGAGAAGATAAACCCATTCAAAAGCCAAGAATTGAGCAGTGTAGTTGGTTAAACTAAGTATCACTCACTCACAGTCAAACTATTATACTGTATCAGTATTCATAGTGTAAGAAGAGAAAGAAAGAAAATGAGAGAGGTAAGTGTGTTAAGTGAGAAGAAACTTGCATGTGTTAGTGTGGTTTGCATTGCAACAACATGGGACAGGACAAGTGAATAAGAAGGAAGAAAAAGGTGAACTCAAGGGTAGTGAGAGAGTTAATCACTTAATTGGCATGTTGTCTGTTGCATCCTAAAGGAAAAAAACTCGTCGGTGATAACAATGGTGGGCCTTAACCTGTCTCTCAAGAAACGGAGGGTTGAGATTTGGAGAGAGGGAGTGAAGGTGTTGATGTGGATGAATGAGAGACGTTGATGATGATTTGGTGGGAGTGAAAGAATAGATATATACGTAAGAGTAGTCGTATCTGACGTGAGAGAAGGTGAGAAATGAGAATATTTGAGAGGTTCTATTATCGATAAAGAACGCATACCGAAAGAGCACTCTACTTAACAGCCCCACATCGTTTGGACCCACTCCACCTCCTTCCACAAGCAAGGGATATATTCTCCTTATTCAGAAGTTTTCAATCCTTCACGCGCCTTCTTGTCTGCCTTCATTCCTCTCTTTCTATTTCAGAGACTAGACAAAATCATCTAAGATATTCCAAATGTATTTGTTTTTAAAAATAAGTAAGGCCTAGGTTGCCTAGAAATTTAGGATAAGTTGTTAATTAAAATAAGTAAGATGTATTCTATTAACTAATTCTAACACTTAATTATGACATATGGACCATTGTTTTAAAAATAGGATTAAACGGGAACCAGAAGGATCATTGGTCTGGTAAAATTGTTGGATCAAATAAATTATTGGACTAGTGAGAATCGGCCAAAATCGGTAAAAATCGACGAACCAGCAGTTTTGAAAAATCGAAGGGTTAAATGCTTGTTTTTTCCTCATACAAAATGACGTCATTTTGATAACTTTTTTTAAAAAATAAAATTAAAATATCGAACTGTGGTTCAACCTACCTAGTCAAGCGTCAATCACCACTGGACCAACTAACAATTGGTAAATATAAATAGATTTTGTTCTAAATTTTTTGAAACAACTTTCTCTATTTGGAATTAAGTTTATTGGAGACTGTAATTATTTCGTCATTCAGTTTATGTTACAATTAGACTTTGTTCAATTTTTTTTTTTGTATTTTATATTATTTTGTTATATGTGATGATTAATATATTTAGAATTTGAATTAAAATAATAAACTTGTGAAATTGTGATATTTTAAAATTGTGTAGGTGTCGTAATTTTTTTGAAAGACATAGTCATCCAGTTTGAGTGATTTAATAACTATATAATTTGGTTATAGCGACAAGTTTATTCAACCGAGTTATCTTGTTTAATCTGGTTTAGTCATGTGATTCGACCATTGACACAATGGTTCGTCCAATGAACTAGTGACCCGACGCCCTTACGGCTTATGATCAGTTTGGTTTTTAAAACATTAATTTGGACTTTAATTTTGTTATATATTCAATACTTTTCTATTTAATCATAAATCTTATACTTATTAAAACTACAAATGCGTGACAACCTCTTGTAATTAAGGATTGTCAAAGGCTTTAACATTTGTTGTAAGGTTGAGAGTTTATTCACATAGAAGTAAAATTTCTATTTGCGTGTATTTCTGTATTGGAGTTAGGATTTACCTCTCAATCATGATGACGAGATATTTTTAGTTGTATTGGACCTGGATACAAAGCTCATTGAAAATAACAACCACTTAGGAAACGAATAGTTTACCTCCTGATATTCTGAAAAGGGTGATCCACCTGCCCCACGACTTACTCTGTGTCGTTACAGGATGAGGACACGTCATTCACCAATTTCCACATTGGGAGACTTAGGCCAGAGAAGGGCGAGTTATCTAATAGAAGGATAATACTTTTGATAAAAAGGTGAAATGAAGGTCTTCATATCGCCTCTTAAGACCTTCTCATAAATATATCGATGCACATCTCTGAATCAAGTCTGAAACAATTCATCACAAGTCAATTGTTGTGTTTGAGATTTGATCATAATGGTTTAAGTCAATTGCATGAGTTAATGAAACAAGAACCATATGTGATATCAATTCAAGTCATGTGGTAAGTGAAATCTCAAACTATTTTGAAAAACTTGAAAAGTTGAGATTTCTGATGTGTGTGACTAGAGTCATTCACAATCATGACTCAAATCAAACCAAAACGTGAAATCTTTTATGCCTGTGATTCGAATCACAGTTTACACATGATTCTAATCACGCAACTCTGTGACTTGAATCATAAGTTGTACATGAATCGAATCACAGACCTCCTTTCAGTCACTATCTTGTGTGATTTGAATCAAATTTAACGCATGACTTGAATCACGAACATGTGTGACTCAAATCACAAGAAAATGGCTCACTTTATTATGAGATCTTGTTTCATACTACTTGCTCATTTGACTCAAATCATGAAATGCTCTTGACTAGAATCTAACTAACTTTTTCCATCCATTTTTGTGTTTAATTTCAAGCACGTAAATCATTTTGCCATCTCATTTCCAAAAAAAATAATAATTGATGAAGTCATAATCTACATTGTGATTTTTTAAAATCAACACTCTCATTTTTTAAAGTTCAAAAAATGTTGAAAACAAATTTCTTTCATCTTCAACCTCTAGATTTGATTTCACAACTTAATTATAAGATATTTGTAATTGATTGAGGGAGACACCTTGTTAAAACTAATCGTTCTTGAAGATTTTGATGAGATTTTTTTGAAGCCTGCAAGATTGAGGTTGTTGTCATTAATGCTGACAAATTCCAGTAAAAAGAAGAAGGTTCTTTTCTCCGGGTGATTTTGGTAGTGACTGTATGGAAGGCTACAAACAAGGTGGAGTTCTTCTCAAACCTTCAGACAATTCATCGCACAAGAAATTATTGGGATCAAGGGTTTATTGCCACACACGAAGACTATGAGCAAATGGGTGAAGCTGGAAGATTCAAGAAACCTCAATCGAGTAAAGATTACTCATAAGAGTTTGACATTACGTTGTATACAAGTCAAGATCCAGATAGGAGATTTATTTTTTCCAGCATTATTGTGGATTAGTGATAGTATGAACTCTTGCAATATTTTTCAAAATAAAAAGGAACAGAAAAGGTTCTAATGAGAAAAAATGCGATGATGAACGTCGAACTACTATACATTAGGTTTTCAATTTTTAGCGGAGTTTATCATTTATTCAATTGGTAGCAATTTATTACGTACGGTTAGAATTTGTACCTAATCAAGCTTTAGTGATGATTAAATTCTAGAAATTATTATCGTTAGAATTCGATCACAATTGAAATATCGTATAAGACACATCTTGTGTAATATAAAATCCTTCAATCATTTGTTGTTGAACAATCTGTGAGTTTTATATTGTGTATTTATCGACATGATCAAATTCCATAAAATTATAATCTTTCCATTTTAGCTTTAAAACTTCCGCACACACTTTTGAAAAACCTCGGATAATACATTTTGGAGAATCAAGCGAATTTAATTATTCTTTTTAAAGGGTCTATTCATTCCCCCTCTAGACCGTTTCATTACTCTATATTCTCTTCCAACAATTGGCATCAAGAGTTAGTCTTTTGATTGTGTCTAATTGACTCCAAAAGTTTGAGAATATGGCGGAAAATGGCAATCTAAAAGGAGTGTATAATATAGCACTTGTTTTCAAAGGCGAAATTATACTCGTTGGAAAGAGAACATGTACTTACACTTACTATCAGTTGATAAAAATCTATGGGTAGTCGTCACCGAAGGATCTTTTATTCCTGCAGGCTACAATGACGTTGTTAAACACCCAAAAGATTGGACAAATGATGAAACCAAAAAGGCTTAATGTGATTTTAAGGCAAGGAACATACTTATCTCCCCTTTAAGTACGAAAGTATTATACTCAATTTCTCATTATAAGAGTGATAAAGGTATGTGGAACGCTCTCTCCAAACTCTATATGAGGGAACATATGACTTCAAGGATTCCAAAGTCAATATGTTTATAGAGGACTTCAAACTTTTTCATACGGAACCCATAGAATCCGTGAATTCCATACAAACTAGATTCCTCCACTTAATCAGCAAACTAAGCAACTTGGGAAAAATCTATTCTATCAAAGCTTATACTAACAAAATATTATGATCTATGTGCAGGGAGTGGTAACCAAAGGTTACCCCTATAAAATAATCTAACGATCTTAATACTTTGGATATTACAGAGTTGTTTAGGAAGTTAGTCAAGTATGAAAATGAATTAAAATGACTCGCGGATAGCAAAGTAAAGTCAAAAAAGAAAGAGAAATGGAAAGAAGAGGGATGAGATCTTTCTTTGAAATCTTCATCATCTAAAGCGGAGAAGTAAAAGGAAGAAAGTGACAACTCTGATGAAGAAGCACTTAAACAAGGGGAGACAAGTTTTTTCGTCAGACGCTACAATAGATACTTGAAAAGAAACAAGCTCAAGCATTCCGAGAAAGGCTTAATAAATTTCAAAAATACTCACCCGCCTAAGAAAGAACAAAAGAAAAAGGATTATGACATTACGAGTTACGAGTGTGGAAAATAGAGACATTTTATAAGCACTTGTCCAAGTCTCACCAAACATTATAAAAAGAAAGATAAGGAATTCTACAAGACGGAAGAAAAAATCTCCAAAGGTCGTAGAGCCTATATCGCGTGGGAAGAAGAGGATGAGAGCTCCTCCTCATATTCTTGCTCAAGTTCAGATGATGAATTTGTCAACCTATGTTTGATGGCACGTAAGAAAGGTGAAACTTCTAGGTATATACTTCTGAACACGATGATGAATATTCATATAGTGAATTGTCGAAAGCGTTTAATGATATGTATATGGATTCTATAAATGCTTTTAATAAAATTTCTCTCCAAAAGGAAATGATTTTAAAATGTTGTGAATTCAATGCCAAGAACAAAGTATAATACAAGGGAAGAATAAAGGACAAGGAAGAAGAGGAACACAATAATTGGTTATAACTGCTATTCTTTCACTTTCTCTTAAAACAAGATTACAAGTTTACAAGAATAAAAAATAACCTCTCTCACCCTAAATTAGGATTTGCAGCTTTTTTAATGATGAGAGACTAGTATGCTATTTATAATAAAACCTAACATACTAACTAATGGGCTTTTGCCACAAGGCCCATTACACAAGCCAACTTAATAAACAAGCTAACTTAACAAATTAGGGTTTAAACACTAAAACCTAATTTAACATGCTAACAACCCTAGCATCTTCGACACAAGCATGTGAACAACCTTCGACTTCATGCTTATTCTTGTCGAACCAAGAAGCTACCCTTCGACCATACTAGAGTTCGATCCAATATCTCACAAATCTCCACCTTGGACCTAACTCTACAACGTCAATGGAACAAACTAGCTTTCTTCATGCAGCTTTATCAACTGCATACAGTGGAGAAACTTGCAACTCGGCAATGTCTTGGTGATCATATCAGCAGCATTGTCTTCAGTCGAAACCTTCAACACTTGGACTTCTCCACGCTCGATTACTCCTCTGACGAAATGCAGCCTCATATCAATGTGTTTAGTTCGCTCATGATAGGCTGAATTCTTCGACAGGTGTATTGCACTTTGATTATCACATTTAACAGTGATACCTCGACCTTGAAGTTTCAGCTCCTTCACAAAACCTTCAAGCCACAATGCTTCTTTCACAGCTTCAGTTAGGGCAATATACTCCGCTTCAGTGGTTGATAGAGCAACAACCTTCTGAAGTGTTGCTTTCCAACTAATTGCAGTGCCAAACATAGTGAAAACATATCCCGAAATAGATTTTCTGGAATCCATACAACCTGCATAATCAGAGTCGACATATCCTTCTATTACTGCTTTACTATCTTCACCCAAGGCTCCACCATAAATTAGGACTCTATTTAGAGACCCATTTATGTACCTTAAAATCCACTTCAATGTTTGCCAGTGAGCCTTTCCAGGGTTCACCATGTACCTGCTTACAAGACTTACTGCATATGCTATGTCGGGTCTAGTACAGACCATAGCATACATCAAAGAACCAACTATATTAGCATATGGGATGCTATTCATATAGGCTCTTTCGACATCAGTACTGGGACACTAATCAATACTCAGCTTGAATTGAGGGTTTGTTGGAGTCACAACTGGCTTCGAATTCGACATACCAAACTTTTCGAGAATCTTCCGTAGATATGCCTTTTGAGATAAGCATAACTTCGACTTCTTTCTATCTCTTCGAATGTCAATTCCAAGAATCCTGGAAGCAGCTCCCAGATCCTTCATATCGAACTCCTTATTGAGTTCAGCCTTCACCCTCGTCACATCTTCAACATTGTTGCTTGCTATGAGAATATCATCCACATAAAGCAACAAAATAACAAATGAATTACCAGGTCGAAATCTGAAGTAAACGCAGTGGTCGAATTGACTTCTAATGAAACTTATGCGTGCCATGAACTTGTCGAATCTCCTATTCCACTGTCGAGGAGATTGTTTCAGCCCATACAAAGATCTCTTTAACTTGCACACATAATCTTCCTTCCCCTTTTCGACATACCCTTCAGGTTGCCTCATCAGGATCGTTTCATCTAGATCACCATACAAGAACGCAGTCTTCACATCCATCTGTTCCAGTTCAAGATCGAATTGTGCTACCATGGCCAGTAGCATTCGAATGGACCTATGCTTCACAACAGGAGAAAACACATCATTGAAGTCGACACCTTCTTTCTGAGTGAAACCCCTTGCAACTAACCTTGCCTTGTATCTTTTTGACGTCACTCCTTCAATTCCTTCCTTAACTTTGAAAATCCATTTACAGCTGACTAACATTGCCCCAACAGGTTTATTGATCAGTTCCCAAGTATGATTATCATGAAGAGATTTCATCTCATCATCCATGGCCTTCAGCCATTCAGTCTTATTTCGACTCCTCATAACTTCCTTATAGTCTCTAGGTTCTTCGTCTAGAACCTCACTTGCAGAGATTAAGGCATAAGCTATAAGATCTGCATCTCCAAGTCTCTGAGGTGGCTTGATGACTCTTCTCGACCTATCTCTCGATAATAGGTAGTCATCGTCAGTTTCCTCAACTTCAGCATCTTCTGCTTCTTCTTCGACTTCATCTAGGATATGCAATTCAGCATCAACATGCTCCACCTCAACAGGAATCTCTACCTGTTCCAGCTCTTCGTCAGATGTTTCTGTACTTCGACCAACATCATCAGTTTTCTTAAAAGCCATTTCAGCTTCATTGAAAACTACATCTCGACTGGTGATACACCTCCTGTGACCTGGCTCTAGGCACCATAGCCTATAAGCTTTGACTCCTTCAGGGTATCCCATGAACATGCATTTCAGAGCTCTAGGTTCGACCTTGTCTTGCCTAGTGTGAGCATAGGCTACGCAGCCAAATACTCTCAGTTTGTCGAGATCTGGTGGATGTCCCGACCAAACTTCTTCAGGTATCTTCATATCTAACGCTGTCGAAGGACATCTGTTTATTAGATATGTTGTTGTCGAAACAGCCTCAGCCCAGAACACCTTCTTTAACCCAGCACTAGTCAACATACATCTGACTCTCTCCAAAATAGTTCGATTAAACCTTTCAGCCAAACCATTTTGTTGTGGAGTACCTGCAGTAGTTCTATGCCTTGCAATACTAGAGGCAGCACAAAAGTTGTCGAATGCCTCATTGCAAAATTCAAGGCCATTGTCGGTTCTCAACCTCTTGACCTTTCTGCCAGTCTGATTTTCAACCAGAGTCTTCCAACTTTTGAAATTCTCAAAAGTTTCATCCTTAGTCTTCTGAATGAATACCCATAATTTTCTGGAATAATCATCTACTAGGGATAGAAAATACCTTTCTCCTGAATGTGATGGACACCTTGCATGCCCCCAAAGATCAGCATGGATGTAGTCAAGGGATCCATGTGTTCTTTGTTTGCCTTTGTTGAACTTCACTCTGCAAGATTTTCCAAGTACACAGGGTTCACAAAACTTCAGCTTTTCGACTTTGTCTCAACCAAGCAGATTTTGTTTCCCTAATTCGACCAGACCCCTTTCACTGACATGACCCAATCTCATGTGCCAAATTTCTATTTTCGACAAAGGTTTCGTGGATGCAACATTTGTCGAACCACTTACAACTTCAGCCTCAAGGGTATACAAGCCTTGTTTCTTCACGCCTCTCAAGACTTCCTTCGAACCCTTCATGTCTCTTAGGATACTTTTCTCTCCTTGGAAAACATATCCTTTCTTGTCGAATTCACCAAGAGAAAGCAGATTTCTCTTCAAATCAGGAACATACCTGAATTCAGTCAACAACCTTATTGACTCATCATGGAGCTTGAATCTCACAGATCCAACACCTGCAATCTTGCAAGCCTTGTTGTTTCCCAGCAATACTGATCCACTATCTTGATCACATAATTCCTCGAACAAGTCTTTGTTTGGAGTCATGTGCCAAGTGCAACCTGAATCCATAATCCACTCCTTCTTAGAGTCACTGCTTGAAACCACAAGAACATCAGATGATTCGAAATCATCTTGAACAATGGCAGCGTTGCCATTATCCTTACCTCCATGATATTTCAGGCTTCAGGGCACACCTTTCTTGTGTGACCCTCCTTCTTACAATGGTAGCATCGAATGCCGGATGCTTCGCCACTGTAAGACTTTGACTGGCTTTTGCCTTTCTTCTTGTCGAACTTACCATCCTTTCGTCAGAGTTTTCCTTTAACGGCCAAACCTTCGCCAACAGTCGAAGGTTTATGCTCCTTTCGTTCATTCAAGTCCTTAGAGTACAAGGCTGATTGAACTTCTTCAAACGTCAGGGACTCCATTCCATACAAGAGAGTTTCTTTGAAGTGAGCATGTGATCGAGGCAAAGAACACAATAGTAACAGCGCTTGATCTTCATCATCGATCTTCACATCAATATTTTCAAGATCAAGAATCAGCTTGTTGAACATATCCAACTGCTCAGCCAATACTTTGTCTTCAATCATCTTGAATGAATACAAAGCTTGCTTCAGGTAGAGTCGATTTACCACCGATTTGGTCATATACAAACTTTCAAGTTTCACCCATAACCCTGATGCCGTCGTCTCCTTTGATACCTGCCAAAGAACCTTATCACCAAGACTCAACAAAATTGCGCTGTGTGCTTTCTCGATCATATTCGTCTTCTCCGCTGCCGTCAATTCTGCATTCATGGCTGCCTCTCCCTTCAACGCTTCCAAATAACCCTGCTGAACCAGTAGGGCTTTCATCTTCAAACGCCACAGACCGAAATCATTCACTCCGGTGAACTTTTCAATCTCATACTTTGTTGAAGGCATCTTCTCCACGCTCACCGCACCAATTTGTTGTGAATTCAATGCCAAGAACAAAGTATAATACAAGGGAAGAATAAAGGACAAGGAAGAAGAGGAACACAATAATTGGTTATAACTGCTATTCTTTCACTTTCTCTTAAGACATGATTACAAGTTTACAAGAATAATAAATAACCTCTCTCACCCTAAATTAGGATTTGCAGCTTTTTTTAATGATGAGAGACTAGTATGCTATTTATAATAAAACCTAACATACTAACTAATGGGCTTTTGCCACAAGGCCCATTACACAAGCCAACTTAACAAACAAGCTAACTTAACAAATTAGGGTTTAAACACTAAAACCTAATTTAACATGCTAACAGCCCTAGCATCTTCGACACAAGCATGTGAACAACCTTCGACTTCATGCTTATTCTTGTCGAACCAAGAAGCTACCTTTCGACCATACTAGAGTTCGATCCAATATCTCACATAAAACTTCAAAATGAGATAAATAATATTGATTGCACTTTGGATTCCTTTAAGGAAGCACATACATCTCTAGTTAATGAGCACTGTAATGTTTCTGACACTTTAGTTTATAAGGTAGGTAAAGTAGACTGTGTTACTTGTCCATATTAAAAACTTGAGATAGAAAATGAGATAAATAATGTTAATTGTGCTTTAGATTGTCTTAAAGATGCACATACATCTCTAGTTGATGAGTGTTATAATGTTTCCAATACTTTAGTTGAAAAGATAGAAAAATTATAATGTGTTACATCTCCAACTTTAAAAATTGAAATTGAAAATCTCAAAGGACAATTAACTCATGCTACTTCACTATCTTGTACTTGTTATAGCTGTTCATGTGATAGAGGGACAATTTTCAAGAAAAATCCTCATGTCACTAGGAGAAATAGAAAAATCTTTTCCTCTAAAGATATGTTTCATTACTGTGGTGATAAGGGACACATAAGGCCTTTTTTCATATTAGGAACGTTCAAGTTCCCAATGGTAAAATGACATGGATTCATAAGTGTACCTCAACTAACCCTAA
The DNA here is from genome assembly GCF_029867415.1 of Vicia villosa. NCBI lineage: Eukaryota > Viridiplantae > Streptophyta > Magnoliopsida > Fabales > Fabaceae > Vicia > Vicia villosa. The sequence continues at coordinate 214,474 of NW_026706052.1, forward strand.
AGGATCCAACAAAATTTGGCACCTAGTTCTATATATTGATGTTTTATGCACGAGTGTCTAGGAATCTTAATGTATTCTCAAGACAAGTGAAGGAAGATGTATCCAATCATATTTTTGATCTTATTGTATTCATTTTGTTGTATTAGTGCTATTTGCTAATGTTACTTTTGCAATAAGTTTAGTTCTAGATCATTCTAATTGGTATGGTTGTCCCTTTCTTCTCTATTTTTGTGTACTTTCACTTAATTTATCTTAATTGTTTTGTTGCATCATGGTTATTCATCTATCCTTCATACGCATCATAATTATTTTTCAAATGCATGAAAATTATTTTTCGTATGCATTAAAGTTGATTTTTATTTGCATCAAAATAAAGTTTTAATTACATTAAAAATCTTTTTTATTAAATTCGCCTTGAATTAAACGATTTTCACATTAAATTTTTTCCATAAGCAAAGCATGTTCATTCTAGTTCAAATTTACTTTTATGATATCATTTTCACTTCTACTAATGAATCTATTTGCAAGATGTTTACTAGTGCCACGTAACGAACTTGAGATATCTCTTATGAGAGAGTTGACATATTTCTTTGGATTACTAAAAAAGCAAGACGAAGAAGGCACTTTCATAAAACAAACAAAATATTGCTTAGAGCTTCTCAACACCCATGGCTTCGAATGCACTTATTGACAAAGATGAGAATGAAGTGGTTTTCGAGATCACCAGGTATAGAGGTATAATCGGATCTGTCATACCTCAAAATTTGCCCATCTCATTTCACCTTTCAAACTCATACCAAAGTTCAAGACTCAAGGATATACTCTCCTAAACAATGACCTCCTGAACTAGGGTTTTGATTTCTCTGAAGAAAATGAATGAATCAAGATCTCCAATGGATTTCATATGGATTATGATGTTTCAAACTATCTCTATGGCAAAGTACAAGCTTCAATTCCAAGGGTTTCTCAGTCAATTGTTCAGAAAGTCAACAGTCGACTAGTTTGACCTAAAAGTCAACTGTGGTCAAAGTACAGTCAAAATTCCTGTTTTTTGTCAACATCCTTATTTTGAAGTACCATTCATCATTTTATCAAGGATTGATCATGATTCATCAAGGAAAGTTCAGAAATCAACAAAACATAAAGTTTCTAAATTAGGGTTTTTTGACTTAAAGTCAACTGAACTTTGACCAGCCATAACTTCCACATGGAACATCAGAAATTTTCCATCCAATGCTCAGTTTGAAGGAAAATTAATTCTCTACAACTTTGTATCTCACAAGCCAAGTCTAAAAATGCTTCAATTGAGAGATATGGATCAAAATATTATAGGTCCTTTTTGAAAGTCAATCAAAAGCATTTTTTTGTCAAAGCCCATATCATCAAGATAAAATCCTCAAATGGAAAAAAGCTTCCAAATTGGATTGTAGAGGACATCTTGGGCTTTCCAAAAAGTCTTAGATCATATCCATGTGATAAATATTGAATGAGTTATGGCTTGCACAAGTTGGTCAATTTTTGAGAATTTTATGAAGCCCTAATTGACTATTTTCACACTTTTGAGTATTGGGCCCTAACATTTGGAGTTCCCACGTGATATTAAGATAAAAAAGGTCCCATTAGTCAAATATTACTTATTTTATGAATTTATTTCATTTATATTTGATTTTATTCAAATAAAATCATAAGATAATTATGTGATTGATGAATCAATTTTCTTCCTTGATCAAAATGTGATTGAATCTCATCTAATGGCTAGGATTAAAAGGGAAATATGCAAAAAATAGGATTGGCCAAATATAGTAAGATTTTATGCAAAAATCAATCAAATATTTTCTCAATTTCTTTTCCAATCAAAGATGTGATTTTGTCCAAAGTTTTCAACCCTAATTCTACCTATATATATCCTCTAAACCCTCAGCCTTGGGGGACACGAGACCCAGCCACAAAAAATCTCTCCACACTTCCAAAAAATCAAGAATCTAGGGCGCATAAGTTCTTGCAATACCTCCATTCTCCAGCAAAACTAATCGTTGTATTTCGTTCCTAAGGTAAAAGAGAGTAAGTTTACACTCATGTCTAAGACGAAAAGCATATAAAACACTCATCCATATTGTTCATAATTGTTCATGTTCTTGAATTTTCGTTCTTCATATGTTAATGTGTGTTTACGTGATTTAATGTTACTGACATGTTTGTGACGATGTTTAAAAGAGATTTAAACCCTTGAAGCATTGCTTGCACGTGAGAATACCAAAACACCATGCTTAGGGCTCAAAGCTTATATTGCTTCGTATCCATGTTTCCAAGCGTTTTTAGACAAAAATAACACCACCATTGGATTCAGAAGGTACCAATTGGTGGATCTGGGCTTTATTTGGTTTTTGTTAACGCGTATTTTTTGAGTTTGAAGTTGCAGAAAAAACGAAGGTTATTCCGCTGGTAAAAGCGAAGGAAAATTCGTGACTAATTCCGCAGGAAAGTTAAAGGAAGAAGATGAAGTACAGCAGACCACGCGTGGCACAAGGGCATTGGGCAGTCAACAGATTCAAACCTCTCTCCGATCGCGATTGGCCTGTCAATAATCAAAATCTCTCTCTCTGCTCCCCATTGGACCACGCGCGAGGAAGTGGGTCCTGTTTCCGGTTTGTTTGACTTTTTTCCAATTGATGGTGTTTTGATTATATATTATATGCTGGCTTTTGTTTTTACAAGTAAAGAGCGCAGGTTAGTTGGAAAGAAGTGTTGCTGGTGAACGAAGGGCGTGGGTTTGATTCCCTGCCTCTACAAATTATTTTTACCAAATTAAACTGCAGGATCACGTGTGTATTGCCTAAGGGAAACCACCATGCGCCACGCACGTTCGCCCTCTGATCTTCCCAGCGGCCAAATCCGACGCTCCAGGAACATTGCTCTACCATGTTCCTCCAAGACGCTGCAACACAGGAACAGACGCCATTCTTGGGCCTCCTCATTGTTGGGCCATACTCCTCTTTTACTTTTGCACCTCCAAGCCCAGGTTTTGTTATTTTCTTGGTTTCTACTTCTTTTTTTTTTTTTACTTATTTGAGTTATTATTTTTTTATTATTACTTTATTTAACTAAAAACCACCAATTAAAAATCACCAAAAATATTAATTAGATTTCTTTTGATTAAATATTTATTTTGTATTACTTAAAGTTTAATTTAAGTAATTAGATTTCTTAGGATTAGTTTTATAATTAGGATTTAGGATTTCAATTAATTTCTTCAAATCAAACTTTTTCACTAAAATCTCAATTTGCGATTCTCTTCTCATCTCAAAACTCTTGAATGTCGCATGGTTGTTTAAATTTAGTCATTTATTTAAATTACTCATTTTACCCGTTTATTTAATTTCTAGAAATTATGTATAGGTTGCTTATTCAATTTTCATGTAATAGTAACTAGGATTTATTTTCTCGCACTTTAATTTCCGCATCCCCCATTTTTTGGTTATGTATCCCCCTAATCCCGAAGCCTTGTAATAGCGTAGGACATTTACGTTTCTGCATTTTATTTTTCTGCATGACATTAACTGCTATGGTTAGTAATTATAGGGAGTGCAAGATAATTAAATGAACGTAGCTCACTAATACAAGATAAAATAATCGAATTGAACAACATGATTGGTGCACACACACACCTTTAGGGTAACCTCTTATGTTGCCTTGTTGCCTGTTGCCTTTATTTGTGAAAAAGAGTCAAGTCCCTCGGATATAGGGATACCTTAGCTTGGTGCCTTCGATTCAAAATCACCTTGTCCCTCCGATAAAAGATCATAGTCCCTTCGAGTTGCCTACGATAAATATGATCTCGTCCCTCGATTAAATGGTGATAGTCCCTTCGATTGCTAAGGTATCCTTACTGTTGCCTAAATGACTATTATATCCTTTCCCGAGACTAACTGCCCTTTTTATGGTAGGGACAGTCTTATGACGAACGATACTCTCGATGATCCTTTCAAATCCAATGAAAGACTTCCTGCCCTCTCATGGTATGGATAGACCCTTTCGCCCGAAAAACTTAAAGAACATGAAAGACAAACTTAGGGTAGGTGGTTCTCAATTTCTTGCTCACATTTAAACTTTCAAAAAATACTTTTCACACCTCCTTTTCAAAACAATTTCCAAAAGGCTACGCTTACTTACAAGCTAAAGTCCTTATTCAAATCTTTTCAAATTCACACACGACACTTTTCAAACAATTAAAACAATACAAAGTGAGCTAAGCAATTAAGAGCCCATGGATAACCATGGATACAAAGGGTGCTTACACCTTCCCTTTGTATAACCTACCCCTCGAACTCAAAATCTTTCAAAGGTCTTTCCTTACTCTATTTAATGGCAAGCAGGCCAGATATCATGTTTAGTGTGTGCATGTGTGCTAGATATCAAACGTCATATAAGGAAACCCATTTTAAGATCGTAAAGCATATTTTGAGGTATCTTAACGGAACCTCCCAACACGGTCTTTGGTATCTTAAAGGTAGCACATGTAACTTAGTAGTTTTTTCTGATTCCAATTTCGCGGGATGCAAGTCGGATAGGAAAAGCACTAGTGGTGTAACATCCCGATTTTATTAGCTTATTTGTGTGTTTTATTAATTATTTGTTTATTTGATTATTATGTGGTATTACTAATTAATTAAAATATCTAATTATATGCATATTTGTGTTTTATGGTTTAATTAGGTTATTAGTAGTATACTATGTATTGGGCCTAATTAATAATTGGATGGGTGGGTAATAACATAACTTAGCCCATTAAGAGAAAGATAGTAAGAAGAGGAAAACTAGGGTTTTAGAGATAACACAATTTGGGGAAAAGATGAGAAAGAAGAGAAGAGAGGAGAAAGAACAAGAGAAGAGGAATTGTAGATTTCTTGAAGTTAGAAGGAGAAATTCAAGAGGTAAGGGTTTGAATCCAAGTTCTTATAGTTTACATGATTGGGTAATGTGTTGTTTGTGTAATCTTTCATCTCTCAATTTCATAGTTTTGGAAAATGTTAAGGTTTATGATAAAACAATGAGATTTTATGATTTGGTCATGTTTAATGTGTTGTATGAATGACCCATGGTTAGAAACATGATTAGGAACATTATATGTGTGCCAATTTTGCTTTCATTTGATGTATGAATTGTGTGTAGGTTAATGGGTGTTGTATGAGGGGAATGGGGAAGAAAAATGGTGATTTTCTGAGTTTTACGCAGCATAGGTCGACCTACACAGAGGCATGAGTCGACCTGAGTAGCCAAAACGGCAGAAAATCCATTTTCCTTTAGCATGCGTTGACCTATAGATTCTGTGCGTCGACCTATAGCATCCTTTGCATCGACTCATGGGTCAACGAGAGCTAACCCGAGGGGGATGGCAAATATCCATGCGTCGACCTATGAATTCCTTGCGTCGACCTGCAGATTTCCATTTTTGGCAAATTTTTGTAAAGACCATAACTTTTGATCCGTAACTCCATTTTATGCGTCGTTTGAAGCGTTAGGAAGCTAATGAGATTATATTTATGATAGGATAGAGTTGTTTGATGTTGAATGGTTTAGTTTTAATGTTAATATATGGATAACATGTGACTTACTTATGTGTGCATTATGAATTAATGACTTGTGACTAATATTCATGGATGTGTTAAGTGATGTGATATCCATGATATGTTGGGATGAATATATATATATATACTATTTGTATGTGTCTTGTTGATAATTATCATTTAAATGTGTATGTATCGAGATGTGGATTGAATAATGATGATGCTAGAATTGAATACACGTGATTGATTGATGTGTGTTGAGTGATGCATTGTTTGGCATTGAAGTCATGTTGTGTATATTGTGCAATGTTGGAAAGATGTGATTGTGTAGTTTAAGAGATAGAGAGATCGTCTTAAATGCATGAGTCTTGTTTTGTTGCACACGTACACAAGCATGAGTCTTTGAAAGTGGCAATGTCGAGTAATCTCGCGAAGATTATTTGCTTGTCCCAAATCTAACGTCAAATGGGATTTGAAAGCTTAACGTCATATGGAGCTTTGAGGTGGTTATCCAGTCTATAGAGGAAAGACAATCGGCATGACGGGAAATGATAACGGATGGGATCCTCATGCATATCGCATTGAGTCACACTTGAGTCGCACGTGTCGGTGTGAGATGTTGTTGTTGGTGTGATTTATGTGATATGAATTGTGTGGAATGATGTTGGTGGATATGCATATATGTGGATTTGTGATTCATTTGATATGAATAGTTGTTGTTGTTAGACGCTGGCCTTAGGATCTAGAGGGGGGTGCATAGATCGTTCACAGTTTTACGGATTTAAACGACTTTTCAGCGGAAGTGAATTCTGAATCGACTCGCGTCTATTCCGAACCACTATCGAAACGATTATATATGTGTTTAAAAAACCAGTCAAAGACTTGAAGTAAATGATAAGAGTATATGTTGCAGAATCAAAGCGTTTCTCTTATTGAAAATCAGATTAACTTGTTGTATGATGGACAATGTTTGCAATGCAGTAAGAGTGATAGAAACAAATATACAAACACTTGGTGATAATGATCAAATTGAAGGTAATTCAATGTGTGGTGGATTGTGATGTTTATGTAAGAACTTAATTCACAATCTTAACACTCGAATCGTTGATCAATTTGCTATTATAACCAAATATGAACAGAATGTAAATGAAAAGGTAAAAGCGACAAGAACACGATATTTGTTTAGGCAGTTCGTCGATCGTCCTCGCTACGACTACGTCTGCCCCCAATTCCAAATTGAAATTGGGTAATCTTTCATTAATGTTGAAAGTAGTATATACAAAGAAGATAACAAAGCGATAAACGATAAACCAATTATGTCGATCCTTTGAATCTTCTTCCCCCTTAATCTTTGACCAAGATCAAGGTTATCCAAGAGCTTCACTTTGATTCCCTTCTGCAGTGTCTTGATTCCTTGAACTCCCCGTTCCTCAATCGTTACACTCAGCCGAATCCTCAATGAACGCCTCTTGATAAAAACCCCCAAGAACCACCCGTCGTGGAGGACAAAACCCGCAGATTTTATTCACCAACAAACCCCACAAACCTTCACCCACTAGGAATCTTCAATTCCGTTCCATGGACGTTATCGAACTCATCACTAACCCGCAACGCAAGAATGATTATGTGTAATTGTGTTGGAGATGATGAAGAACGAAGATGAGAAGCGTTTGTGTATCTTTCAGTCGTTGGTGTTGTTTTGAATAATTACCCTTGGACAATATATATGATAGCTTAACAGTTGGAGATGAGAAAAACAAAATTTTTGGCATTCTTGATCAGTTAGGTCGACCTCTTGTAGAGCTTAGGTCGACCTAGCAGTGCTTGCAGAATTTTGCTCCCAGTTAGGTCGACCTGTTTAAGGAGTAGGTCGACCAGAATCCTCTCAAAATGCATTCTGGAGACATTTTCACAGATTAGGTCGACCTAGTCGTTGTGTAGGTCGACCTAGCAGACTGGTATGTAAATTTCATCAATTTAGGTCGACCTGGATGATGTGTGAGTCGACCTAGCAGAAGTATGTAGATTTTTCTCCATTTTAGGTCGACCTGGGTTGATGGTAGGTCGACCTAACTGCTGGTTTTCTGCATTCTTCTTGATCTGCTTGTGTTGAGTCGACCTAAAGTATAATAGATCAACCTGTACTTGTCATGAGTGATCAATGCTTGCTTTTCTTTGAGTTTTCTGCTTCCGCCTTGTTGTTTGAATGCTCATTTGAGTTTGCCATAAATCAAAAACATCTTTGAGTGTAATCTTGTATTCACATGCTCCCCCTTTTTGATGATGGCAAACCATTAGTCGAAGCTTTGGTGGTAAGTGATAAAGACTCAACAGAGCTCCCCCGTACATCCAGCATCTATCTCTCAACAAGTCAATCTCTCAACACAGCTCCCCCGTACACTCAGCATCTATCTCCCCCTTTGTCAACATCAAAAAGAGATACAACGAAAATAGAAGAGTAACGAGAGAACCATAGATAAAATGCTAGCATTCATAAAAGGTAGTCAGTTATAGCATGAGAGTCAAATGAGCAAGAGCGATATATGTATGAAGTCACTATAAGCATGTTAATTGATAGCATATCATAGTATCAATAATATTTTTGGAAGTGAACAACAATAACGTTACCGCTTTCTCAACTTTAATGGCAGCCTTTAATCAATGTGGAATGACGCCTGGCTAGATGATGAACTACCTTTACGCTAAGAAAAATGTTAGCAAGAGAGAACATATACATATATATAAAGTAAAGGAATAATATTAAGAGAGAACAAACGTAATTAGCCCAAATTAGAGATATCGAGTATCCCTAATTCCCTACGAATGTTGAAGTATTGCTCCGTTGCTAGAGGTTTGGTGAATATGTCAGCTAGTTGCTTCTTGCTTTCTACATGTTCAAATGTAACATCTCCTTTTTCTACATGATCTCGTAGAAAGTGATGTCTTATTTCAATATGCTTGGTACGTGAGTGTAAGACAGAATTTTTACTCAAGTTTATGGCACTTGTGTTATCGCACATGATAGGTATGCGATCAAGCTTAATACCAAAGTCAAGAAGTTGTTGCTTGAGCCATAATATTTGTGCACAGCAGCTTCCAGCAGCTACATATTCTGCCTCAGCAGTAGATAATGCAACCGATACTTGTTTCTTGCTATGCCAACTTATCAATGAACTTGAGAATAGATGACACGCTCCACTTGTGCTTTTTCTATCGGATTTGCAGCCAGCAAAATCTGAATCAGAGAATCCTACCAAATGACACTCATTTCCCTTTGGATACCATAGGCCATATGTAGTAGTTCCACGTAAGTATCGCAGAATTCTTTTGACGGCTTTCAAGTGAGATTCTTTTGGACAAGATTGATATCTTGCACACATACACACACTAAACATGATGTCTGGTCTTGAGGCAGTAAGATACAATAGTGAACCTATCATACCTTGGTATAATTTTACGTCAACCTCTTTACCTTTCTCATCTTTGTCTAGATTAGTATTTGTTGCCATAGGTGTGTCAATTTCTTTTGCTTCACTCATTCCAAATCTTTTGAGCAGCTCCGTACAGTATTTAGTTTGATTCACAAACGTTCCATGACTGAGTTGCTTGATTTGTAGGCCAAGGAAGAAATTTAGCTCACCCATGAGACTCATCTCAAATTCACTCTGCATAAGCTTAGAAAAATCTTTGACAAGTTTTGCATTAGTCGACCCAAATATAATGTCATCTACATAAATTTGGACTAAGAGAATATCTTTATCTTTTCTTTTAATAAAGAGAGTAGTGTCAACTTTACCCCTAGAGTACCCTTGACTAAGGAGAAACTTGCTCAAACGTTCGTACCAAGCCCGAGGGGCTTGTTTAAGACCGTATAGAGCATGTTTCAGCTTATAGACATGAGTTGGGTACATGTAATTCTCAAAGCCGGGTGGCTGAGCAACATAGACTTCTTCATTTATATAGCCATTTAGAAAGGCACTTTTAACATCCATTTGGAATAGTTTGAAGTCTTTAGAACAAGCATAAGCAAGTAAGAGACGAATAGCTTCGAGACGTGCTACAGGAGCGTATGTCTCTTCATAATCAATACCTTCCTCTTGATTATAACCTTGGGCAACTAATCTAGCTTTGTTTCTAGTAATAACGCCGTTTTCATCAAGTTTGTTACGAAAAACCCATCTAGTGCCTATTACTTGATGATCTCCCGGATGAGGGACTAAGTCCCAAACATCATTCCATTTAAATTGGTTTAATTCTTCTTGCATGGCCATTAGCCAATGCTCATCAAGTAATGCATCCTTAGCGTTTTTCGGCTCAACTTGTGAAACAAAAGCAAAATGATGACAGAAGTTACTTATCTTTGAGCGTGTTGTAACGCCCCTTGAGATGTCTCCTATTATATTGTCAATTGGATGGTCTTTCACGTTTGTCCAAGCCTTGGGAAGTTCTTCATTGTTTGAGATGCTTTCTTTTTCATTTTCATTGTGAGACTCATCTTTCTCTCTCTCAGCATCTTTCTTTACAATACTTTCATTCTCGTCTTCCTTATCCTTGACAATGTCTTCAGTGGACGGACCTGCACCATTAAATGAAAGACCTTTCTCGACATATTTTGCATAAGATTCATCAAAAGACACGTGTACTGACTCTTCTACTATAAGTAATCTCTTATTATATATCAGATATGCTTTGCTAGATTGTGAGTAACCAAGGAATATGCCCTCATCAGCTTTAGCATGTAGATGTTGTTTACTCTTAAGCTCTTAAACATAATGTCTCTTTTCTTAGTATGTTCTATTGTGCAGCCAGAATTTGTAAACATTACTTTAAAATCTTTGTCACACAATTGACTTATACTTAAAAGATTATGTTTAAGACCTTCTACTAGCAGCACATCAGTTATAGTAGTGGTAGAAGGGTTACCTACACTTCCTTTACCAAGTATGGCTCCCCGATTGTTATCTCCATAGGTGACATACCCCTTTTTCTTTGCTTGAAACTCAACGAAAAGAGATAGGTCTCCAGTCATGTGTCTTGAACATCCGCTATCAAGGAACCACAACCTTTCGGCAATGTCAAGACACTTTTCCTGCAAGATTAATTTAAAGAGGGAGGTCCCCAATTTTCATTGGGTCCTTGGTAGTGAGTACACAATTTGTTGCACTTAGGAAACCATTGAAATACTCCTTTAGAAACTAAAATTCTCCTAAATTTGCATTTTTCAATGGTATGTCCCTTTTTGCAACAATAATGACAGGTAATATGATGAGAATATGGAGTTTTGCTAGTTGATACTTTTGGTACAAAAGTGTATTTACTATATAAAGGAGTATACGATCTTTTGCCTTTGTCGGAACGTTTTGCTCCATTTTTCTTTAGATATTTGTTGTATCTTCGCACAAACAGTCCCATTTCCTCATCATCGGAGTCTTCGTCATCACTTGTGTCACTATCCTTTGGCTCTCGTTTTGAGGTCTTGGAGCTCGAAGCTTTTAGAGCTATTGACTTCTTCTCTACCTCTTTCTCCATGTTCTTTTCTTTCTTTGTCCTTTTCTCATGCATGTCAAGGCATTTAAGGTGTTGTTCATGTTCCTCTAGTTTACCAAATAGAGTTGTGATGTCTAAAGTGTTTAGATCATTTGCTTCCTTTATTGCTGTAACTTTGGGTTGCCATTCCCTGTTCAAACATCTTAAGATTTTGTTAGTAGCAACTGCATTGGAAACAGGTCTATCAAGTGAATTTAACCGATTTTTCAGATGAACGAATCTCTTCTGCATGTTTTCGATGGATTCACCATCTTCCATGTGGAAGAGTTCGAACTCTTGAGTTAACGTATTGATCCTAGCTAGTTTGACATCATCCGTTCCCTCGTGGGCAACTTGCAATGTGTCCCACATAGCTTTAGCTGATCTACAATGGGAAACGCGATAGTATTCATCAACTCCTAGAGCTGAGATTAGAATGTTTCTCGCTTTCCAATTGTATGCATTTCTCTTTTCATCTTCAGCATCCCAAGTATTTTCTGGTTTTGGAACAACTGCACCAGCTGCATTTGTCATGGTGATATGAAAGGGACCATTGACAATAGCTGTCCAGATGTTCCTATCAATTGCATTGATGTGGACACACATACAATCCTTCCAATAGCCATAGTTTTCACCGTTAAAAACTGGAGCTCTATTATGAGCCCCTTTAGGTCCGGAAGCTATCTTTCCAATAAGTGTTTCACGTAGCACGGAATAAACCAGAGCTCTGATACCACTTGTTAGACGCTGGCCTTAGGATCTAGAGGGGGGTGAATAGATCGTTCACAATTTTACGGATTTAAACGACTTTTCAGCGGAAGTGAATTTTGAATCGACTCGCGTCTATTCCGAACCACTATCGAAACGATTATATATGTGTTTAAAAAACCAGTCAAAGACTTGAAGTAAATGATAAGAGTATATGTTGCAGAATCAAAGCGTTTCTCTTATTGAAAATCAGATTAACTTGTTGTATGATGGACAATGTTTGCAATGCAGTAAGAGTGATAGAAACAAATATACAAACACTTGGTGATAATGATCAAATTGAAGGTAATTCAATGTGTGGTGGATTGTGATGTTTATGTAAGAACTTAATTCACAATCTTAACACTCGAATCGTTGATCAATTTGCTATTATAACCAAATATGAACAGAATGTAAATGAAAAGGTAAAAGCGACAAGAACACGATATTTGTTTAGGCAGTTCGTCGATCGTCCTCGCTACGACTACGTCTGCCCCCAATTCCAAATTGAAATTGGGTAATCTTTCATTAATGTTGAAAGTAGTATATACAAAGAAGATAACAAAGCGATAAACGATAAACCAATTATGTCGATCCTTTGAATCTTCTTCCCCCTTAATCTTTGACCAAGATCAAGGTTATCCAAGAGCTTCACTTTGATTCCCTTCTGCAGTGTCTTGATTCCTTGAACTCCCCGTTCCTCAATCGTTACACTCAGCCGAATCCTCAATGAACGCCTCTTGATAAAAACCCCCAAGAACCACCCGTCGTGGAGGACAAAACCCGCAGATTTTATTCACCAACAAACCCCACAAACCTTCACCCACTAGGAATCTTCAATTCCGTTCCATGGACGTTATCGAACTCATCACTAACCCGCAACGTAAGAATGATTATGTGTAATTGTGTTGGAGATGATGAAGAACGAAGATGAGAAGCGTTTGTGTATCTTTCAGTCGTTGGTGTTGTTTTGAATAATTACCCTTGGACAATATATATGATAGCTTAACAGTTGGAGATGAGAAAAACAGAATTTTTGGCATTCTTGATCAGTTAGGTCGACCTCTTGTAGAGCTTAGGTCGACCTAGCAGTGCTTGCAGAATTTTGCTCCCAGTTAGGTCGACCTGTTTAAGGAGTAGGTCGACCAGAATCCTCTCAAAATGCATTCTGGAGACATTTTCACAGATTAGGTCGACCTAGTCGTTGTGTAGGTCGACCTAGCAGACTGGTATGTAAATTTCATCAATTTAGGTCGACCTGGATGATGTGTGAGTCGACCTAGCAGAAGTATGTAGATTTTTCTCCATTTTAGGTCGACCTGGGTTGATGGTAGGTCGACCTAACTGCTGGTTTTCTGCATTCTTCTTGATCTGCTTGTGTTGAGTCAACCTAAAGTATAATAGATCAACCTGTACTTGTCATGAGTGATCAATGCTTGCTTTTCTTTGAGTTTTCTGCTTTCGCCTTGTTGTTTGAATGCTCATTTGAGTTTGCCATAAATCAAAAACATCTTTGAGTGTAATCTTGTATTCACAGTTGTGTTATGAATGTGATATATGTGATTGAAACATATGTGATGTAGATGTGAAGTTATATAAACTAATGATATATGTATATATGTGTGGATATGTGAATCATGTTTGATTGATGATGATACATGGGGTAAGCGAGGTAATTACATATATACTTGTGATAATAATGACACGATTCCAATGATGTAAATATATTCTATGATGTTTTGTGAAATGAGATAGAGATGAATATGTGCATTTGGTGATATATGTTCATACTTTCGATACATCGGTGAATCTTATACATGTCTATATGTTTGGGAAAAACATGTATATGTGATTATGTGATGATAACTTGTATATTTAGAATATGATTATGTTTGAATACAATTGTTACTTCGTGAATGTTTTCAAAAAGGATATGTACTTAGAATCCATATGTTGGTGAAATATGATTATGTACATTGTTTAGGAATCATGTATGACCATGTGGAATCGAATGAGCCAGGTTGTATGACATGAATATGTGAATCTTGATTAATTGCATATGATGCATGTTTATGTGAAGAGTGATTAATTCTTGAAATGTATTCTTTATGTGTTTCACATTTCCCATATTATGTTTATCTATAATAAGTTGAATTTTCACCCTTTTGTTTGAATGTTATCCTTTGTTGGTAACGCGCAGGTTTTTGAGGATAGTGGTGCTTCGAAGGAGGCTTAGTTTAGGGATTTAGATCTCTTGTAGAATGTCGTGACTAAGTAGTCACTTGTGCTCTGGTCATATGTAACACATGGGATTTGGGTTTTATGTTTTTATGCCTCGATGTTATGAGATATTTGTTTACTCATATTATATTCGTATTTGAATATGCTATTTTGTTAATGTATGGCCTTGAGCCAAGATGTTGAGACATGGTGGATGATGTATGAGAATCATCCGATTTTACCATTTATTTGATGAGATGATTATTCCACTGTGGTTTTGCATTTTCTTTTAAATCCCGTGTTATTCGGAAATGACCATTGCATGTTTTAAAGATAAAATGTTGTTTTATTTTGAAATGTGTGTAACGCCCTCGTGAGATGCATGCTTCTTTACTCTGATTTACGCAAATGTATGCCTTACTTGTTTAGTATAGAATTGGGGGTGTTACAAGTGGCACATTTCACTTATTTGAAAGTTGTTTAGTTTCTTGGCACAATAAGAAGCAACATAGTGTTGCTATTTCTATCGTGAGGCTAAATATGTAGCTGCTGGTAGTTGTTGTGCACAAGTCTTATGGCTAAAGCAACAATTACTAGATTATGATTTAATACTTGACTGCATTCTGATTAAGTGCGATAGTACCAGTGCAATAAGCCTCACTAAGAATCCAGTACTATGTTCACAAACTAAACACATTGAGATACGGTACCATTTTCTTAGAGATCATGAGTATAAAGGGGATTTTTTTTAATACGTTGACACTAGAAGTCAGCTTGCTGACATTTTTACAAAACCATTGTCATCAGAATCTTTTCACATGATTTGTAGGGATTTAGGATTACGTCTGCTATTGTCTTTTTTCCCTTTGAATATGCATATGACCTCAATAGTTTTCTTGGGGGAAGCCTTCTCTAGACGAGAGGACTGTTTCTTCTTTGGTAACTCATCATGTCCCCTATAATATTTCTTCTAGTCTCTTCGTCTATTTGGCATCTGTCATACCCCAATTTTTGATCCTAAGATCATACATCATTTGCATTTCAATTGTCAATCAAGATCACAATCTTGAGGTTTCATTTTTTGGTGTTATGCTCACTTCGTCTCTGAGGGGAACCATCAAGCACCCATGTTTGTTTAATTTGTTTTATACTAACCAAAATCCAAAAATATGCATTTTGTTTCTTTTGTTTGTGTTTTACAGGTAAGAGATCGAGCAAGAATCAAAGCAGTTCAAAAAAACAAAATTTTTTGAAAATTTTGCTGAGGAAATCGATTTACCCATATGGGAAATCGATTTCCATGGACGAAATTTGAAAAAAAAAAAGGGAAGCATGACATCATTTTGGCACCACATTCCCTTGATTATTCATTAGCATTACCAATATTCCACCTCATCACCATAATTAATCTCTTTCATTAACCTCATTTTAACCCCATTTTACCAATTAAATTCAAATTAATCTCCAAAAGACAATTACCAAATTGCCACTACCCTCACTTCCAATTCTATAAATAGAGGCCTCTACCTCTTAATTTCAGAAGCTTGGAAAGCCAAAAAACTCTTGCAATTTCTCTTCCCATTCTCTCCCAAATCACTCAAAGCTCTTCTTCCATAAAAATTTAGTGAGATTCACATTGAATCTCACTAATCTTTGAGCTAAACCTCCATCTAGACACTCTTTCTTCATACATTGTTGGTAGATCAAAGCACTTGGTGGTTGTTCTTGAAGTTGATTCAAAGTTTGTGCAAGAATTGGTAAATTTCTAGATCCATATCTATTCTTCAAGATGTGATCCTTTGTTGATTATGTGTGCTACATCTATGGTGTTATTTTGATGTTATTTGATGGAAATTTCACGCACATTGGTATCCAAGATCATAAGGTGTTTGTTGATATGTTTAACCAAGGTTTTGTGCTTCCTAATGCTGTTTTTTTTTTAAAATTGTGCTCAGGAAATCGATTTCCTATAGAGGTAAATCGATTTCCACACTCTGTTTTGTGCCAGATTTGAAAAACTGCACTCAGAAAATCGATTTCCTACAGAGGTAAATCAATTTCCTGACAGCATTTTGCAATTTTTGCCTTTTAAACTTGTTTTTGGTTCTAACTCTTTTTCTACTCCGATCTTTTGATATTTTCTTTAAATTGCAAGTTTAGAGGTCTAATTCCTCTTCAAATTCAATGGACTTAGGGCGTTGATAGGATGAGAATCCTAATCCGCAATATTAAGTGATTGAACTTGAAGATGGAAGGAACCTTTGAATGTGATTCTATCTTTTATTTCTTTTATTTTGGTCGATGAAAGTCTTCGATATCATTGGAATTATTTTGGATTCTTGATTAAGATGAGACCGCTACCTATTTTCTTTTCGTGTGGTTTTGCTTTCGGAGAACGATCTATATATCGTTTCTCTCACATGCATTAGCACAAAAATTGTTGACCGACCTCGTTGTAGGGTAACTTCTACATAAGTTACTTGGCGATCTGCTTAACATAGCGCAATATTCATTGTCTCGAATCGAAAAAAAAGATCAAATATGGCAGAGATTGTATGCGGTTGGCTTAAGACTTATGGAAATTTATCATGTAGTCGCTATGATTCTATCAAGCTTTTGATGAACGTTCATTGAATTCAAACCCGAGATGATCATTCACTCACCATCGATCTCTATTACTAACATCGATGATATACTTGACAAGTTTCAAGATGGTAATCTTGCTAACAATTAACAATTGACTTTAATTTCCGCACTTTATTATATTGCTCTTTATATTTCTCGCTTTATGCTTCATTTTATCATTCATCATGTTTATGTTTCCGCTATTTTCTCTTTGTCCATTTGGACGTATGTTTATGTTTCCGCTATTTTCTCTTTGTCCATTTGGATGTATGTTTATGTTTCCGCTATTTTCTCTTTGTCCATTTGGACGTATGTTTATGTTTCCGCCATTTTCCTTTTGTCCATTTGGACCATATTTTATTTTTGTGCTAAAACATTAATAAACAACTTAAAACGATAAAAAAATACTTAAGGCTCTATGGACTATTGGTTACTATCCCGAGCATTTTGGAGACCTAGACCTTTTGGACTTAGCATCTCTGGACCTTGTTATTCTGTCATTCTGTCTGGAAGTCCTTGGAGTTTACTCCAAGGCATTCGGTTGTTTTCTATTTGTGTATGTAGGTATTTCCTCGAAAGTCCTTGATGGTTAATTCCAAGGCATTGTGATATGGAATTCATCTGTACACAGCCGTTACTCTGCCCGAATTTCATCAAGAGTTTATAATGTATTCCAAAGGCTTGGTGCCAGTGGTGCTAAAGATAATAAGTTCATCTGGATCCCCAAGTAATTATGCTGGTTTAGTGTTGGTAGTCCAAAAGATGGGAAATCTATCTTGACTCTTAATGTCAAGTGTTGGCTTTTTATTTTGGTTAGATCGTTCTTTCCTTAGCTTTTATTTTATGCTTTAGGATAGTCCCTTCATCTCCTCCCCTTCTTAGATTTTCAAAATCTTCTCACTTTTTCCAAAACCTTCTTATGTTTGCAAACTCTTTCAAAAATCCTTCTCTAAAATATCTTTTTCCCTTAGTGGCTTTTCCTTTCAAAGTATAGACACGATTAATTGTTGTAGTGAGTTGCGATACCCCATGAGAGAGCTAGTGGCATACTTTTTGATTTTATCCAAGTTGGAGCCCTTCTTTCATTTGTGACGCAAAGAATCCATCTGTTCTTATGTTCAAAATCAATGGCTGAGTATTCTCTCCTATGATGATAAAGTGTTTATACCTTTTAAAAATCTTCCCTTTTAAGTGGAACTACATTAGCTCTGACTTCTCCATTGCATCGAGGAGGTATGTAGGCACAAGATGTAATGTCTTGCCGAGCTTATTTTAAAAAATCAAACAAACCTTTCTTTTGCATACAATATCTTTTAATTAACACATATTTTCAAAAAGGTTCCTGTGGAGTACCACAAATATGAGGGGTGCTTAAAACCTTCCCGTTGTATAATCAACACCCGTACCTCAGATCTTTTTTTTGTTGTTTTTGTTTCAAAAACTTCTCTTTAGGTTTATTTCACTCTTTTCCCATTTCCTTTGGAAACAATAAAGCGCGGTGGCGACTTTCACTAAAATAGTGAGTCGAGTCAATCCAATGGCTTTGATCTCAGATTTTCCTGCCGCTACAACATCCTTCTTGAGTGTACTCGTTGAGCCACCCTGTTTTTATCAACTCATCAATTGCATCTTTTAGGTGAATGAAATTATTAGTATTGTGGTTGTAAATTGTGTAAAATTGGTAGTATTTCGACTTATATGTCTTAGTTCACTCTCTTAATGGATAGGGGTTCTTGATCATAACTTATTTGAGCTATGTGTTCACACATTCTAGCCATATTTTCTCCCTCAATGTGTTTAAACAAGTGTATGCAGAAAATCTGGATTAGAGTCCCCACTCTCTGTCATCTCTATTATGGTTACTATCCTTTTTCGGAGCTCGGACATTTCTGGGGTTTCTCACTCCTCGTGTCATATTCTCAGTTAGGAGATCTTCTTCATAGTTGATATAGGGTTGGACTCTATTCAGTTGGTCACTTAGATTGCAAGCTCCTTACAACCCTAGTTTTTCTCGAAATAAGAAATTTGCTCACTTGAATATCCAGTATTTTAATTTGTCGATGGTACCTCCTACTTCCATTGCCACCTTAATGAATCAATTGATGTACTCTCGCATGGTATTTTTCTTCTTCTACATGATCTTGCTGAGTACGACCGTAATGTTGGGTTGCTGCCATTTTGAGAGGTGAACTGAGTGAGTAGTAAATGGATCTCAAAGTTATTTCCAAGACTCTATGCTCCCATTTGAGAGGTTTTGAACCAGGTCATGGAATCTCCCGTAATGATTAATGCAAAGAACTTACACTTCACAACTCTTTGAATGTGGTAATAATCTAACTTGTTATCCACAAGTTCGATGTGTTGGTCTGAATCTCTAGTATCGTTGTAGCTTTCCAACTTCAGAAGGATTCTCAAGGGACTTTGGGATCTTCGTGTCCAAAATGCGTACAGAGAGTAGGTTCCTCTTCTGTTTAGAATAAGGGGCACCTATGACGTACCTTTACCTTCTCCAGAAGCGGCACACTGGTGAGCTATGAGGATGATGAACCTCAAGTGGAGTGGGACTGTCACTCCTCGTCGGGCATCCTCTGTTTTCTCCTTTGGTGATGCCAAAAGGGAAGGTGCTTTCTCGTTTGATCGTCTTAAAAAGGAAAAGGAAATGTTTCAAGGGCATGTTAATGCTATTACTATCGAGTGAGACCGGTATCTAGAATAGCTCATTTGGAAGACTGGTTTGCATAGACAGATAAAGATTAATTTTGGATACATTCGCTTATTAACAGAGAAGATGAAATCTCTTGTACATGAGATGATGGATAAATATGAAGCTCTATTTTCTATTTACTCAGCGTTATCCATAACTGAGGTTTCTCTTGTGGAGGCAAACAAGGATTTGGAATCTTTCCATAAAATGGAAAAGGATTTGGAGTTGTCTCTGTCTGAGGCTCAGAAAGGTTGGAAGGAAGCTAAGGACGATATTTGGGAGATGCGTCATGAAAAACTTGAGCTATCCAAAGAGTATGAGATGTTAGTGGATGACATTTTCTCCATTATGCATGTTTCCTTTGAAAATGCCATGCAACAAGTGTAATTTTTCAACCCAAGTTGCACATTTCTCAAGAGCAAGTTCTCCCTAACCTAGAGATTGGGAACGGGAATTGGTCTTTGTTGAGGACCATCCATCCTCATATTTTTTGGTTGTCTAAGAAGAATTTACCCGATGTAATATTTTTTTGCTCTCCATTACTTGCATCATACTTATCAAGATCCCTTATCCTTTCTTTTGAGGGTTTGAATGCTATTTTTTCTAATCTCTTTGGGAGGTAGGCCACATTGATCTCCATTTCCTTCTATTGTTTCTCCCCTTATGATTGTCCTTTAAGGCTTTATGTATCCTCTTTGCTCTAGACAGGTCAGGAAAATCGTTATTGGCTCGTTGTGAATATTGTGATACTAAAATTTGAGGTGGATCGGAGAGGACACTGTGTCTAACATTGTCACCGAAGGATCTCTCAAGGATGTAGTTGTAGATGTTATTGTAGATAATAACAAGTAATTGGAGGCCGACCATCCTGGTGGGAAAGTCAAGGAGCTACCCCAATATACACTAATGGGCGAGTTACTGAGCCGTTAAAGACCTGTAGGTCGGATCCCTCATACGACCATGACTATCTCTTCTCATTTCAAGTTTCTCGAAAAGCTTTGCGTGCATGATATTGCAAAAGCTCCCCCTTATCAACTAGAATTCTCGATAAATAAAAAATGACCATTGTTATCGTTATCACCAAGAGGAAAATCTCATTCGGGATTCCGCCCACCTTTCACTATCCTGGAACCCAAGGAGTTTTTTGTTCTGGGGAGACCCCGAGTGATTGAAGTGATGTACTATCGTTTCCATTTGGATCTTCCTTTTCCTATCTGCTATTGTTTTTCTCCCCCCTTGGATTCATTTATAACATCAATAGTTTTCTTGCGGGAAGCCTTCTTCGGAAGAGAGGGTCGTTTCTTCTTTGGTAACACATCATTTCCCTTATGATTTTTCTTTCGGTATTGGTTGTCTCTTCGGCCTCCTTCTCAGGTGTACCTAGTATGCAACCTCTTTTGATCATCTCATCAATTGCATCTTTTAGGTGGATGCATTCACTAGTGTCATGGTCGTAACTTTTGTGAAAGCGGTAGTCCTTTGACTTATTTGTCCTGGCTAAATCTTAAATCGAATAGGGGTTCCTGATCTTGAATTGTTTGAACTTAGTGTTCACACATTCTCACCATATTTTCTCCCTCAAAGTGTTTAAAGGTATGTTTGCAGAAAATCTGGATCAATATGATTACTATCCTTTTCTAGAGCCCGACCATATATGTGGTTTCTCACTCCTGAGTCTTCTTTTCAAGTATGAGATCTTCGTCATAGTTGATATAATTTAGGATCCTATTTAGTAGGTCACTTAGACTGCAAACTCCTTCCAACACTAGTTTTTCTCGAAATAAGCAATTTGATCTCAGTCTCTTCTTAAATATCTAGTATTTTAATTTGTCGACAATACCTCTTACTTCCACTGCTGCCTTGGTGAATCAGGTGATGTACTCTCGTATGGTCTCTTTCTACTTCTGCAAGATCCTGTTGATTACGGCCATGCCAAAGAGGTGGGTTGCTACTTTTGAGCGGTGAACTGAGCAGTGAATGAATCACACAATTCTTTCCATGAATCTATGCTCTTTTTTGGGAGGTTTTAAACCAGGTCGTGAGAACTCCTTTAAGGGATAACACATGCACAACAAGAATAAAGCTCTTCTGCGAAGTGTTTTGGTGATGTGATTATCACGTGTCAAAAAATTGATAGTTGCGACGTGATAATCACGTCACTACCTTTAAATAATATAAATAATGTAAAGTCATAGGGAGTCAGACACTGATTATTGAAAAAAAATTGCAACGTGGGAAACACGTCAGTACTAAAAAGTAAAATAAAAAACACTAAATGTTGTAACGTTCACATGGGGGGAAAGGTTCAAAATTTCATAAAACTAGTGGTGACGTGTTAAGCACGTCGCAAAATTTAAGAGGGAAATTTCAATTTTCGTGAATTGATTGGTGGCAGGCTTTTGCAGGCATGCTCATTAAATGATGTTACCATTTAAATGTTGCGACGTGATATTCACGTCACTGTTTGGCTTATATAATTAGCCCTTCGTTCTCTTTCTGCAGAACACATGTGTTTAAAAAAAAAATCTCTCTTCCTTTCCATTTTTTCATTCAAATAGCTTCAAATCTTGTATCAAAGGTAAGTTTGATTCAATTTTTTTTGATAATTTCGTTTTATCAATATCTTTCAATGTTTTTAATTTTTTTTATTATTAATTTTAGGTTAATTTTTTTTGTAAGGTATTGAAGAGAAGGTTGAAGGAGATTGAAGAATTAAAGAGGTTGAAGAAGAAGAGTTGAAGGAAATTAGAGAATAGGTATTTTTACATTTTTTTGTTAAATTTAATATATTAATTTGGTTGTTAGTTGGTTGTATATATTATGTTTTTTCTGTTGTAAAATTGTTAATTTGGTTGTTAATTGTTAAAAAAATAAAATAAAACAGAATATATTTATAAATATATTAAAAATGAAATTATATATATATATATATATATATATATATATTAAAGTTTTTATTTTTATAAAACAGAATATGTTTATATTGTATATATTATTATAATGTTTTTAAATTTATAATTATTACCTTAATGTTGTTGGGAGTACAACCATTGTTGAGCATCTTCGATATAATGTGGCGTGATTTTCACGTGGCATGTGATATGATGTGACGTGAAAATCATGTGGCAACTTAGAAGTTGCGGCGTGAAAATCACGTGGCTATATTTCATATATTATTTAAGTAAATTTAATTTCATTTAAGTTATATTTAAGTTAATTTTTTTGTTGTATGTGTGGAATGATTATCAGACATTGCTTGTACGATTTCTGAATATTAATCCTCATTATACTCTGAGACCGTGAGAGTCGCTTCATCCAGATGTGAATTTTTATATTTGGAGTGAAGTCATTGACGGAAAGGGGCCTAACGGGTGTTTTTTTGGTGGTGGAAATTTAGCAGGTACCTTGAGACGTGATGATAGAACTCTATATCAAAGAGTTATCGATGGGGAAGGAGGGTCACGTCCATTAAATTTGACACCGGAACAACGAGAAATAGTAAGACAATTGGCGATAAAAAAGGCGAGTCGCGAGGCGGCGGAACGTGAGGCGGCTTTGAGGGTCGAAATGGAGGCGACATTGAAGGCCCAAATGGAGGCAATACAGGGTGAGCATCAGCGGGAAATGAAGGTCACGGCGAAGAGGCAATCTGATATGGTGGCACAAATGCGGCAATTTATGCAATCGTTTAGTGGAAATCAAAACGTGAGTGGCTATGCGTCGACGAATCAGGAGAACGCAAATGATGATGACTTTCCCGATCCAGACTGATCCTTGATTTAATTTAATTTTTATTTTATTGTTACTTTTGATTTTGAATTTGTGTAAGATATTAATTAATTTATAATTACATTATAGTTAATAATATTTGATTTATAATTTTAATTTATTAATTTTATTATATTTTAGTTTATTAATTTATATATTTTAGTATATTTAGTTTATTAATTTAATTTATATATTTTAGTATATTTAATTTATTAATTTAATTTATGTATTTTAGTATATTTTTATTTATTAATTTAATTTATATATTTTAATATATTTAGTTTATTAATTTATATATACAATTCATTAATTGGTTTTAGAATTTATTTTAAAAAAAAAAAGAATTAGTGACTTGATTTACATGTCATTAATTAGTGACATGGAAATCACGTCGCAACTTACAATTAATGCAAAGTTGTAATTCAAAACAACAATAAATAGTGACGTGATTTTCATGTCACTAATTAGTAACATGAAAATCACGTCGCAACTAAAGCTGCTTTTTCCGAACCTCAACTCTTGTGCCTGCTCTGACTTCAATGTCATGAATCTCTGTGCAAACATTTGCGACCTGATTTTCATATCACTAAGTGAAATGAAAATCACGTCACTACGTAGTTGTCATCTGCTCTCCTGCGGCGTAACTAGCCACGTTGCAAATATCAGTTTGTGACGTGTTTTTGCTTGTTGTGGCGTGAAATTCACGTCACTAATAAGCTTTTTTTGTAGTGATAGAACTTACACTTCACAGCTCCTTGAGCATGGTAATAATCTAACATGTTATCCACATGTTCGACATGCTCATCTGAATCTCTAGTACTGTTGTAGCTTTCCAACTTTAGGGGCTTCTTGTGGGACTATGGGATCCTGGTGTCCGAAATGCGTATAGAGAGTGGGTTCCTCTTTCACTCAGAAGTTAGGGCATCTTCTATGTATCGTTCCCTTCTTCAAGACCGGCGCACTGGAGAGCTACGAGGACGATGAACCTCAGGTGGAGTGTGACTATCACTTCTCCCTCTGAAGTCGGTGATGGGATGGTATGATGTCTTGTGCTTCAGATACGACTCGGGACCTTAGAACTGGATCGTGTAGCGATGTTGCTTCTATTGGAGTAGATTGCAGTATAAATTTGTGTTTGTCACGTGAAACTACCTAGTGTGAAATGTTGATTCCCGGGAGAGCGCATTACAGGTTCTCTTGAAATATGAGTATTGTGTCCGCTAAGGCTTGGGAATTTTGTTGTTGTACCAAGTTGTAGATATTATTTAATATTTAGTAGGTCGGCAACTCCTTGCATGTCTAAGTTGGATTGTAGTTGTTGAATAATGGTAGGATAATGGTAGGAATCAAAAGTTTATCCCCACATACAATGTCATTGTCCTGTTCAAGAACCTGAATGTGTAATGAAGTGGTGAAATAAATTTTTGGTGCTAGTTGTGGGAGCAAGCTTTCGGTACGACTAGGAGGAGATGGACCTACAAAGTTAATACTTCAACGCACAAATCATTAATTAGGTACAAAGTATTATGAGAGTGAATTGAATATCTGAAATGGCGCAATCTAATTAATCTTTATATAGTGGGAAAATTTAAACCGTTCATGTGTGTTTCATCGCATTATGCGAGTAATAGTTAGATTAGATTCAACGGTGAGAAATAAAATGTGGGATGTGATTGTGTGTCCTCAGTAGAGATGAGGTCTATCTGATTCATAACGCTTGTTATTGGACTTTTTTCGTCGTGGATGACCGATCAAAATCAAGTTACATTATTTGAGATGAGATGTCAAATGTATTGCAGGAATTCAAACACTCTTCAAGTTTTGTTTACCCCGGCGGGAAAATTAAAACAAGAAAAGAAACCTTTTATGTCATTTTTGCATTGCAGTTTTTGTTCTTCTTATAGGTTTGTCCTTACATAACAACAATAATATATATATATATATATCAATATATTCTTGTTTGGAATTAGGTTGCAAGTGTTATATTCAAAGTTTGAACAAATATTCCTCAACAAGGCGGGTTGGTGGATGTAAGAGAATAAACTGATGAGAAAAGCTTTCATAACAAGGGTGACACCTGAAAGAGAAACGAGAGGGATGTTAACTTTATATCCATAATAAGTAGAAGAATAATCACAACATTATTATAGGATATGGTTGGCGTGAACAACACACCCCGATCTATATATTCTAAAGTACATGCAAATGTGTCGGGTGAATAAAGTGAGTCACTCTGTGTGTGACCACGTTCCTCCATTCATCTCACTCAGATTGGCTTAAGGAGCACAATTAATTAACAAATGCTTATACTATAATCTATGAAATTAAAGTTATAAACACTTTGTCACTGACAGAAAAATAATCTTTTTTCCATAAAAATTCATATAATTAAATTAACATCATATGACATGTGAACTACTAAAGATTATCACAAACTCAATAATACTGTAGTGTACTGTGTACGTACGTTATTTGCTTTTTACTATGTATATGCTTTGTACATATCTTTGTAGGTATCTTGTAAATTAACAATGAGTATCATCTTTTAAGATGGAAAAACTTTAAACTCCCAACACATACTTCACTCTCAAGCTACATGTTTTTTACCACTTGCTTTTTTTGATCTTCTTTTTCTTCTTTTTTTTCTTTTACTTAAAGAAATCATAAATATTTAAAGTTCACTAAAAGCCAAGAAACACCACAAAAATTTAAAAGCCCGAGTTTTTCTCAAAAATATTTAAAGCGGGAATTTTTTTGGGTTTTTTTTAATGAGAAAAATTGTAATTTTTTGCCTTAGAATTAGATACTCGTTTGTATATACTCTTTTTTTTTTATTGTCTGGGTGATCATTTAAGTGTATTATTATATACACGGACAAGTTACAACGTTAAGGCACTTTTTACTTTCTTGAATTTCTAAATTGTCTTAAGCTTCCTTCAATGGATATAATACCAAATATATACTATTTTATGCGTTTGAACTTTCTGTTATTATACTGAGAAAATAATTACTGTTTTTTAAATAAATTTAACGGTGATATTTATATGCATATGTATTATGGAGTTTCTGCATTCTACTATCATAATATCAATTGGTAATACAGTATCGGTTATTATTAGGAGTGGAGATTTTATTACAATTCAAAAAAAAAAATCTTGAATGAGTATTTTCTTTTTAAGACTAATATTTAAACTTTTAATATTACACTATATGGACTACTGTGTAAAAACATTTCTCAATAAATTTTATCATTTTTTAAAATAGAGAAAATGGAATGTGCGCTGACAATATAAATTATTTTTACACTGTCAAACAATGACAATCAAGTATCTTATAAAATCAGTTTTTAAATTTTAAATTATTGATATAATTTAGCACTTTAAAATAATTTGATTGAATGTTTGTGTAATATTTATTTATACTTAAACTCTTTAAAATATTACAGTATTATTATTATATTACATATGACTTTTAATAAGAATTTATTAAAAAAAATAGAAGATGTTCCAAAATATTTATTATAAATTAAAATAATAATTTGGATATTTAATAATTTAAATATCTATAGTTTAAAAGACTCACATAATAAAAATAAAATATTTTATCAAAACTTTATATCTTAAACTGATTTTTATGAGAATCTTTTTAAAAATAGTTCTTGTTTTAATTATTTTCTAAAATTTTATTTGTAGCAAATTTAAAAGGATAATATACGAAAAGATATTGTAATCATGATAATATATGAAAAGATATTTTAATCATTTATTTTGTTTAAAGTTATTTATATAAAAATTATTTCAATATTTTGTAACAAAAACAAATAATATATGAAAAATCATTTTAAAAATAAATTTTTACAAAGATTTTTCTAAATCCAATTACCATCATAAATAAAATGCATATAGTTTATATTTTGATTATATATTTTTCCACCTAAAATGGGCTATAATATTAATTTAGTCATCTCATTTGTAAAGAGAAAATAAATTAAGAAAAGTAGTTGTTTTTTATCTAAAAAAATCAAACAAATTATCTCAAAATAATTTAATCAAATACACACTTTTTTTATAATTAATACTAAATGTAAAAATATGTATGAATAGATGTGGTCCGCTGAATATGATGGTCAAAAAATTGGAACCTATATACCTCGTTCTTAGTGCAGTCAGTAATTGGTTCTTTAGGTCCCACCCCAATAACTCTATTCTATCTGTTCCAAAGTTTTCCATTCACATGTACAGCAATAATACGTATCCAAGAAAACCAAATTATAAGTAGCTCACAAATAATCTTAGGGGACCAATATTATATAAATTAAAATCATGATATTGGCATAAAAAGTTTTGAATTATAGCACTGTGTAATTACAGACCCCACTGCCGATTTCAAGCATTATCACGTACTAGTACATTTCTTGGGACTAGTGTGAATACCAAAGTGAAAGACTGCAGCGACGAAAGCAAGATCTATGTACATATGATATAGGCCAATATAATTGAGATTCAGGTGTGCACAAGTAGCATTTGTTAGCGCAACATCGGGCAGGGTCAAGTCGGGAGCATTGTTTATTCCGGGACATTCCTTTGAGCAACACACCTTTGTGGGAGAGACACCACTTCTCCACCTAAAACCTTAAGGTGATAGGTGAGTGAGTTCTCCCACTTATATATGCTCAAGTCACCACACACATTTCCAATGTGGGACTATTATCCACACTCATACTTGATTCTCAACACTCCCCCTCAAGTGCGAGTCTTACACAATGCTCTCCCTCATGTGGAAGCTCTCTCTTCCACATACACTTGTATCCGTTGACTTCAACTACATGTATCTGTTGATTCTCTTCAACTACATGTATCCGTTGACTTTCAACTACAAGTTTTTTTTTGCCGGTCCCTTTTTCTTGAACCAAAGGCTCATGATACCATTGATAGCGCAACATCGGGGGAGAGTCAAGTCGGGAGCATTGTTAATTTCGGAACATTCCTTTGAGCACCACACCTTTGTGGGAGAGACACCACTTCTCCACCTAAAACCTTAAGGTGATAGGTGAGTGGGTTCTCCCACTTATATATGCTCAAGTCACCACACACATTTCCAATGTGGGACTATTATCCACACTCATACTTGATTCTCAACAGCATTATGGGAGAACCCAATATTGATAATAGTAATTAGTGATTTTTTTTCTTCTTTAAACAATTACAATCAGTGTTTTTGGTTTTGAATTTGGTTAATTTTTCTAAACAATATTAAATATGAATAGAGTGTTCTAAGGAAGTGTTTCGAGAGAAAGAGCTAATGAATCCTAATCCTAATAAGTTGTTGTTATGAACCTTAATCCCATTTTGATTTGCAGAATTAAACCCTAATTCCAATTCGTTCTTCCCGTTTCTCATGGAGTACATTGATCTTTTTCCTGAAACAATCTCTTATACTAAGTCTTTGGCTGTTGTTATTCGGCCTTCTGATATAGCGATTCCTTCCTTCTCCGCTACACCGTTTCCTTAGTCTGTGAAATCGTGCACTCAAGTTTTGAAGGGGGTATGTGATATTCCCTCATCTCAGCTACCTCAACCCATCATTAAAGGGGATAAACCTTCAATCACTATACCTGAAGAAGATTATAAAGCTGGTCTTGATGAATGTAAGAACAACGTCCATGGGAGAGTGTTGTGGCAAAAGGGATTCAAACCGCTTACGGTATCAGGTCTTAAGGAGAAACTTGTTTTGCTTTGGACAGAGGTGAAAAATCGGGGTTTGTTATCTTTAGGAAAAGGGTATGACGAATTCACGTTTTCTTGTACGGAGGATATGCGCAGAGATAGAGCTTCAGGGTCCATCAACCTTAACCCAAGTTCTTTAAAGATTTTTTCCTGGTCTGGAGACTTCAATCCGACATTGCAAAACATTACCTCTGCTCAAGTTTGAGTCCGATTTTTTGGGCTCTCACAAGAATACTGGAGGCATCAGATTCTTTTTGCAATATCAACTTGTGGAGGCCACTCAAGTTTTGGTTGATAATTCTCAGGAAGGTTCAGTTCCTCTTCATAACTCCTGGGCGGATCTTGAGGATGAGCCTGATATTGTCGATGGAAATTTTACTAATGTAGTCTCCATCATCAAGAAGAAACATTTAGCAAGAATCAGGAAAAAACGTTTCAAGGTTTCAAGCAGGACCAAAATTCATGTCTCAATGAAGTGCTTATTTTGGAATATTCGAGGTGCGGCTAATGCTTCCTCTAGGTTATCCTTGAAGAGACTCGTCACTTTACATAATCTGAATTTTCTTATGATTGCGGAACCTAAAATGGATTTTGTCAATTTTCCTCACAATTGGTTTTCTCGGCTTGGCCTTAAACGAGTAGCTTTCAATACCACAGTGCATCCTTCTCTTTGGTGTTTGTGTAATGATGTCTACAATCCTACTCTCATTTCGGTGTCAGATTAGTTTATTGCGTTTAAAATAATGGTGGATAATTGTCTATTGGCTATTGCAGTGGTTTATGCTTCCATTAATTTGTATAAAAAAGGGATCTTTGGTTGAAATTGGATGACCTTCAAGCTTGTAACCCATTGCATTGGGCTTTCTATGGTGACTTTAACGTGATCTTGGGTGCGTATGAGCATAGGGGCATTATATCCCCTTCGAAGCGTCTGATGGCAGATTTCCAGAATTGGACTGACAATAATCAACTTATTCACGTTCCCACTGCCTGCACTAAGTTCACTTGGTCCAATAAGCGAGACTATTCGTTTTTAGTTGAGAGAAGGCTTAATCGTTGTATCGGGAATTCGCTATGGGTCGACTCTTGTTGCAACATCTCAATATATACTCTTCCCAAAATCTGCTTGGATCAGTACCCTCTGATTTTTGAATTCCATGTCGTTAATGCTAGGGTGGCCTCCCAATTTAAATTCCTTAGCACCTGGACTTTACATAAAGGTTACGGTGATTTAATTCGTACGATTTGGTCTCAAAACATCTATGGATGCCCTATATTCATCCTTACTAAGAAGCTTCAACTTCTTAAGAGAGAGCTCATAATTTGGAATAAGACCATCTCCGAGAATGTTATGGAGAATGTCCGGGTTGCAGAAGGAAATCTTGTTAATTTTCAGAACTGCATTCACCATGTTGGTAGTGATGATTCGTTTAAGCTTCAGGAGGTTGAAGTCTAAGATAATCTTCCCACTGATCTTGCCATGAAGGAGAAATTCTGGAAGGAAAAATCCAGGATTAATTGGCATCTAAAGGGTGACCGCAACACTGCATTTTTCCATCGTGTTACGAAAATTATGAACAAATTTAGACCGATTTTAGTGCTCAGGGATAGAGATATTTCGCTCACTGATCCTAAGGATATTGTTGATCACACGATTAATTACTTCAAATCGCAATTTTCCTCTAACCCGAATGTTTTGCAAGATTTTAGCTTGATTGACGACATGATAACTCCTATAGTGGATGGTGCTACCAATTTTACTCTGACGGGAATTCCTTCTTTTGACGAGATTACGGTTGCGGTTTTCAAATTGAATAATAGCAGTGCTCTGGGGCCGGATGGTTTTGGAGCGGCGTTCTACCAAAAGTTTTGGGATATTATCAAGATTGACGTCTCAAATGCGGTAATTCAGTTCTTCACGTCCGGTTGGATGCTTTCAAGTTTTAATGCTAATACCATCATTCTTATCCCTAAAATCAAAGGTGCGGTTTCTTTGGATTTGTTTCGACCGATTGTCGTCTCTAACTTCAAATTTTAGGTTATTTCCAAGATTATTGCTGACCGGTTGGCAACCATCATGGCTTTTATTGTTTCTAAATAGCAACACATGTTTATTCGCGGCTGGCACGTCCACGACTGTATAGGATTGGAGTCGGAGGGTTTCAATCTTCTGGATTCGAAGAAGTGTTGTGGTAACGTGGCCCTTAAAGTGGATATTTCAAAAAAATTCGATACACTCCGCTGGGACTTCTTATTGAAAGTGTTGCAGATTTTTGGGTTTAATGAAAAATTATGTTTGTGGATTAACATTCTCCTTCAGTCTACGCTTCTGTCCATCAATATCAATGGCTCCCTCCATGGTTATTTCTCTTGTGAGCATGGTGTCCAACAAGAAGATCCTCTCTCGCCATTGCTTTTTTGTCTCGCCGAAAAAGTCCGTAGTTGGAAGCTTTCTCTTCTCTCTGCTAGTAAGAAGCTTGTTCCTATTCAATGTCCCAACCATCTTTCGGTATCTTCTCATATTTTGTATGTCGACGACATTCTCATCTTTTGAATGGTTAAATTTCCAATATCAAAACTCTTATCTCCACATTGAAGAATATGCGCTTGTCTTTGGGCAGAATATTAATTGCATCAAGTCATTCATCTTTGGAGGGGGAAAACATCAAAGAGTAAAGTGATTATGGTGGCTTTGGAAGGATATGTGTTATCCTTTATAGGAAGGGGGTATTGGCATCTGGTCGATAATTAAGGTTAACGAATTGTTCAATCTTAAGTTGGCTTGGCATTTGCATAATTATACTGAGTCTCGGGCAACTTTACTAAGTCAAAGGGTTTTAAGAAAAGGTAAATTCATTAAGCATCATATTTACTCTTCCCTTTGGACCAACATTAAATCTGAATTATCTATTGTTGAGGATAACACTTCTTGGATTGCTGGCAATGAAGCTTCTATAAGTCTTTGGTTTGATAGTTGGTGGGGGGAGCCGTTACACCTTGATGTCAAGGTCAATTATAATCTCGTGGATCAATCTGTCAGGAGTATTATGACTAATGGTAGATGGGATTCCACCTACTGAAACTATCTCAACACCATCATCTAGCACAAATGTAACACCCCAATTCTACCCAAAGCATTTAGGCAAGAAAATATCAGAGTATTAAAATTTCATACAACACAATTAGGATGTTACACTAAGTAACCAAACAAACACTTAGAAAACAAACGGACATCAGCGATGCCAAAAGCATACAACACTTGCCAATAAAATGATACATAACACACAGAAGATATGAACATATATATATATATATATATATATATATATATATATATATATACATATAACTCTCGCTCTCAAAGAGGAGTTTTCCAAAATAAAGCGTTTACTATACACATCAGCACATCATCATATATACATGTTCAAAGAGTCATATACAAATAAATAACAACAGACTCCCGACTACCCGGTGTTACGTATCAGAGCGACCGACAATACCAACTGGGGAACTACCTCTTCCAAAAGACTCCCAAAGCGGCTAATCTGCAGGATGCCACTCAAGCATCAAATCAGCAGAAGGGTGAGAATATAATTCATAATGAAAGCATGACAATTATAGTAATGCCAACAAGTATCATCAAGAATCATACAACAAAGTAATCCACTCATTCAACCACAATCAATATATAAGTAATGTGACACATGAATGATAACATAAAATTATACAGACAGACAACGATGAATGAGACTCGACTATGCATATGCATGTGGTACCAAATCCGAAGTAAAACTCCTCCTTGTCATTATGACAAATACACCTTTGCCGAGCATTATGCTGGGACTTCTTTCCCTCAGGAAAATACACCTTTGTCGAGCAGTAAGCTACGACTAAATGTCATCGAGCATTTAGCCCCCACTGATGACCTCTTGCCACTCGGGCAAATACACCTTTTTACCGAGCATTAAGCCCCCACTGGTAATAATTGCCAATTCAGGCCACCTGCTAATAGCATTCCGCCATTAACGTAATGAAATGTTATGCTGTGCAAATATATGACTCTATTACACGACAACAACATCATCAACAATATAACACGGTCACATACCCACGTTACACCGTTTATATTCTATCCAAAAGGATACATCACCAATTAATAACATCGTTATCAATTATATCACACCATAATTACCACACAGGCATTAATAAGCACACAACACACATTAACCGTCAAAACATACTAGCCACATCGGCATAAATGATCGCATAATTGCATCACATCAATTAATATTGGCCATTGGCCCATAACTCCATCAATACATCATCAACAAGTTGTAATAACAACAATTCAACAATGATAATACATCGTTCTCATAACAACAATTACTTTCCATAAGGCCACACATCATGTTAATAACAAACAACCAAACATCGTCACATATCAAGTATGAACATTCATTAATACATAACACATACGAACATGATTTCATGTTAATCCACGCCCCAACAACAATTGCAACCAAGCACTATGATTATTCACCAATCATATTGCGCATATAAACAATTATGTGTTTTCATCAACAACACCTCATAACCAATTAATCACAAACTAACCAAGCCTATACTATCATATAGAACATCCAACTAGCTTCCTAACACTTCGAACGGCGTACGAAACGGAGCTACGAATCAAAAGTTACAAGGTTTCAAAGTTTTGGAAAAACAGAAAAAGCTGTTGTCCGCTTCAGCTCCGCTCAGCGGACCCTCACAGAGAATTTTCTGCAACAGAACCTCCGCTCAGCGGACCCACCTCCGCTCAGCGGACCTGCGTAAACCCAGAAAAAAACCAGAACGAACCAGAACGGTTCCAACCCTCTTATACCCACCAAAATCAGTCCAAAACATCATTATAACACCAATACAACACATACAAACCATAGAAACAACCTAACATCAAACTTTTCATGGTTGATTCATCAATCTATCTCAAAACCTAACTTTTATCCAAACTCAATCAAGCCATAGAAATGGAAAACAAACATGATCAATCACCATAACACAACAAGGATATCATTTAATCATCATACAATCATTCTCAAACAAACTTAAATCAAACAAAGACCACACAAGAAAATTGTGGAAATTGGAACAAGAAGAACAAGAACAAGAACAAAACTATAAGAATCATACATCCAAGATAAATTAGATTCACCCCCTTACCTTGCTATTGTGACGATCGGCAATCGATTCGGTTGAGAATCCTCCACTTTCTCTTGTTTTTCCTCTTTGCTCTTACGCTCAAAATGCTCCTACGCTCAAATATCGTTCAAACGCCCCAAAACGCGGAATATTACCTTAACGATATTTCTAGTACCAAAAATATGAAAACCTTCAATTAAATATTAGTCCGCCATCCCGAACTAATACCGACTGAAACGACTCCAAAAACGGTAAAATTCCAATAGATGTCACAAACGTCCAAATTAAGCATATACTTATTTTCCGGGCGTTACAACAAACACCAAATCTCAAAATTGGAAAAATGCCAAATTTTATTATCTGACTTACAAGCTTGCTAAAGCTAGAATGCTTCTATCATTTGAGTTTTATAGTGATAATGATGAGGATACTGGGTAGTTTTTGTGTGCTTTGCTTCTTTTCATGTTTTAATTGTTTTCCTATTTTGTTTTCCCTGTTTCTAGTATGAATTTTTATTTTTTTAACTCTCTTAATTATGAAACGATTAGGTCTTTTGAATTAAATGCTTTTTCATTATTTCCTTGCTTACTCTTATAATGTGTCCCGCCTTTTTATGGTGGTACAAGTGCTTGCGTTATTTGCTTCCTGCTTTTTATGATCTATATGTGCATGATTTTTTCGTCCTTTTTATTATGCTAAAGGGGAAGAAGTATATTCTCAAGGGGGAGTATAGTATACTTTATTTATCTGTATATGGATTTTAATCACTTTAAATCTCTTCTCATCATTTTCTATTTACAACATACATAAGAAATGCATTATCATCATCAAAAAAGTGAGAATATGGATATATGTGCTTGCAGGTATGACCATCAATTGATTTTGATGATGACAAATGATGAAGCATTAACTTTGAAAAGAAATTCCATTGGTGAAACGACATATGAAAGTTGAAAGTTCTCTGTGACAGGGATAGTTTAATTTCAATTGTAAAGAAAAGCTTCTGATGAAGGGACCTGATAAAAAAGATATCTCGAGCATCACTGGTTAGAATATTCAATTTCTAATTTAAGTGTTAAGTGATTGTTAGCAAGGGAACCTAAAGATCTTAAATGTACAAGCTTGCATGATCCTATGCTCAACGTCTTAAAGTAATTATTTATAATGTAAAAGGTCAAAAGTCTTGATGTAATATGACAATCACACGCACAAACCCGAAAGTTTTCAAAACCATCTCTTATTTCTTAAAACTTCTCAAGAACCTATCAAGGCGTGGGTGGCCTCTTAATCTATTAGAAAAGCTTTTAATCAATCAAACCATCTAGGCGTTTTAGGATTTCCTTTTTTGGATTAAAGTTGTCAAATTTTGAAAGCTCTAAATATATTAACAACTAGGGTTAATCGATTAAGTCATTGAAAAGATCCATTGATTCTTTCAATATCCCTATAATCACCAATTTGAGGGTGATATTCGGGGACATAACGGTAATTGGATCTCCTTTAATATTTTAATTAAAAATATATATTCTTTAATCATTGCATACCCTTTCAATTGTCCATTTTATTTTCCATCATTAATACTAACGTGAGGCCTTTGTATTGGAATTGTGCAAATCTTCTTGGATACAGCAAAACCTCTTCCACGCTTTTTCTCTTTGGTTTCTGAAAAACCCTTAAACTTTCTCTCATTGATCTATATATATTATGGCTTTTGATTTCAACCTGCAAACCCTAAATTACAAACCATTACATTTGGCTCATCTTCCTATTCTATTACCCCCATCGATTTTAACATGTCCCTTTCATTCCTTGATTTCATTCTCCACACATTGAAGGTTCGTCAAAATCCTGCATCTTCCATTCATAGTTTTTCTTTAATTTCTAAAATCATTATCAAGTTGCAAATCAAAAGGTATCTTCTTTTTTATTCGATAATAATAACAACTAATTATGTTATCAAACTACAAAATTCAATTGATAATTTTTTTCTTCAATTTTTCAACTTTAGGTTATCGTTCTTTATCTAACCCCCAATTTTATCATTTCTTTGAACATGGTTGTCGATTCAACAATTTCGGTAAAGACGCAAAAGAACTTTGATTCATAGAATAAATGACTCAAAAGGCCGGTGTCCTTCAATAAAGGGTACCGGGTGAGATTTAAACTTTGGATTTTTTAGATCTGAATTCTAAACTTTACATGCTTGCATTTTTTTATTTTTTTTTCAATTTTTCAGGTATATGCACGCTGTTAAAATATATATTGTACTGTTACATGTTGTTACAGTTTTTTATTAATGTTGATCGTGTTTTCTGGATGGATTTGTGTTGCTGTCTTGATATTGGAGAGTTATTTTTCCAAGTTGCTGTCATGAATTTTAATCCAGAACTTTCATCAATATTATAGCAAGTTTGAATTACTTTAGGAAAATTTCCCAATTTTAATGTTCGATTTATTTTCGGTAAGATTTACTTTGTTTACTTTTTCATTTTCAATCTTTCTTTTCTCTTCCTTGAGATTCTTTGTTTTTTATTTGTCATTCGTTTTCTTTTCTTAGGTTTAATGCTTCAAATTAAGTTATGTTTGCTTATATGCAGTTTAAAAGGTTTTCACTTTGCTCAACAATTTTATAGATCGAAGAGATGGAGCACGGGGAAGACTGAAGATATTGTCTTATCTAAGATTTTTGAGTTCCCAAATTACTTATATTTTTCAACATTGATTGTTACCCATATGTTTTTCCTCTGTAGACATTGTTTAAAAAAGTTATGGTTTTTTTTTAAGGAAAGAGTTGGACTTTATATAGTGGTGTTTGCTAAAAGTTTGATTATTTTTTTGACAGAAAATAGTTTTTGAATCAGGAGGAGAGCATTGTGGTTTTTGTTTATATCACTCCGGATTATTTTTCCATTACTCTGTTTGATATACACACAAGTAGAATGATTTAATTGTTTATTTATTTTT
Source organism: Vicia villosa (assembly GCF_029867415.1). Lineage (NCBI taxonomy): Eukaryota > Viridiplantae > Streptophyta > Magnoliopsida > Fabales > Fabaceae > Vicia > Vicia villosa. The sequence continues at coordinate 251,517 of NW_026706052.1, forward strand.
TGGTGAGATATATGATTTTCACTACTATGTCATTCTATCTTTGTTGCTCTTTTTTATCTTATAATTTTTTGTATTGAAAATATTGGACTATTTAAGTTTTTTTGCATTTCTAATTTAGTAAAGTCCTAATTTCCTGTTAATTCCCTCCATTTCCCAGTTCCAGCAGTTCCAATTCATTCTAAATAATTATATTGATATGTTGCTTACAAAGTTGGTTAAAGATATTTTGTTGATTTGGTATTACATTGAGATCTATGCAGTAATGCTATGGTATGGCTAACCTAGAAAAAACGTGTCAGCCGTTTCTTTTGCATGCACTATTATTACTATTCATATGAAACAACTATTGCTTACAATTTCCAACACACATGCGTTATCCTTTATTGAAGTGTATAATTTGTCTATGTGAAAACATGTAGAATTTGTTATTATCTAAAAGTTGTATTTAGTTGATTATAGATAATTATTCTCAATTTTAATTATTATCTTTCCCATGAGTAGTTTTAAATAATTAAACTAAAATAATCAAAATAATAAAATACAATAACTATTGATAATTGGGAAGTTTGAAATATCACATTTAATGAGGCCAATTACAATTGATACACTCATTGTTGTTATTCACGTGAAAAAAGGAAAAAAATATTAGTAAAAAAAATGTTGAACTATTCCACTTCCAATGCCTTTTTGGCTTTCCAACGTCATTTTGCAATCATTCTCTTACATTCACAACCCTTCAAATTATTATTATCTTTATTTTATTTTTTATTTATTATGGCTATATTGTGATAGGAAGACTAAATATATTTAAGTTAATATATTTTCAACACAACTCTCTAAATTACAAAACAACAAAATTTTGATACCATGGTATAATCAAATCGATCATCATCAATAATAATAATAACTAATGAATTATAAAATAATATTTGTAATTTGACATAATAACTTAATATTATATATATGCAAATTAAAATCTGAACTTTTAGTAATTGTAATTATAATTATAATTATAATTATAATATTTATTTAAGAAAAGAAAATATATTATCTTGAACTATGACATTTACTATTATAATAACCTATGATACTCACAGAGAGCATTTATAATAAATTTATTAATTGATTGCTATAATAAATCAATTCATGCCCTTCAAAGGACCCAATAGAGGTAGGTATTAGTTGTAGGTGATAATAATTAATCGTCTTTTTTAATTAGTTGTAACTGAGTTTAGGTGATATACACACAAGTAGAATGATTTAATTGTTTATTTTTTTTTTGGTGAGATATATAATTTTCACCACTATGTCATTCTATCTTTGTTGTTCTTTTTTATCTTATAATTTTTTGTATTAAAAATATTGGACTATTTAAGTTTTTTTGCATTTCTAATTTAATAAAGTTCTAATTTCCTGTTAATTCCCAGATCTATGCAATAATGATATGGTATGGCTAGCCTAGGAAAAACGTGTCAGCCGTTTCTTTTGCATGCACTATTATTACTATTCATATGAAACAACTATTGCTTACAATTTCCAACACACATGCGTTATCCTTTATTGAAGTGTATAATTTGTCTATGTGAAAACATGTAAAATTTGTTATTATCTAAAAGTTATTATAGATAATTATTCTCAATTTTAATTATTATCTTTTCCATTAGTAGTTTTAAATAATTAAACTAAAATAATCAAAATAATAAAATAAAATAACTATTGATAATTGGGAAGTTTGAAATATCACATTTAATGAGGCCAATTACAATTGATACACTCATGATTGTTATTCACGTGAAAAAAATATTAGTAAAAAAAAGTTGAACTATTCCACTTCCAATGCGTTTTTGGCGGCTCACCATCATGTGCATAAACCAATTCCAACGTCATTTTGCAATCATTCTCTTGCATTCACAACCCTTCAAATTATTATTATTTTTATTTATTATGGCTATATTGTGATAGGAAGACTAAATATATTTAAGTTAATATGTTTTCAACACAACTCTCTAAATTACAAAACAACAAAATTTTGAGACCATGGTATAATCAAATCGATTATCATCAATAATAATAATAACTAATGAATTATAAAATAATATCATCAATAATAATAATAACTAATGAATTATAAAATAATATTTGTAATTTGACATAATAACTTAATACCATATATATGCAAATTAAAATCTGAACTTTTAGTAATTGTAATTATAATTATAATTATAATATTTATTTAAGAAAAGAAAATATATTTATTTTTAACTATGACATTTACTATTATAATAACCTATGATACTCACAAAAAATGAGAGCATTTATAATAAATCTATTAATGAATTGCTATAATAAATCAATTCATGCCCTTCAAAGGACCCAATAGAGGTAGGTATTAGTTGTAGGTGATAATAATTAATCGTCTTTTTTAATTAGTTGTAATTGAGTTTAGGTGATAATAATTTATTTTATAGGTAATTGTAGGTAATTATTAGTTGTATCAACAATAGAAAATTTTAAGAAAATATCATTTGGAATATGTAGTTTTAGGTGATAATAATTAATCAGTCTTTTTTAATATTTGCAATTGTTACTGTTTTTTAAGAAATTATTCTTCTACTATTATAATAACTACTATCATAATATTATTTATCTATGTAATATGAGGCCAATAATGATATATTTATTTTGTATTAAATAGAGTGAGATACTTTTGTGTCATATCTTTTTATTCTATTTGTCATTATAGTTTTTGTTTAATACTAATTATAAAATTATATTAGTGTACTTTTAATATGGGTAATGGTAAATATATTTATTATAATAAATATATTTATTGTAATAAATTCATTATACCCATAATAAATTTATGGTTAATGGTAAATGAGACCTAAATAAAAAAAATTTATCTTAAAAAAATGATAAAATAATTTATTTATGAAATAACCATCTTATTTATAAAAAAATATTCTAAAATATATATGAAAAGAGAGAGTCCATTTTTTTAAAAACTTACTCTTTATTTTAAAATAACTATCTTATTTGTAAACAAATTAAGAGAAATAATTATTTAATATAATATTAAATATTTTTTTTAATTATAATATTCATTTCAATTACATAAATTTTATTTTTTTTCCCGAATTCAATTACAAATAAAAAATATACTATGTCAACTAATATATTACAGGTAAAATATATAAGCAAGCCTATAATATAAATTTTTTTAAATTTTAAGATAGTATATTTATTTTTAAAGTAATCATTAAGAGATAATACATGATTACCTATTATAAGTTTTACTAATAAATGTTGTTGTTTAATTTTTTTTATTTGAATGAATTATTTATTGATCAATAAATCAAATAATTAAATAATTATCAAATAATTATATATTTGAATGAATTATTTATTGATCAATAAATCAAAGAATTAACTTATTGTCAGAATTGCTTCATTAATCTAAACTACTAACAATAGTACTATATAATAATACTAAATATAGTTTAATCTATAAACATTATTTATTTTTTTATGTTATTTTTAAAAATATATATAATATATTAATTATAATTAAAAATACTATTAAAGTATAATAAAAGATATTCAAAAATATACATTTTTCGATTGACCGAAACTACTTATAAAATTACATTTAACATAAGACAATTATGATTGATGAATACATAATTTCTTATATAAAAAAATTGTTATTCTTTTTGTATTTTATATACATTTTTAACCATCACTATATTATATTAATTTACTATTTATAATGACATTGTATGAACCGTGTGAACGCACGGGTAAATGATTTCTTTATTATTTTCTTTATTTTTCTACTAAAAGATACATTTTTCGACGGGACAAAGCTACTTAATGTGTATATATTTTATTTACATTTTTAACCATCATTATATTATATTTATTTACAACTGTGGTAGATAAATACTTAATTATTTCCTTTATTTTTTATATGTACATATTAACCTATAACTGATATTTTTGAAAAAATAAATCTATTAAATATATTGAAGTTTTTATTTAAAATAAGTGAAAAGATTTCAAATGCTTATAACAAGATAGGGGTATGAGTGACAATAAACAAAATTTGGACAAAAAAGTTTGGTATCTGTTACCAAATCAAATAAATATAATCACATATATTATATTTGATTATTATTTATAATATTGTGCAATACGTGCGAACGTACGGGTAGATGACTACTTAATTATTTTATTTATTTTTTCTACTAAAGTATATATTTCTAACTAAATTAAATTAATATTTATTTGACAATTATAATTTCAAATGTTTTTTATTTTTAATTTGTGTATCTTTTTATATATATTTATTAACCATCGTTATATATTTATTTATTGTTTATATCGACTTTGCGTGACCCGTGCGAATGCACGGGTCCTTTTCTAGTTTCATTTAACTTTCGTGTCAATAAACTGATACAAACTAAAAGTAAATGAAATAGATTAGTGACGCAAAATTGTATTTAAACTAGTATAAACTAAAAGTATGGTTGAGACTAATTTGACAAAATAATGTCAATAATTTGGTACAAACTAAAAAAACAATTATGTAATGTTTAAGCTAACATTATACAGGCGGCATAACAGTACAACATAACATTATTATGCATTCAGCAAGTATGTATGAGATTGATTTAACAAAACTGTGTTTAAATTGCTACAAATTAATATTAAACTGGTATACTCGTACAACTTAATATTACTTTGCATTCAACATGACATTCAACTGATACAAGGTAACATTACATTGTATTTAACTAGTACAAACTTACTATTCGTTCAATGTTGCATTCAACAAGTACAGGGTAACATTACACTGCATTTAATTGGTATAAACTAACATTGTATTGATACAAGGCTACATTACACTGCATTCAATTCCGTAAATCAACCTAAACCAGTCAAAACAAATTGTACATTAAAACGGTCAAAACAATAAAAAACAAAGTCCACTAAATTTTAATTCACTTCATGATGTTCTTCATACTCACTTCAAGTTATAAAAAAAACTATTTTTGTGCTTAAATCGCGTCTTTATTTTTTAAGAATGTGCATTTGCTTTTCATTTGACTCTGTTAAAATTTCCAACCTTTTGTTTTGTTTCACTATAAAATGATTATTCTCATATTCCACTTCTTCTTGGAACCAATTAAAGAACCCCCACATAATTTGAGTATAACCTTGTATGCATTCAGAAACCACATTGTACTATTACAAAATAATTTATATTTTTGAAGTTTCCAAAACGAAGAAGGATTTTAGAACACTTCTACGAAGAACGACAATGTCCCCACACCAACAACTTAGTCTCCATCGCAACTTTGAACTTGAATGAACCTTCAAATAATAACTCCTATAACTTTTCCCTTTCGTAATAGAAGAATAACGCCTAGAATTCTTTCTTATCTTGGATTCTACAAAAGTGTTTTAGGTTTTGAGGCTATGATGATCTTATAGATAGAAGTTGTTTCCCTAATTCGATTTTGGTTCATATGCATGAAAAAAGCTAGTGAAGATGATGATGGTGATGACACATCCACACACTAGGATGCCCTGTAGGTCAAAATAAAATATTTTTGTGGGAATTAGACGAAAAGGACATACGTGACACAATTTGAATAAATAAGAAATCAAAACGCTATTTTTAAAATTTAAGAGACCAAAATAGACCTGAGTCATAGATAAATGACAAAAAACGATGTTAAACATTATATTACTTTTGTTTATGTTTTCTTCACAATTGAGTTGTGCATCACCCTCATCCAAATTTAATTGATCTACCATAATATTAGGGAAATTAATAATAGACACATCCTATTATTTTTCTTATAGTGTACGCCAAACAAAACTTTAAAATTTAAACAATCGAGCTTTCTATTTTATATTTCTATTATTTTAAAATTATATTTCTAACTTGAAAGTCTATTAGTTTTTTTTAAATGAATTATGATTTAATCAAACACCATTGTTTTCAATAAAAAGTAAATATTAACTCTTCTGGTTTGTAAAAACTTACAAATCACAATTTTGTCCGATTTTAACTAATTTATACTGGTTCTTATGGGTTTAACTATTTGTCTTGTTCAATAATAAGTTTAGATCGATCATCTCCCTTTAAATCGGTTAGATCGGCCAATCCAAATTGATTTGTAAAACAGAGAGTTTGAGTTCAAATTTAAGGCAATTACTTTTCTCACCCTTACATGTTCTCCCAAACCCTTAGTGAAAAGTAAAAAAATGCCCCCTGGTTTTGGAGATGCATCTCCGGACGCATCATTTTCACAGAAAATAAGCGTAAATTATTGAGTTCCTTTCACTATGCCAAAATTTAATTCAAAGATGCATCTTCGAATGTGTTTTAGGGTTTGTTCGCACATGCATATGCGAATTAACCCTTGTTTTCAAATTAAGGGAAGTTTTCGAAAATGCATATCCATATGCGTTCAATAAATATTTAATGCGCGCCATACCCTCCCTCTCATCCTTCTTCATTTTTTTGAATAATTTTAATCCTCCATTGGAGCTCGGGAGCAACATTGTGCAAGTCTATTTTTCAAGCAACAAAAGTACCTCTACTTCAATCTTTTCAATATCAATTCACTCCACAAACTACATTCAACATTGTTCATCCTCATCAACATTTTTTTGAGTAAGTTTGTCATTTATTTTTTTTTTTAATTTTGATTGATGTATTAGGTAAAGTAAAATAAGTTATTTTTGATGCATTAGGTATTATTAGAATTCAAAATAGGTAATGTTACAAACGTGCACTATCATGAGTTATTAGAGAAAATGTAGAAACTGTTTCTGTCATTGAAGCAAAACACGAGATTTTTCGGAGATGCATCTCTGAATTGGGTCTTTATTGGTTTTCAGAGATGCATCTCCGAATTTGGACATTTCGGTTACAAAATTGCAAACTGATGTCTTTTTCTCGGTTTTTTCACGAAAATGGCTGCAAACAACAATGACAAAATGAGACTCGGACATGAATCCTAGCACGCGTTCGTTTGCCGCGACTGGACTCGACTTCAAAATAATTTGGCCAGAGCTAGGCCAAAAACCGTCCCTAGGCATCATGATGAGGAAGCCTCGAATTCTAGGAGCCGACTGTCACAAAGGCCTCATCCTAGGGGCACATCTCTCCTAGTCACATCCACCAGAAGGAAGCTCTTTCTACACATGATCCTATCACGCTTTCACAACATACACATGTTTTTATCGTGTCCTAGGGTATATTGAGGTTACCTACGTGCTTTTCTTTATTTCATGCGTAGAGGAAATGATGTTGCGCGCTCATTCAGTGTGTATATTAACATGACTCAATACGATGACATTGATTGGACACCGTACGTCACTCATAGAAAGATAATTGCCTTTGACCATTTTTCATATTAATCCGGATGACTAGCATGTGGGAGTAATTTGATGTACATGTAATTGTCGGAGCGATGCATGCGTCAATTTAGATTTATGTAGATCATTTCGAGACCCCCTCATTCGTGGCTGCTCTTATCAGCATCGTCCGTGGACATCTCAATGACATACTAGCGGATTACGATAGTCATCTGGTATCAGAGGAGTATCAGAGTATGTCAGCCACAAGTCAATGGCAATATGTTGATGGTTACATGACTTGGTTCTATTCTGTGTCACACCCTGTCACGACATCAGACGCTTTTGGACGTTCACATAGGGCTTCTCATGAGAAGATCATGGAGAATGAGCAAGCCAGAGATGACCATGTCGTTGATGTGTTGTCGATCGGTCAGAATATCACATGGATTACATATGAGGGCATAAAGTCTGGGCTGTTTGAGAGAGGCGAAGATGATGCAGTTGCTTTAGCACGTTTCATTCTTATCGAGGCACGAAATACCTTGGATTACTAACGATAGAGGAGGAGTCAGGGTGTTATAATTAAGCATACAAAGTAGATTGTTCATTTTTTTTTGTATTTTCAGATGTTTTACTAGTATTTTTCACATTTTGAGAACTATGTTTGTAATATTTCGAGATGTTTTTTTAATTAATACATTACCTTATTTTGAGATGTTAATGTTTGAATAGAATTATTGATTAGGCAATGTTACTCAGATTAAAATGACCTCGGATTAAAAAAAAAAAGCTTAGACAATGTTTCAGCCCACAATACATACATGAAAGTTTTCAGAGATTTATATCCGAAATAAGAGTTTTCGAAGATGCATTTCGAATTCACCTTAGAAATATTCGAAGATGCATCTCCTAACTGAATTTGGGCGAAAAGGATTTATGGTGCGTCAGAATAGTTTTTAGGATAATTTTAAATTTTCATGACGTGTGACTCACACCTAGGGGTGGGAATATGTCAAATCGATTAACAGGGGCCTACGACCTAACCTCATAGGCTCAAGCTAGGAAAAACTTTTTTTTAAGTAGAAAAAGCCTAAACTTTTTTATAAGTCTATTTAGTTAAAAAGGCTAGGCCACATGTCATAAAAAAGCCTTTTAGACCTATCATATCGGCCCATTTAATTAAATAAGTGTATATTTATTATTATCATTATTGTATTTTATTTGTACTTTGAAATAAAATACAAAAATAAATCTTAGTTATCTTGAAGAACTTATGAAAATAAGGTGAAAAAAAACTTATGAGCAAATTAGTTGTTTTCATAAGCTCTCTTAAACAAATAGTATTGCAAAACAACTTATGTTAATAAGTGAACTTTAATAAGTAAATATAAATAAACATTTGCTGTTTCAAAAAAAAAAAAAAAATATAAATAAACATTTAGTCTGTTTGATATTTTAATTTGTTACTCGATTTAAACATTAGTTGAATTACTTATTCATAAATGCTTAAATAAAATAGACTTTTATGTAGGCTAATAGGCCAAACATGCCTTCGAAAAGATCAAACTCAGGCATAAAAATCAACCTATAAGAGACCACAAACCATACTTAAACTTTATAATTTTAACCGATCAGATTCAGACTTTACAAAGCCTAACTCTACTCAGCCTATTCTCTCGCCTACTCGCACCTTAAAAATAAGAAAATAAATTGCCAAATTTTAAGAGGATGTGTTTGGAAAACCACATGAGAGGAGGTGTGATTGCCAAAGGTGAAGTTGGGCAGCAGCTGCTCATTTATTCTCATAACTCATTTTCTCTTATGTTACTACTCCACATTAGCACTAAGTAAGACAGATTTTCCGGAGTCTAACTCACTTCGTTTTCCCGCCAGATATCTCAACGGCCCAAACCCTAACCTCTAGAATATTCACTCTGAAAACCCCTACTACCTCCATTCCGTACATTCAATGTGTAACTGCTGATTCCGCAGTGACAATGGCGAAAGTCAGTTCCAGAGACGTTCGGGAGATTGTAGAGAAACTCTCATCAGATAAAGTCAAAGCTCGCGAAGTAAAATTCAATCCCTTTCAAAACTCACTGTTTATCTTCAATTACTCGATTGCTGCTAGAACACCTTCACTATTCATTTCAATTTCATGCACAGTACTGCGTTCAATTTAGTTTCGAATTCCGTTATTCCGTTCTATCAGTTTTCAGTTGTTCATGAAGCTTCAATTGCATGAATATCGCTGTTTTGATTTGCTATAAAAAGCTCTGTTATGAACTTTTAATTGAGTTGGATAATCTTTATTTATTATTGATTTTTTGTGTGTGCATGCTTGAGGTTGAGTGTTTGATTCTAATTAGTTGTACTTTCTCGCAACTTACCAGGAAGGGATCAAGTTGTTAAATAGTTGGTTAGAAGGAGAAAAATCATATAGCTTCTGCAATTTTATTGGACTGAGTACATCGAAGCTTAGGCCAGATGAAATACCTCACGGTAAGATCATTTTTAAGATCAAGTTTACATGCATTGTTGGATGCAATAATATACACTTATGTAGCCAAGGTGTCAATTTTACCCATGCTTAATTCATCTATTTTAAATTGTTTTTGGTGGCAGCTGAAACATGGCCTTTTCTTGTTTCTTTGCTTATTCAATCTGCATCATCGGAAATATCCTCAAGTAAGCGGAGAAATCCGAAAATGATATATGCAAAGACTCTTAGACTTATTGTGCAACGAGCAGAAGATGCTAAGTATTCAGGTCAGTTTGAGGTAGTTTAGTTTGTAATATGTTTATTCTTTCTTTCCTTTAGATCAGAAACAAGTAATAGCATATGAGGCTAAATTCTTAAATTAAACTGTATCCAATAGATGGGTGACAATGAGAGAAGAACAATTAACGATTATAGGACTTCAAAGTTAGCCACAGCTTTATGGCATCACTTATTGCAAAGAGAAAGATCTCAAACTGTCCTTAGTTGACATTGTCCACGCATTTCAAAGAGTGTATCTAGTCCTTCAAACTCAATGCTATATGAAATTTCAAAGATGCAAGAAATTTTTTTGTTCACTCTGGTTATCATATAATATGTGAACGGTATTTTAATGGATTTTAGAGCAGTTAAACACATGGGTATGTTTATTGTTTCATTCATTTGAATATCATTGTTCTCATAAAAGTTTGATATTCCTCTTACAGGAATGATTGGTCACGTGAGTGCTTAAAAGTGTATTTATTTTTCGTTTTGTTAGAATAAACTGTTATTAGATTAGTTAAAGTAGTTAAGATTCATTACAGAAGTTAGTTGGATAGTTAGGGAAATAACATGTATAAATAGAAGGATAAATGGATAGAGGAAACCATTGAGTATTCTAATCTTTAGTGAATAGAGCATTGTCTCTATTGTAGAAGGGGAAACCCTTGGAGGAGATCTCTCTCTTATATTCCCTCTTTAGTAGTTTACAATACTCAATACATAATGTGCAACGACAACGTGATTCACGATTTATGAAAACAAAATAAAACTGAATGCATTTAGAATTATTGGTGGTTACAGTATCTTTGAACAATACATATTCTACTATCGAATTGCCCGTGAATTTTCGGGAAAATTTCAAATGGAACTACTAAATATTTACGCAGAATGAAAAATAACCACATGCAATGGTTATTGCATATAATATGTTGGCTTAAATATCCGCTATGAATTGTTATTTCTTCCATGATAAAATCTTTTTTTTTTTTTTGAAGAAATGATAAATACCTCTTTAGAAACAATTCCTTTTTTTGAATTACATCTGCCACTGTCGTGGCACTCGGTAAGGTTAGCATGCATTTTCTATTACAGTTGTGAGAATAATGTAATTCTTTATCACTATGAAACTTTGTATTCTACTAAAAAATATAAGAAATTTATCTTATGAAGTTTATGTTGTTAATTTCCTCTCATCTTAATAACCTGTTTCCTTTTTATTTTAGGTCAAATTCGGCCCTTGTCATCTTTGGTTAAACCCCTTTTTAATCATGTTTGGGATGTCCTGAGCAATGTTCCAAGCTTTCAGTCAGAGTATGGGATTATCCTTCGGCATCTATTGGCAGTAAAGGATTACAGTTTTCAGATGAGGAAGCGCATTTACTGCAGTAAGTTTTTGCAAACATGAAGCATACCGTTGTGACATCCCACCGCGACCGTCTGTTTTAATGTTCCTGTTTTGTTCTTCTAATCAAATTCTTTATAAATAGGCCTGGTGATGCTGTACATTGAGAAAGTTGAAGCAAGCTTGAATGGGAAAAATATTAGTAACTGTACTTCCAAAGAAGAGGTCTTCCGCAATATTTTAACTCTTCATTCACTTTTGGATTACCCTCCTGGAGACTACCCTGTTAATCTAAGAGAAGACATTGTTAAGGGGTTTGTCAGGATCTGCTCATTCATCAGGTATTCCTTAGGGCGATTCAATGTTTTTCTTTTTTACTATTATCATGATCTCCTAGAGTACAATATGACTTTTGTTTTGTTACTTTCTTCAGGGAAGAAGGAAAGATATCACGCAAACTTGTTGAGTGTATCAATACGTATTTGTTAAATGATGGTCCAAATCTGGGCTCTGAGTTGTTAGAGATTCATAATGCTATGCAGCAGTTTCTGTTTCACTGTTGGCTTACAACACATGATCGCGTGCTTAAGGTCTTTTCATGGATGCATTTATAACAAATAAACTTATAATTTTTATTACATTTTTCAAATTTCTCTATCAATATATCTGTTGCAGGATTCACTGATGTTCTATGCAAGGACACAGTTAAATTTAATGAGAGGGGCTGCTGATAGGTATTTATTGGTAGAACAGCTTTTGGATGTGATTTATAAGGATCTTGATCAGGGTAGCTTGTCTAGTATTTCAATACCGCAGTGAGTGTTTCTAATTTTATCCATTTTATAATTTTACTGATGAATCTTTTTGGTAGTTTATGACGATCCTAATGAACATTCTACCCAGGGGTGATGGAAATAAGGATGATAAACTTGGAACTTTGAGTAGCTCGCAATGTGGCTTAGTGGAACTTGCAGCAGTTCTATTTTATAGGGTAGTTACTAGAAACTCAACCACCAACTCCTAGACTTAATATTCAAGTTTCTGGGCTCAATTTTTGATAATATATATATTTTCTGCAATTATGTTGATTAATTTTGATATTAGTTAGTTAGTTGCATAAGAATCTCCACAGTTTTCGTTATGCTTCCTTTTTTACTTTCATCGTTTTTGTATGGTGATGAATATGGGTCAGCTGGTATACTATGGAGCAGTTTCTCTTGCTTTGTCTTTAAAGGTTTCAATAAAAGCACTCAGCAGAAAATGTTACGTTATTGTATAATTTTTCTCAGAGCTCTTGTATATTTGTTTGGAGCAGGGATGCCCAGTTAACTTTGGGCTTCTCTTTATCCTTAGGTTTAGAGTGTGTTTGTTTCAAGGCATAAAATTTATTCCTTGGAAAGTGAGGTAGGGAATGTAACGTTCCAGTGTTTGAATCAATCTTTTAAAAAATATTTTTAGGTATTATTGATTCGGAATGTTGTTTACCTATGCTTTCCTCACTTTTTATTCCCGTATTAAATGGTGAGAATCTTAGATTCTAATGGGAATACAGCATATATTTTGTAATTCGTTCAACTATAACTTCCCACTCTTACCTCAGTAGTACTTACCAAACCCATGAGTTATAATGAGAATAATATTCTTGGAAATTGTTTTCTCAGAAATTATTTTGTAATTCGACCAACTATAACTTCCCACTCTCACCTCATTACTTACCAAACCCATGAATTATACCTGAGAATAATATTCTTGGAAATTGTTTTCTTAGAAATCTAATTATTAGGGTTATGATTTTATTATACCTTGAAACAAAACTCAGATTTGAATTGGGAAGTGTTGTCATTGTTTTCTCAGGTGCTCTCCTCTCCTATATTTTAAAGGAAGTTTCCATTTCTGAGTTGCAGAGAAGCTGGGCAGCCTACTTGTTATTTTTTTTTTGTTTTTCTTGTTTTTATATTTCTGTTTTGGAGGTTAACCCCCCTTGTTTTACTAGTCTCTCTTTATCTCTAGTTACATTTCTTTCTATTGTTGGGTTGATCTATTTGGTTTTGCAGACTAGTGAATTTTAGCTATTATTATTATTATTATTATTATTATTATTATTATTATTATTAATATTATTATTATTATTATTATTATTATTATTATTATTATTTCATTTATTAGAATATGACTATTTCTGTCAACTCTAGAGTCTTTAAGTATGGAATTTTCAAGTATTATTACTGTCTGTACTAATTTACACTATGTACACTCCCTCCCTCTTATATTTACTGTCATTTACGGCGACGCATACATCTTTAAAAAATTATTAATTATATAAATTGTCATTGCAAAATAACGTGTTAAGATTAAATATCCCGAATATTCTTGTACTTTCATTCATGATCAATCCACCCTATCGTCGCAAGTTCGCAGCTACTCCCATTTATCCATGTCTCACTTTAATTATTTTAAATTTTAATAAATAAGGGCAACATGGAAAAAAATAATAAATGCTTTCATGGCATTCTAAAATAACAAATAATGTGATATAAAAAAAAATCCAGACAACACTTACTGTGACACATATGGAGTTATTTTTTCCTGTACAAGTATTTCAATATTGTTGTCTAATCAGTTTTACTCCTCAGGCGTGCATTAATACAACCCGAGCCTCATTAAGTGAAAAACGGATTAAGAGAGAACCTGCTGCTGTGGTCTTGAGGGAGGCACTCTTGAAAGGAAAATGGCTATGGTAATTTATAAACTAATTTGAGGGTTGTACTGTAAAACGTTTTCTATTTCATACTAGGACCAACTACTAATTTTATTCCTATGTGAAGTGCTAGTTTTTATCTTTCCATATTCTGTGTATGATTTTTTTCCTCTCCTATTATTACAGACATTTCCCTCTTGAACTACTTTCTATGTTAGTATTTATACCACCAAAGTTTTATCTCGGGTTTTTGCTTGGGATTTCTCTCAATAGAATCTTCTGCTAGTTGCTTAAAGTTACATGTTGCATCACAGTAGGACAACTAGTGAACAATATTATGCATTCATATCATTATTGCTTTCATAACGTGCAGAAGATGTTTTTTTTGCTTAAATGCAAGCAACCATGCTTTTCCCTTCACATATTTATGTGATTAGAAGTTCGCCACTGCCTCCATTTTCACGGAGGCCTTCGACACGTGAACATCTACTTGATACATTGAACTGATTTATACACTTCTCAGATTTCTTGGAAGCCGTAGACTCTGGAATTGACTTTCAAACTATATTCATTTGTTTGAACTATAGTTATAAATCCCGAATAACATGATAATTGTGATTAAAGCTCACAACTTTAAAAAATCACTTAGTTCACGGCGTATTAATGAGTAATTATAAAAAGTTGTAGGGAACAAAAGCATAGGGAACAAATAAGTTTAAATCTCTAAGGCTCAAAGCAACCCAAATGCTCTAGAGGTGAACTGGATCACCAATGCTGAAAGGATTCAATCAATGCCTTAATGCAAAAAAGATGTTGAGAGACTGAATGTGAGCCTTTCCTGGTATTGCAAAGCTCAATGCGGAGTTGAAAACCTTTAGCTTTTGTTTGAGTGCATATATAGGCCCATTGATGGATGCAACTTACAAGTGTATAAGAGAAAAGGGGAAAAAGGGGAGAGGGAGAGAAGAAGGTAATTATTGGGCCTGAGGTTCACGATTAAATGGGTAGTAGAAGAAAGGAAAGAGGTGGCCCGCTAAGTCAGGAAAAAGAAGAGAGACAGAACACACGTAACAAAATGGGCATGTGATCCAAGGGGATTGAGGGAGGAGATTTTGGAATCAGGTACGAAGGGAGAGGGAATGATTAATTATGGGAGGGGAGTAGCCATAAAGGGGTAGAGAGAATTTCCAAGTGATGGAGGGAGGTTCGAAGCTGAGTAGGGAGACTATTCTCTCTAAGTTTATCTTCTGCTGTTTTATCTTTTCCTTGCTATCTTGCAAGGAGCCAGGCTCCATACCATAGCTTTGTTTTTCATCTTTTGTCAGAAACTTCACAGATTTGTAAAAAGGGAGATTTAGCCTCTCTTAATAACGAATATCAATACAGTTCCTATCCTTTACTTTCTTAAGTTGCTGATTCTTATCAGCAAGTATGTTATAGCTTTTTCAAAGCTTCCACAGGTTTACTTATTCAATTATTCTTGGCAAGATCTGGCTCAAAAGAGTAGATTGAAGCAAACACATGAGCTGGCCTTGTTGCTCCCAAGAGGAATACTGTGGATTGAGAGTACCAGTAAAGCGATCAGCTTCAGTCAAAAGTTATTTTTTTTCCATGTAAAAATATGTGATAACAAGAAAAAGTGAAAACAAGTGGCAGTTCTGTAATTAAAACATAAACTAAACATTTGAAAATGTTTTCTCAAATCGAACACGCCCTTAACTTTAAATAGAAATTGTTTCTCTTTGTTCACATAACCTTTTATCATTTTCCCACTTATTAGGTTTTAAAAACAATTTTTATCTGAGCATAATTTTGAGTTTATTGTGATTTTTGTTACCGTTTTATCTTAACTTCTCATTTTAGTAACAGTTGGTCTTATGCTAGAATCTGAAGTGAAGTCCTCAAATGCATCTTCTGATATCATAATGCAAAAATTAATATTGCTGTGTATATTAATTTACATTATTTAAATTTAATATCATCATGACAAAATCTGATGAAGGATCTATGCTACAGGAATGCTGCATTTTGTTATCTAACCCGAAACTTCCATACTCGCATATCCAAAGATCTGTTCCTCTACTGGTTTGAAGGCATATGGATGAGCTTTGACAGGTAATTTGGCACTGGTAGGGTAAACAAAGAAAATGTTACTGTGGCCATTTTTTTCAACACTGGCTCAAATTACAGGCAGTTTTTTTTTTTTTTTGCATAAAATACTACTTAGGAATTAGCGGATCTTATAACTCCTGACTCTCTTTCCCTCTATTAATTTTATGATGTTAAAATCTGAATAATGTTGGATTATAATATCTTGACACATATCTCTCTCGCCCTCTCTTTACTATTTTTTTTCTTTCATGTTTTATGTCTTCACTTTTTTTCCCTTTCTCTTATTCTCAAATTGTTTTATTTTTTTATTTTCTATTACAAAAAAGAAATATTATCTGTTGGATTGATAATTTGCTGGTTCCAACGCCCACTTTCTTGAAACACTTAATTAGTATTCTCATTGTTTGAATTGAATATTTCTCTATGCATGTGTAATACATATTTATTATAAAGAATGTTGATGATCACCTCCACTGTTTTACAAAGCTGTGATGATATTGCAGAACCCTTAATTCTGCAAATGTTGATCGGGCCTATGATGGTTTGTTATGGACTCTGCGGTATGCTACTGTGAATCGGCATAAGGGTTCTTTTTACTCTATGTTTTTCTTTTATGCATTTTAGATTTGTTCGAGAAACTTATATTATAGACCCGGGCATCCCGTTGAATATTGTGAATTTATGTCTGTTCAATTGCTTCAAAAGGAGTTTGCAGGAACTTTCCTCTGCTTTATTGCTTCCAAATTCAATGATGAAGATATCGTCGATGCCACCTTCCTCCTTGAATGAGGTCTTTCTGACTCTCTCACATGTTTTGACCAGTTCTTCTTTGATGCACGACACACTTATTTTTATGAATTCTAACAAAAACATATAGTAGTTAGGGTTGGCAATGGAAGACTTGACAATGACTTGGGAAATTGCTTTTGGGCAGTTTGTTTTGAATTAATGCGCCTTTTCACTTACCAAGCTGTGTTTTCCTTTATTTGACAGAGAA
Organism: Vicia villosa; assembly: GCF_029867415.1. Lineage (NCBI taxonomy): Eukaryota > Viridiplantae > Streptophyta > Magnoliopsida > Fabales > Fabaceae > Vicia > Vicia villosa. The sequence goes on from NW_026706052.1 coordinate 268,807, forward strand.
TAACATATCCTCCTACTTGTGTCACTTTTTTTCTTCTTCTTTTACGTATTAAGTTCTCAAATGAGAAATTGATTCGGATGATCTGTATTTTAGCTGACTATTATGATTCGGGGACAGACTTTTGTGAAAGCAATGCAAAGAAAAGGCTTTTTAGTATTAGTGACTAAGGGGAGAACGGAATAGAGTACATACAAGAGTTTTCCCCACATGTCTTATTTATGCTAAATGGCAATTGAAATTTTTGAACAAATTTTCAACGAAATTCAATGTTTAATTTAAACAGCACATATTCCCTATCTGTCTCTGAATTTTAAGAGTTGTGTCATTGAAGCTGACTACTTTCTTTTGGGTTGTTCTGGAAATTTGTCATTATCCTTTTTGCTTCTCTGGTATCATGTTTTTTTGCTCAAGTATGCATTGATTTGATCAAGTGAATTTTTGCAGTTCATCAATGGTTGGAAAGTACTATGGAGTACTATTGTTCACGGGCTGCCGATTTTCAGCAATATAGGCACTGTTGTAAGTTTGTTTACAAATCCATTCTCTCTTTTTAGTTGTAGTTTTTAGGGTATCAATATATTCTTTGCAGATATAATTAGTATTAAGTAGTGTTGAAATTAGAGAGTTTTATTTATTTTTGATAATAAGGAGGGCCTAAGCCCGAGAAACAAAGAAGCTACACAAACACAACCCTAGGGTACATAACACCCTTATTATCCCTATCAAAATTCTCAAAAAGCCTGCTAGGCAAATCCAAAAAAAATTCGCAACCAACCCTTAACTCCTTTCCATGTAAAGCCAGAAGATTAGCACAATCATTGATTTTTCGATAGATATGACGAATCTCCACACTCTCCAATTTATGCATCCAATTATGAATTTGACGAACCAAATTGCAATTAAGCAACTTTTTTCTGCTAACCTTGTTACTAGTATCCACTGCTTCCTTAGAATCCGACTCGATTATCACTCTCTTATAACCATGCTCCACCACTAACTTCAGCCCATCATGGATACCCCATAACTCCTCTACAAGAGGACTGCTACTGCCCACACCCTTAGCAAAACCGCCACACCAATTGCCAGCATCATCTCAGATAATCCCCCCACAACCTGAAACTCCATTTGAAGAATGAGCTCCATCCATATTAACTTTGACAAAATCCTTACTCGGTAAACTCCAATTGATCAGCCTCTCAACCTTGTTTCTTGCCATAACTTTATTATTACACGCAACAACATTATACTAATGCACTTTTACTGCAATCGCTTCATGCATGGCATACAGCCTTTCAAGCTTATCATCATGCCTATTTGTATTCCGCCAATCCCAAATAGAATGACAAGCTGTGGCCCAAAACTTGGCCCAATCCCAAATAGAACTAAGGCTTTTGAAATATGATTATGATTGGTGATTCGATGATGATCGGATGATTAAAAAAGGTTAAGCCCTAACCCCTATTATAGGGATATATGACTCCGGATCCTAGTTGAATAGGGAAACAAGTAATGATAGTAACTAAGTCATAAAAACGTAATCAATAACAACTCTGACCAGTGTTAAATTAAACGAGAGACATATGGTGAAAGTGTGTGTAAACTACACCACAAAGATTCTATTATACAGGCTTACAAACAAATCAATATGCAATCAATAACATTAATTACAATAGAATATGCTAGAATATATATACATAATATACTATTAATTTAAATACCTACACTTTCTCTCAAGCTGAATCTTTTATATCAAATGCATCAAAGCTCGCTACATATAACTGACTCTAAGCCCTCTCAGGGATTTTAAAAAAACATCCTCCAATTGATCATTGGAATCGACAAAGCTTGGGACGATGTTGTCTGATTCGATCTTCTCTTTGACAAAATGACAATCTATCTCAATACGCTTGCTCCTCACATGAAAAATCGGATCTGAGGCAATATGCAATGCAAGTTGATTATTTTAGAATAGTGTCGTCAACTTTGCCTCCTCAAATTGAAGTTGTTTAAGTAACCGTTTCAACCAAATAAGCTGTCCCTCAATGCTAGATTTTGCAACTACATATTGTTTTTTATTTTTCCTAATATACCAAATTTCCTCTAAGAAGTAAACAATACACAAAAGTGAACCGAGCCAATTGAGTTTGTCCTTTATCTTCATAAACGAGACCTTTTACTAGAGCACCTTTGTTGTATTTCAAAATTTGAATTGCAACATCCGCGTGTTTTTGGAAAGGAGAACTTAAGAGCTGACGTACCACACTGGCTGCAAAGGAAATGTTTGGACGAGTTAATGTGAGCTAGTTAATTTCCCTTGATTAGGTAGAACGTTTCTATCGATAGAAGTATCAACTTGGCATTCAATAGACATATTTTTTCAAGAATATCAGTAACATATTTCCTCTGTGAAATTACAAGACCATCATTGGATTGGACTAAAATAGAACCCAGAAAATTTGGTAAACTGATTGTTATATTACAATGGTGAAAATAAAAAAAGAAAATGTAAACCAAAGTTCTATGAACTTCTAAACCAGAGAAAAATCTCTCCGAACTGTTTACTAACAACTTTCTGAATGCATTTCCCACTCCCCTACAGTCTCTTTTATAACAGTCTCTCATGAATGAGTTGTCCTTCCCTTATCCTCGGTCTTCAATGAGTTATTCTAGAAGCTGTGTTGACGTGGATTGAGCCCAATGATTGGGTGTCACACACGAGAACCGTGTTCTATCACTACCACTTCCTTTAGGAACAACCTTGTCCTCAAGGATAGCATGGAATAATTGATCTTCTAACAAGGCTTCTGGATCCCAGCTCATAGTTACCTTGTTCCCCTCTACTTTTACAATCTTTTTTGGCTGCAGTATGCTCATTGCTGCAACAGTGTTCTATCAGGCTGCCTCAATACCCAAGATATTTTAATGTATCTTGGTGTTATTATTATTATTTGTATTAAACTAAAAGTTTTCTCTACTGGTTAGTTTCTGCTAAGATTTTAATTTCGGTAATGATGCATTGATGCAGGTGGATGCTGCTTTGGCACTTCTGAGTAATATAACCTCAAATGTGAGTTGCGGGCTTCACACAGTTGGGCATACTGTTAATAATAGTCTATATCTCTAACGCCACATGTTTGTATCCAGGATTTAGTAGATACATGTCTTATACCACAAGATGTTTGGGATCTTCAATTTTTCAAAAGACCAACCTCATTGTAAGTGCCTTTTACTGTTTTAACTTGATTGCAATAAAATATGTTTTAAAGATTGCTAGTATTTTTAATGAAAGCTTATCATTTAAGCCAGTAAATAAATTCAATCACATATTAACACTCTTGTCAACTACTTAGAGATCAAGTACTGTTTCAATGGATGTACAAAATACCCTGTCAGTGTTTCATGCTTACTGCAACACTACTTAAACCAATTCATAGATATTTCTAACGAGTTAATTTATTTTGATGCATTTTACTTTATAAAGTTTATAGACAAATTCTGATTCAATAAAAAGAAAAATCATCAGCAAGCCATTTTATTCATTTTAACTATTATCATTTCTTTCATAGGGTTAGTCTAATTTTAAACATACATCGGAGACCACATGCTTTTGCAGGGCTGAAAAGAACCACTAGATCTAATGAATTGCTATATAGGGCTATTATTAAGAGAGGGAAGAGTTAGGAAACTTTTAGAAGGGAGTGTATGTTATGTTTCTATCTTATACATTGTAGGGCATATACTGTGAGTGTGTGATAGAATTCTTTTTTTCTCATGAATGTAATGAGAGAATGACCGAGGATAAGGGAAGGACGACTCATTGAAGACCACATCCTTGGAGATGTATAGTTTGCGAGTAGGTGCAAGACACTTATAACCTTTGTGTGATGTAGAGTAGCCTAAAAATGACACTTTTGGGACCGAAGGTGCAAGACACATATAACCTTTGTGTGATGTAGAGTAGCCTAAAAAATGACACTTTTGGGACCTATACTGTAATTTGTGCTTGTTGCAAGGTCTAAGTAGGGGAAAACAAGAGCAACCAAAGCACTTGAGAAACTTGTTGTCCGATGGAGTACCAAATAACTTAGTGTAGGGTACTTCAAAATTTAGAGAGGATTCCGAAATTTTATGTGACATAAAGGTACCATTCAAGCTTAAGGGGAAATTTTATCGTACTGTATGAGACATAATGTTAGGCGATTAAGAATCAAAACGAAAATAAATTAAGTGTAACATGGATGAGGATGCTGCGTTGGATGTGTGGTAAGACTAAACATGATGAGATTAGAAATGACAATATTAGAGAGTGTCGGGGTAACATCTAGATTAGAAAAGATGATGGAAAATAGACTTAGGTGGTTTTGCCATTTAGAGGGAAGACTTGTAAATTCAGTGGTAAGGAGTAGATCAGATGGAGAGGAGTCAAATAATTAGAGGTAGAGGAAGACCTATTAATACTATAAGAGTAGTTATTAAGAAAGATCTCGAGATTAGCGATTTGGATAGATGTATGGTACTATATAAAACATTATGGCTGAAGTTGATCATGTAGCTAGCTCCACTTAGGGATGAAGTTTAGTTGTTAGTGTCAGTAGGCTTAATATTTAGATATCTAACTGATATTTGCAAATCAGAATAATCTTAATTGCTATTCATTAGGATAACAAAATGAATAAATGTATATGTTGCTGTAGCAGATTTATTGGGATGGGATTAATACTATTAATTAGTATATAAAACTGCATAAATGTATATATGGCAGTTGCAGATTTTTTAGGCTGAGTCAGCCCCTTAACTTGTAATTTAAAGTGTATTTATATGAGAATTCTCCAAGAGAGAAGACACAGTTTATCAGAATATCTCTGAGTTTTGACATGGCATCAGAGCATGTCACGATCCAAAATCTAGTCCTAGTTCTTTAGTCTTGTTTTTTCTACCTTGTCCAAATTTCTCGGTCTTTATTTTTTTCTTCTTCTGGTTTTTCATTTTCCAATCCAGATTTCCATCTCGTATTCTCAATGTCATTCGATTCAATGTCAAAAGAAAAACATGATGTTTTCATGATTCGCCTAAATGGCAAAAACTATTCAGCTTGGGAATTCCAATTTTCTTTATATGTCAAAGGAAAAGATTTGTGGGGTCATGTTGATGATACAACCCCTGCCCCTAACAAAGACAAAGATAAGGATGGACATGCCAAGTGGGTAGTCAAAGAAGCTCAAATCATGTCTTGGATCATCAGTTCGGTTGATCCCAACATTGTTCTGAACCTTCGCCCTTACAAGACTGCAGCAACAATGTGGGCTTACTTGAAGAAAATCTACAGCCAGAATAATGCAGCCCGGAGATTCCAACTGGAGCACGACATAGCTAATTTTAAACAGGATAGTCTCTCTATATCTGATTTTTATTCTCAATTCATGAATCTTTGGGCTGAATACACTGATATAATTTATTCAAATTTAAGTATTGATGGTCTAAGTACGGTTCAAACAATTCACGACACTACTAAACGAGATCAATTTCTCATGAAATTGAGATACGAATTTGAAGGTATCCGCTCCAATTGATGCATAGAGACCCAACACCATCATTAGATGTGTGTCTCAATGATCTATTACGTGAAGAACAACGCCTTCTTACACAATCTATCATTGAAGAACAAAAGTCATCTACTGTCCCAGTGGCATACATTGCACAAGGGAGGTCAAGAAACCATGATATGAGCAATATTCAATGTTTTTGTTGCAAGCGCTCTGGACATTATGCCTCTAATTGTCCAAGAAAATTCTGCAATTATTGCAAAAAGGATGGGCACATTATTAAAGAGTGTCCAACTAGGCCACCGAAGCGAAACGCAACAGCCTTCACAACCTCTGTTGATTCGTCTGCTGCTGTCCAGCAAAATGCACCAGCTGCTGTCCAGCAAAATGCACCAGCTGCTGTCCAGCAAAATGCACCTGCTGCTGTCCAGTCTTTGACCCCCGAAATGGTTCAGCAAATGATCATTTCAGCGTTCTCTGCTTTCGGATTCTCAGGTAAATCATCTTCACCTTGGTATTTTGATTCTGGGGCTTCCAACCACATGACCAACAACTCCCATTTTCTTAATAATATCACCAAATATTCTGGAAATCTCAAGATACATACGGCTGATGGAAATCAATTACCTATTACAGCAACTGGTGATATTTCTTCAACTCTAACTGATGTTTTTGTTTCACCCGGTCTCACCAGTAATCTCATTTCCGTTGGTCAATTAGTTGAGAATGATTGTCAAGTAAATTTCTCAAAATCTGGTTGTCTTGTGCAGGATCAACACTCAGGGATGATAATTGCGAAGGGGCCTAAAGTTGGACGTCTCTTTCCACTCAATTTATCTTTGTTTTCAAGTCTTTCTTTACCTTCTGTTTTGTGCAATTCTGCAACCATTGATTATCAAGTGTGGCATAAGCGTCTTGGACATCCAAATTTCCATGTACTTCATGACATGTTAAAATCTGGTTTTCTTGGAAATAAGCACACTCCATCTCTAGATGTTATTCGTTTTGATTGCATTCCTTGTAAGCTTGGCAAAAGTAAAATCCTTCCTTTTCCAACACATCAACCGAATGTAACACAACCTTTTGATATTATCCATAGTGATGTTTGGAGAGTAGCCCCGATTATATCTCATGCAAATTACAAATATTTTGTAACTTTTATTGATGATTATAGTCGTTTTACATGGGTCTATTTTTTGCGCTCCAAAGATGAAGTTTTTTCCACTTTTAAATTTTTTAATGCTTATGTTCAAACCCAATTTTCAGCCAAAATCAAAATACTTCACTCTGACAATGGGGGAGAATACACATCAAAATCTTTTCAAGAATTTTTGCAATCTAGTGGGATTATATCTCAGAGGTCATGTCCTTCAACTCCCCAACAAAATGGAGTAGCTGAAAGAAAAAACCGTCATTTGCTTGATGTTGTCCGCACACTTCTTCTTGAATCTCATGTGCCACCACGATTTTGGTGTGAAGCCCTCTCCACAGCAGTTCATCTTATAAACAGTTTACCATCTCCATCAATAAATAACGAATCTCCCTTCAGTCGAGTATTTGGTAACCCACCAGATTACTCCACTCTTCGTGTCTTCGGTTGTGTATGCTATGTCCATCTTCCTCCACAAGAACGTACTAAACTCACGGCACAATCTGTTGAGTGTGCTTTTCTTGGATATTCATCTCATCAAAAAGGATTTCTATGCTATGATCCTAATCTTCGCCGAATTCGGGTCTCCAGAAATGTCATCTTCCTTGAAAAAAAATATTTTTTTGCAACACATCATGATCCTCCTTCTACATTTTCTGTTCTCCCATTGTTTTCTAACTCTTCTGCAGGTCTGCCACCTTCTAAGCCCCTTTTGACTTATCAAAGACGACGTGTTGTCACCCAAAATCAGCCAGCGGACTCCGACAGGTCCCTTCAAGATAATTCCCTGACTGCTGATCCAATACAGGAGCCAGAACCAGATCCCGTACGACACAGTACGCGCATTCGTAAGCCTCCGGAAAAGTATGGTTTCTCTACTCCTTTATCCTTGGCAGCAACTTTATCTTGTGTTCCTATTCCTTCTTCTTATAAACAGGCAATGGAACATAGTTGTTGGCAGGCAGCTATTGAAAATGAGCTTCTAGCCTTGGAGGAAAATCAAACATGGGATACAGTACCATGTCCTCCAGCATTTAAACCTTCAGGCAGCAAATTTGTGTTTTCTATAAAGTTGCGTTCAGATGGATCAATTGATCGTTATAAGGCTCGTCTAGTAGTTCTTGGAAATAAGCAAGAATATGGGTTAGACTATGACGAGACTTTTGCTCCGGTCGCCAAGATGACTAGCGTCCGTACTATTCTTGCTCTTGCAGCATCGAATTCTTGGCCACTACATCAAATGGATGTGAAAAATGCATTTCTACATGGTGATCTTAAGGAAGAAGTTTACATCAAACTTCCCAATGGTATGCCCACTTCTTTAAATACTGTTTGCAAACTAAAACGATCGTTATATGGTCTAAAACAGGCACCAAGAGTATGGTTTGAAAAGTTCCGATCTACTCTACTTGGTTTTTCATTCATTCAAAGCCAATATGATCCATCACTTTTCCTACAAAGGACTCCTAAAGGCATTGTGGTGCTCCTGGTTTATGTGGATGATATTGTGGTAACCGGCTCCGATCAAGATGGTATCTCTAAAATCAAGCACATGTTGCATTCATCTTTTCACATGAAGGAATTGGGTCGTCTTACTTACTTCTTGGGTTTAGAGTTGCATTATCAACCTGAAGGGATTTTTTTAAATCAACAAAAGTATATTAAAGATCTAGTCCACCTTGCTGAACTCACAAGCGCAAACCCGGTTGACACCCCCATGGAAGTTAATGTTAAATATCGACGAGATGAAGGTGACCTTCTTAATGATCCAACTCTTTATCGAAAGCTGGTTGGTAGTCTTATCTATGCAACTATCACCCGTCCAGATATTTCTTTTGCTGTGCATACTGTTAGTAGGTTCATGCAAGCACCACGACACTTCCATCTTGCAGCAGTGCATCGAATCATTAGATACCTCCTTGGAACCTCAAAACGTGGTTTATTTTTTCCTATTGATTCGACACTCCAACTTCAAGCATATAGTGACGCTGATTGGGCAGGGTGCCCAGACACTAGAAAGTCTACTACCGGTTGGTGTATGTTTCTAGGAAATGCTCCTATTTCTTGGAAGTGTAAGAAGCAAGATTCTGTTTCAAAGTCATCCACTGAAGCAGAATACCGTGCAATGTCTGCTGCTTGTTCTGAAATAATATGGTTGCGCGGTCTTCTTACCGAACTTGGATTCTCTCAAGCACAACCAACTTCGTTATACGCTGACAACACAAGTGCTATACAGATTGCAGCAAATCCAGTTTACCACGAGCGAACGAAGCACATCGAGGTTGATTGTCACTCTATCCGAGAAGCCTATGATCGTAGAGTCATCACTCTACCTCATGTTTCCACAGCTGTTCAAACAGCTGACATCTTCACTAAATCATTGGCACGGCAGTGACACAATTTTTTAGTTAGCAAATTAATGCTAGTTGATTCACCAGCATCAATTTGAGGGGGGATGTCAGTAGGCTTAATATTTAGATATCTAACTGATATTTGCAAATTAGAATAATCTTAATTGCTATTCATTAGGATAACAAAATGAATAAATGTATATGTTGCTGTAGCAGATTTATTGGGATGGGATTAATACTATTAATTAGTATATAAAACTGCATAAAGGTATATATGGCAGTTGCAGATTTTTTAGGCTGAGTCAGCCCCTTAACTTGTAATTTAAAGTGTATTTATATGAGAATTCTCCTAGAGAGAAGATACAGTTTATCAGAATATCTCTGAGTTTTGACAGTTAGTTGTTATTGTTATTAAGTGGGAAGTCTCTTGATAAGATATACACTGGTGCTAATGAGATAAATCTCAATTGAATTCTCTTAGTTTCTGTTTTTGCATTTCTTAACTTTGATTACGAAGTATTGTGATCTATTTATAGAACCATACGTCTCACCTGAGTTAGTTACAATTCTCCTTAAATTTAGGGATTAGTTTCCCATGTTTTAGGAGTTAATTAGGGGCAGTTAGGGACATTTAAATAGGCTATAGTACTATGCAGATAGTGCACAATAATTATAGTGTGGACTAGTTAATACCAATTCCTTTAATAGTGTGAGTAGTGTGAGTGGAGAGTTAGTTATGTTTCTATCTACTTATATGTTGTAGTATGGGGAAGTAGGAGTTATTTGTGACGTTCGGTAGTCAAAATCGAGATTCTTCCTAGGATTGGGAGATAAAACATGGGACCTCAATACAGATGATAAAATCTTTCCAAAATTAAAAACATTTTACTTTAAATGGTTAGTGGTAACTGTTAAGAGTCCCACATCTGACAATATATAGTTTAAACATGTGTTTATAAGTGCGGGCAATCCTCACCCTACAAGTCGGTTTTGTAGAGTTGAGTTAGGCCCAACCACATTTCTTAACATGGTATCAGAGCATCGTTTAAGATCCGGTGGGCCACCTGCTATCAGGTTTCCGCTATCGGGCCACCAACCATTTATTTCCACGCTCTAGATGTCCAGTCTTGGGCGTGAGAGGGTGTGTTAAGAGTCCCACATCGGACAATATATAACCTGAACATGTGCTTATAAGTGGGGACAATACTCACCCTACAAGCCGGTTTTGTAGGGTTGAGTTAGACCCAACCACATTTCTTAACAGTAACTAATGCGTATAACAATTATTGAGTTCCAACCTATGAAGCACGGACACCTCTAAGAGTAGACGTGTCGCGGTGTCCGACACTTGTATGACACCCGTACGACACGTGTCAGAAAAGTCAAAGAAGTGTCATCTAAAAAATAGATTTTTTCATTGTTTCGACACTCTTTAAATCGGTGTCGAACACTCATATTATACTCATACAACATTTGTAGAACAATCCACACAAGTGTTTCCAAAAAAAAATAGTTTTCAACATACCTTACACAACTTTTGGACATGTATTGAAACAATATTATCAATGAAAAATTAAAGACATTAATTTTCATTAGAATATTTTTAACTCTTTTAATAATAGATAGATAAATGAAACTTAACTACTATCGTATATGTAGCGGTGTCGGTGTCTTTTGTTTTTTATATTATCAGTGTCAGAGTGTCCGTGTCGTGTCGCAGTGTCCGGTCAGAGTCTGTGCTTCGTAGGTTCCAACCCTAACTATGTTATTCCTTACAAGGTTTGAGCAATCTTCATCTTTTGAGCTAACGTTTGGGGATGAGTTAATCTTGACCCAAAATCTAAGGTGGTATCAGCCTATTCTAAATAAGTTATTAGGCACCCATATTTGTCCATGCTCCGGAGTCCAAATGTCTAGTCGTTGGTGTGAGGGTGTGTTAATAACTCTGATATTGAGCCATCCACATTTGCCCATGCTTAAAATGTCCAACCGTGAGTGTGAGGGGGGGCATGTTGAGATCCCACATTCATTGGAGATATGGTCACATTTCTATTAGTTTTTACAAGGCTTGGACAATCCTCACATCTTGAGCTAGCTTTCGGGGATTAAGTTAGGCCTAACAAATTTTTAGAATAATATATAAAATTCTAGCAAGAAGTTTCTTACTTATTTACGTTGGAGAATTGCATTATTGTCCTAGTTTTTATTTTTTATATGATTAAGAACACGAAAATCTAAGGGGTGATTGAGAGAAAATAGGACAAAGAAAGGGAGATGTTATACTTCAAATTAAAGTTAAAGTAAAAACTATTGTAATATTTATTTTATGTTTGATACTTATTATGAAAATAAAAGGAACAGAGAAAACAGGACACAGGGAGATGTTGTATTTCAGAAAAAGACGGTAAACATTGTTGAGGAAAGACATCAATCACATATTCCAAATTAATTAGGCTCAAATAAATAGTTAAAACCTACTTCTGTCATCGTTCCTTTAAAACTCATGTCTACAAAACCGAACCAGCTTGTAAGGAGAAGGTCGCCCAAACTTTATAAACACTATACATGCCATATCTTTAAGCAATATGGGAATAAATTCACCCTTTCAAAAACAAAATTATTGATTGAGAGATTTAAAGTAACATTTTTTTTGTAGGGACTAAAAAGTTATTTATGCCAATTAATTATTTATAATTTTTCCCCTTTTGTATATATTTTTTTTTGTTTCTTTTCTCAATATGAAATTTCTCGACATGCTTGCTTTTGTTTCTACATTCTTATGCAGCTCATGATTGTCCTTTTATGCAGACCTATCTTGCATTTTTTCTCATGTTTCTTTTCAAGGAAAAGTTCTCATGTAAGTTGCCAAGGGAGCCTCATATTTTTCACGTGATATATTTACTTGATGTTAGATTAGTAATTGACTAATAAGCTTAAATTTATATAGAATTGTGTTATTAAATTGATTTCAAAGTTCTGTATAAAAAGTTCTAAATGTGGAAAATAAGTCAAAGTGACCCTTAAAAAATCATGTCATAGAAATTCAGCAAAGCTTTATGTTTGCCTGTCTAACACAACCCTCCCATTTATTTGATTCTTGACCTTGGAAAGGGAGTGTTGGCATGTTCCCATGTTACATAATTCAATTTTTAGGCTTTAATTTTGCAAGACTTGAGAGCATGTGTTGGAATTTTGACAAATTGGGATAACCTAGACTTTGATAAAAGAAGATTTGAAGAATTATTTGCAGCACACACTGGGGGAGACTGCATCTATCCATACATAGCCTTCTTAAACTTGCAAATCTTAGGGCCAATTTGAATTTGCTGCGAGTTCCATAATATGGCCTGAACAATGGTTATAAGTGGAAGGAAACCCTCATCCCACGAGCTAGCTTTTAGGGTTGAGTTAGATCCAAGCCCAAATTCTAAAAGGATTAAGAAAATGTTTTTATTTTAATTACCAAGAAGCCATCTGGTTTTTACTTTGTTTTCTGTTTTGACAGACCTCTTGTCGTGGGTCTAGTTTGTCCTTCCATAGATCATCAAGTAGAATGCAATACAAACTAAATAATTGCTTATTAATTTCTTTCATCGAATAAAAATAAAGTATCAGTGATAATCATCCCTAGTAAGATAGTAGAAATTTACAATGATTACAATAATACCATGTTGAATTGGATCATTATGGCAGTAAGTCTGTCCCCTTTAGTGTAACTCACTTTTTTTTTTTTTTGCAAAATAAAAATGGAGCAAGCTTTGAGCCTTCATATGGTCCATCTGCATATCTCTTCTGATGATCCATTCCACATCTCTTCTTATAGTATTCTAATTGAGCTTACATTTTCTATTTCTTGTTGCTCAATAAGTGCAAGTTTTGAAAATGTAAAGGAGAACACATAATGCTTTGATAATCCTTATAAGCTGATTTTATGGAGTTGAGTTAAGACCAAAGTCTATAATAGTATTATGACCTATCCTTGATATGTTGTTGGGTCACCCATATTTTTGATACACTAGACCCGATAGGCTTGTGTGAGAGGTTTTATTTTTTTTGGAGAAAAGCCCAGGTTCTACACCGCCTTGATTGGGAAATCCTACCTTGCAAGCCAATTTTGTAAGATTGAGCTATACCCAAAATCTAAGAATATGAGGGTTAATTTCAAGCTTTTTTTAGGTAGAACTGAAGTATTTCTTTGCTGAGCCACATTTTTTTTAAATTTGGCGTCTTCGTATCATGCAGACTGATCTTCGGGATATTTTACATCTTAGAAAGAACCTTTTAAAGGCAGTTTTGAATCATCTTGATTGGAAGGTATGCTTTTCTTTAAATTGTGATTAACAAAGTATTTTATTCTTCTTTATGTTTATACTTATACAATTAGGAAAATATATAATGTAGAATAGACAACTTGTATTACTCAATGAGATTGTATACATATATAAACCAGAGAGAATCTCTCAAATTAATGAAAAGAATCATAAACTATATATATATATATATACATAATCCCAATTATGACAATAATTAAAACTCCCCCACAAGCTGGAGCATATATCACATGTATCTAGCTTGTTACATTACATATATGATCAATCTGAGGTCTATCACTGATGATATTTTAACTATGACCGAATGATCTTATCTCAGATAAAGTGGCAATCAACTATTACATGTTTAGTCCTCTCATGAAAGAAAGGGATTTAAGAATGATGCAACACTGACTGGTTATTAAATTTGACCTCAGATATGACCTACTTCATCTTGGAGTAAATATTTATACCCTAAAAGTTGACAAGTAATGCAGTTCATAACCCGATACATTATCTCAGTTGGTAACCTTGCAACAACAATTTTCATATTGCTTTTCAATGAAATTAAGTTCCAAAACACAAATCTGAAGTGGACTATCTATCACTCGAACCACCTGCCCAATTTGCATTTGAATATCTAATAATACATAAATTTTCAGACGATCCTATAATATACCTCAAGATCCAAACTACTACATTCTAATGGTTTCCCCTTTATTTGGTAGAGGTTTCACATTGGGGTCCATAGGACTATCAACTGATTTTTTCAAAACATATATTCTTTATGAAATAGCAATGCCTTCCCGTGAGCTACTTCAATCTCAAGAAAATAATGCGACCAACCTAAATCTTTGGTCTTCAATGTTGCTTTAGGTCTACAATACATTCTTAGTCCTTACTTGTACTGAAAGTATCATATATGTTTGTCAAAGATGAATGTCTAAAGAATACAAAATGATCCACCTCAGAATGAATCTTGTCAACTTACTAAGTTACTTTGCTGAATTTTCCAACCCAAGCTCAAAGTAATTGCTTTAGGCCATACAAGGATTTTTGTAGCCTGCTACTAGTCTGGCTTTCAAATGATCCATTTGAATCAAGGCCTACTTTAATAGCAAAAACCCAACGACAACCAACTAATGATTTTTGAGGAGGAAGTGGAACAAGTTTCCATATGCCACAATGCCACTAGACTCCAAACAAATCATTTCATCAATCATTGCTTGCCCGTTCTGGATGGGATTATATCTCAAGATTATGAATAGAATGATAATTAGAAGTAGACTGTTTACTTTTATTAATAGCTAAAGGTAAGTAAACATAAGACTCAGGTGGGATTGCAACTGGAGAAGGGGTTGGAACAAGACTTGAAACGTTTGTTAAGAAAATAACATATCAAAGACATAAAAATGATGTGTAGATAGAGAATAACCCCGATACCCCTTTTGAACTCCGGAATACCCAAGAAACACACATAATTGCTAGGACATACAATTTGTCACAGCTGGAAGAAAGGTCATATCAAAATAAGTGGAACTTGAGGAAGGACAACATAGAAGGGTCCTTAGGAAACTAGAGTGAGAGAGGAGTCTCAGTTTCCAATACAAACAATGACATGCTATTTATCAAATGACATGCAATTAGATTAAGGCCACTCCTAAATTTTAAAGGTGCAGGAGCTTTGATCTACAAAGTCTAAGTTTTTTTGTTTAGCAAGACTATTATGTTGTGGTGTGTGAAAGCAATTAGATTGAAATATGACGCCATGAGTAGCTATGCAATAGTTGAATGTTACAGATACATACATATTCCTTGGCATTGAAATATGACACCATGAGAAGCTATGAAACAGATCCGAGGCTGGAAAAAAAGGGAAAGGAAAAGATCGAAATACGTGTAAAGGGCTTTCAGATTTTTATTATTATTTTTTCTAGGCCCCCTAATCGTGAGCTCCGACACAAAGTTAATTTGATGGTTTGAATTGCTTGAGAAAAATACTCTCAGCCTTTGTTATTTATAACTTAGAGAATACATTCAAATCAATCGTCATATCCCTTGATTATACGGATATATGAACTAACATTCCTAAATCCTAATCTTTTTGAGAAATTTTTGTCAACTGAATATAACTTAAATCTATAGATATCTTAACAAAAATCAACAATAACAATGGTAAAAGGGCTCCATCACGATTCACTCTAGGGTTCTGATATTATACACTTATACTACTAATATGTAACAATATGTTACAGACACGCTATAACTTACAATAATATATAGGCATTTGTTTCAGTTTTCTGTTCCTTATGTGCAGGGTTATTCAACATTGAGTGAGCGGATGGGTTTGTACATGCCCAGTGCTATATTTGCACTTTGCGTAGGTTGTGCTGCGTTCAATGAATGCTTTAAAGAAACTCCTCTAGTTTACAGCTCTTTCGATGTCACTGAATCTCTTGATAATAATAATCATAAGGTCCAGCCTATCACTCTTCCACAAACTGATATTTGATTATATAGATTTAGTTGAACTGTTACTAAGAAATTCATTATGATGTTTATTGTAGTTTGAAGACCCTAAACACCAATGTTTGCATGAGTTTTTGGATTGCTCTGTGGAAGCTCTCACAGAAATTCACAAAGTTTCCAATGTTGAGGTGTGATCCTTTGCTAAAAGTTTGTTTGTGTTAACTTCCACGGTTTCATAAAGGGAGCTGTAATTTTTCAGGTTTCTGAGCTACAAATATTTCCGGGCATACGGGTTCCCCAAGAAATAAGTGATCAACTTTTGCTCGAAATGGAGACCTCTATTCTTGAAGTGTTGGCAGAAGAGGAAAACAGCAGGACACATTTACCTGATATTTTCTTAAAATGTTCTCTCTTGTCTAACCTACTTTATGGTTATTTCTTCACAAGGTTTGTCACTTTACAGTAATGCTCTATCTATCTGTTTATAAGTTATAACTATGGTACTGAAGTTATGGTGTTTAGTTTTGCAAATCCAATTAGGCTTGTATATTAGTAGCATGTTTGGATTGGCTTTTGGAAGACCCAAAATCAATTATGCTAAACTCAATTCTGTTAAAATCAATTTTACCAAACTTAATTCTGCTAGAATCAATTCTGTTCACCGCTAATCCAAACACACCCTAGAGCAATAAAGGGGATTGAAGAAAGCAATGCAATGGAATATTATGTAGGGCCTTAAATTATTATTACCGGTGACTAAGTAGAAAATGGGAACTAGTGTTAAGTATCGTCATGAGGCTTGCAGTATCTAAGAATCCTTCTATTCTATCGCACCTCCCTATATTGAGGAGGAGGCATGTTTTCTTCAATAAAGCACCAGACTTTTCACTCTACTACTTTTCTTTTGCCAATTTCTCTACCTTTTTTAATTCTAAGAACCAGTTCAAACACTAATATCAGTGCTTCTAATATCTTGTGACTACAATTGACTCGAAGGAACATGCGATGATTCCAAATATATGATCATATTGTCAATTCACATCACCATAATTCTTAGATTGAGAGAATGGTGAATGATATGCTGTAAGAAAATGTCATAAGTCCAATCACAAGTCCAATCTTAGTAAATAAAACTGATGGGAGTTGGAGATTTTGTATGGACTATTGGATACTAAATAAAGTCACATTATTGAATAGATTTTCTCTCCCGTCAATGACAGTTGGAAGAACTAGGTTGGGCAACTAGGTTGACAATAAACCAAACCAATTTGAAAATAATTCGAGACTCTATTCAATAATTAACTTGTTAAATTTGATTCACGAGTCGAGCTTGAGTTATGTATAGTTTGACTACTTGAGTTCATAAACCAGTCTCAATATATACATTGAGACATACAACCACTAATCTTTCATGTATAATATTTTAAACTAATAGGCTTTACTAAAGATCTAAACATAAATTACTACTAATAATACTATTGGAATTTCCGCCTTAATTGCGGTCAGAGTTATCAATAGCGGCCGCTTTCACCGCTATCCCGGGTGGTCCGGTGCGTTGTAATTTCTGCCTTAATTGCGGTCCGCTCCTAGTGGCCTTAATTGCGGCACTATGCCTTGCCTTCATTGCAGCCCCCAACACCTTCATTGTGTTGGGTTTAAAGGGGTGGATTTAGTCCTACATTGTTTAGGGATATGACCTATGTTGTGTTTATAAGTAGGGGAAATTCTCACCTTACAAGTCAATTTTGTAGGGATGAGTTAGGTTCAACCCAAATTTTAAGAAATACTAAGAATAAAAATAGTAAAATAAATTATTTACAACACTCCTTCTCAGTCTGGTGGACGCATATCTATCATTCTCAGCTTGGAAACAATTCTTTCAAAGTTATTTTTGTTCAGCCCTTTCGTTAGAAGATTTGCCAGGTTGCCTTGGGAGGATACATATGGAGTGCAAATAAGACCACTATCTAATTTTTCTTTAATGAAGTGTCTGTGAACGTCAATCTGTTTGGTTCCGTCATGTTGCGCTAGGTTATGTGCTATGCTAATAGCAAAGTTATTATCACAATGAAGTTTCATTGGTTCATCACACTTTATCCTTAAACTTCTAAGATCAATTTTAACTATAGTAATTTACATATACCTTGTGCCATTATCCTGAACTCTGATTCAACTCTAAATCTTGATTCTACACTTTGTTTTTCACTCAGTCGTGTCGCAAGATTTTCACCTAAGAAAGTGCAATGATAGAAAGACGTTGATAAGACTACAATTTGTACACATGAAGGCCGTTACGAGTTCGTGATAATACCTTTTAATTTGAATAACACACTCTTCGCCTTCCAATGGTAATACCTTTTAATTTGAGTAACACACTCTTTCGCCTTCCAATAAGGACACTGTTAAGAAATGTGGTTAGGCCTAACTCAACCCTACAAAACCGGCTTGTAAGGTGAGGATTGCCCCCACTTATAAGGACATGTTCAGGCCATATATTGTCCGATGTGAGACTCTTAACACACCCCCTCACGTCCAGGACTAGACAACTGGAGCGTGGAAATAAATGGCGGGTGGCCCGATAGCGGAAACCATAGAAGGTGGCCCACCGGATCTTAAACGAGGCTCTGATACCATGTTAAGAAATGTGGTTAGGCCTAACTCAATCCTACAAAACCGGCTTGTAAGGTGAGGATTGCCCCCACTTATAAGGACATGTTCAGGCCATATATTGTCCGATGTGGGACTCTTAACAGACACCATGGTTTTTCATAAATAGCCTCCTTATTAGGAACAATATCAGCATGGTTCCTATCTATGTATAGCAAACCTTTTAGGGTCCTTGATATCAAGCAACATCCAAACTAATGCATCCCAATGGTTGTCACAGGGAGAAGTGGGGAAGCATCTCATATTACATATCGACAAGATATTTCTAGTCCAGTGACTTTGGGAGAATTAAGTCTTCCCACAATTCTTTGATACCTTCGTGACACCCCTAATATTGAACCCTTTTGGAAGTTTTTATAGTTCCTTTTAATAAGATTACATTCAAATTTTCCATTGCATTAATTATTTCCTTACTAAAAAATCTCTAATTTCTCTACATCATTTTTTGTAACTAATGACTTAGAAATAAATATTATGAAGGGTAAATTTGGAAAATCAATACAATTTGTTAACAAATCTCAGCTGGTTTTCCACTGCAAAACAATATAATTTGTTAACAAATCTCAGCTGATTTTCCACTGCAAAACAATACAATTTGTTAACATATCTTAGAGCTTTAAAGGAACTCAAGATAGTGGTAAAACTCCCATTGAAGTTGTATTGTGACAATAAAGCTGTTATAAGCATAATTCACAATTTTGTTCAACATAATCGAACAAAGCATATTGAGACTGATCGTCATTTCATCAAAGATAAGATAGATTCTGACACTCTCTGCTTACCATTTGTTCCCTCTTATCAACACACAACTGATATCTTAACTAAGAGTTTGACAAGGACAACATTTGAATATTTGATCAGTAAGTTGGACATGATTGATATCTATGCACCAATTTCAGAGGAATGTTGAAATATAATATATTATTTTCTTTTCTTAATATTCTATTATTTTCTTTTCTCCTATAAAAGGATCACTTTTATTCAAAATAAAATACAATCAATATCATTCTCAACATTCACCTTTGTTAATTCACGGGATTTAGTCAACAGGGTTCGTCATTTAGTCAACATGGCTGTTTGGTTTCAGTCAAGCATTTTTGTTTCTTCCTTCAAATATGTCTATAGCATTCTCCCTAGGGGATCACAAAACTAGCTTTTATTGCGGTAACCTTAATTCCAAGAAATATATTTAATTGATCTAGGACTTTTAGTTTCACTGCTGAACAAGTGTTGTTTGTACATTAATTTATTACAAGTAATGTTATCACATTTGAAATGGGAGAACTTTTAGTGGTAACTTGTCTTATAATTAACAGGTCTCTCTCAAACCAGCCTATTTATTCTAATATTTTCAATTCCATAGTTAAAATCTCCTCTTTAATAGCTTTTAGTCGTGAGACTCCTGTCACCTAATTTTCACCATTATTTGCATGTTTGTATTTAGTTTCTATAGATGCTTTTATGTTCTTTCAGGAAAATAAATGTTCCATTCTGTTCGAAGTTAAGCCAATACTTGCAAGTGATGCTTAATAATGCTGTCAGAATCATTCAAGAAGACAGTGGTCACCTGGCCAGTGGCTTAAGTTATGTTCCTACATGTGAGGATACGGGTTCTCTCGCCGCTATGGTTCATTGTTTTCTTTCATCACCTATATTTTGTGAATGGAGGGATCAAAATCTGGACTTTGTTCCATTTAACGAGGTCATCCAATCTGTGGAGAGACTTTTGAAAGCATTTGTTAATCTATATGATGGTTATTCTCAGCACTTGACAAGTCTTCGATCTGATATGATCATGCAAGATACAGCTTCTACTGACAGCATGCAAAGTTCTTGCTCACATGACATAAGTAAAAGCAGGATTGTAGATATGGAGTTGGATGTTAATGACGATTCAAGAGACGCGGATAGTTTACTTGTCAAACAAATTGGCAGTGGTGTGTCATCTTCTGCAGAGAAGTGGAAAGTTGGCATGATATCACTTATTTCCTGTTTTTTCTCTGCTTCACCTGTTCTGACGTGGGATGCACTCTTTAAACTAATGGAAAAAGAGTATGACCCCAAGGTATACTCTTGACACAGTCATATTTGCTTAACATTTGCAAATTTCTTGTTTCAATGCTAACATTTTCTTTGTTATTGAACAGTTTCTATCTATTTACAAAGTTCTTAGATATGGATGGAGGGATTTTTTAAAATTATTTTATATTGTTGAAATTGAAATTATTATTTATTTAAGTGACACTATAGCTATTTTACAACTGTCCCCAAGGGAGTTTGAACTTCGTCTCTCGAGGTTACAAGACAATGTCTTATCACTAAGTTGACATCTCATGGACAGGTGAAGAGAGATAATTACGGCTTTCTAATTGTGATATAAGATAAAAGAGTGATTTAACAAAGAGAATTGTTTAGATACATACTTGATTCCTAATTCTACTTAAAGTAAAACTAACTTGTATAATTGTTCAACTCCTCAATCCTAATCCTAGTTAAATAAGGAAACAAATAATGTAATATAAAAACTATTGAAATCAGTCCTAAGAAATAATGCAAGACATTCCAAATTGAAACCAGTCTTATTGGAATCATCAGCTTAAATTTCTTGGCAACTAGTCATACACAACAAGAACTTAAGTTTCTTCTAATCCTCCACGAACCATTATCAGAAGCTTTATACCTGTAGAAATATGGAATATTTTATATATTTTGTAAAGAATACATAAGAGGTATTTATAGACTATAAATCTATCTAAATAAGGGAAGGGTAATTATTCTCCATATAAATGCTAATTTAGTCATAATGACCTGTACAGGACAGCAGCTCATAATGAGCTGTATTATGAGCTGTATGATATTCAAAATATTCTAATAATAATAATACTGATATTACAACACTCCCCCTCAAGCTGGGGAATGGATATCTATCATTCCCAGCTTGCAAGTAAGATCTCGAAACAGCTCCAAGGGAAGTCCTTTGGTGAGCACATCAGCTAACTGAAGTCCTGATGGGACATACTGTGTAGAAATAAGACCACTATCCAATTTCTCTTTGATGAAGTGTCGGTCTATCTCTATATGCTTTGTTCTGTCGTGTTGGACTGGATTGTGAGCAATACTAATGGCAGACTTATTATCGCAGAAAAGTCTCATAGGAGCGTCATACTTTATTTTTAAGTCATCTAGAATGATCTTCATCCACAACAATTCACATACTCCTTGAGCCATGGCTCTAAACTCTGCCTCTACACTTGATCTGGCAACTACATTCTGTTTCTTGCCCCTCCATGTCACTAAATTTCCACCTAGAAACATACAATATCCAGTGGTGGATCTCCTGTCAACAATCGACCCTGCATAATCTGCATCAGTATAAACCTCCATAGACAACTGCTCACTTTTCTTGAACAATAGTCCTCTTCCTGGACTCATCTTTAGATACTGCAAGATTCTATCCACTGCCTGTAAGTGTCTCTCCTGAGGGTCATGCTTGAATTGACTGACAACACTAACTGGATAAGCTATGTCAGGCCTGGTGTGAGATAGATAAATGAGTTTTCCCACAAGTCTCTGGTATTGAGCTTTATCAACCCTTGGGCTTTCCTCATCACTCCCAATCTTGTGGTTTTGCTCTATAGGCACTCTAGTGGGTTTACAACCCAACTTGCCAGTCTCTTTGAGAAGGTCAAGGACATATTTTCTCTGACAAATGAAAATGCCTTGTTTTGAGTATGCTACCTCCATACCTAGGAAATATTTCAACTTTCCAAGGTCTTTCATTTCGAACTAAGCTGCCAACTCCTTCCTCAAGTTCTTCTTCTCAAATTCATCATTACCTGCTATGATCATATCGTCTACGTAGACTAACAAAAGAGTGAATTTACCATTTTGAGCATGCTTTATAGAGAGTATGATCACCTTGGCTTTGTTTATAACTCAATGACACCATTACATGAGTGAGCCTTCCAAACCAAGCCCGAGGTGATTGCTTGAGCCCATATATGGCCTTCTTTAACCTGCAAACCTTATTACTTCCTGAAGTAGGGTCATATCCGGGTGGGATCTCCATATACACATCTTCCTCCAAATCTCCATGCAAGAAAGCATTTTTCACATCAAACTGTTGCAACTCCCAATCAAAGTGAGCTGCTAAGGAAAGAATGATTCTTACAATGTTCATTTTTGCTACGGGAGCAAATGTCTCTTCATAATCAATTCCATAGGTCTGGGTGTATCCCTTTGCAACTAGTCTCGCCTTATATCTGTCGAGTGTGCCGTCGGATCGGTATTTTACCGTATATATCCACCTGCAGCCTACTGTGCTCTTGTCATTTGGCTTCTCAATAATCTCCCAAGTCCCATTTTTCTCTAGTGCATGCATCTCTTCATTCATGGCTCGAATCCAGTTCTTATCCTTCAATGCTTCTTGTACTGATGCAGGGACTCTAATAGAGTCAATAGCTGAAATAAAACTCTGATGCTGCACAGAAAGCTTTTCAGTAGACACAAAATGGGATATAGGGTATTTGGTACAAGACCTTTTTTCTTTTCTCAAAGCAATAGGTAGGTCATCAAGGTTTGGCTCACAAGAATTACTAGGCTCAGGGTTAGGAACACTTACCTCAGGTTCAGACGATTGGACTTGTTGGGGCAGAACGGGTTTACCTTTCCACCTTTTTTGCTGGAACTGTAACTTGTATTTGTCAACATTATTTTTTACCGGTATTGGTACATCACCACCTTCCTCCTTAGGCATCAAGGGCTCATGTATTACAGGAAGAACAGACAACTCAGGAGACGGCTCTGGGTCCTGCATTATAGGAATAACAGGAAGGACAAACAACTCAGGAGACGGCTCTGGGTCCTGCATTAGAGGAATAACTGGAAGGACAGACAACTCAGGAAACGGCTTTGGGTCCTGCATTAGAGGAATAACTGGAAGGACAGACAACTCTGAAGACTCAGCTTCTGGATTATTCTCCCCCTGAAGCTGAGGACTGGGATAAAAAGACTCAGATTCCTGAAAAGTAACATCCATGGATATATAGACACGACGACTAGGAGGATGATAACACTTGCACCCTTTCTTATCTGAAGCATATCCTATGAAGATACATTTAATAGCCCGAGGATCTAACTTACCCCGATGAGAACCATGAACATGGACAAAGGCAGAACAACCAAAGACACGATTCTGAAGACTTGACATAATGGGCACGGACGGATAGAATCGAGTCAGGACCTGCACAGGACTAACACCAGTTAACACCCTAGAAGGTAACCTATTGATTAAATAAGCAGAGGTCAAGACAGCTTCCCCCCAATAAAATTTAGGAACATTCATTTGAAAGCTTAATGCTCGGGTGATTTCAAGAAGATGACGATTTTTCCTTTCAGCAACCCCATTTTGTTGTGGAGTGTCAACACAAGTCAACTCATGAACAACACCATTAGTTTTGAGAAAATTGTGAAGATTTTGGTTTACATACTCCTTACCATTATCTGACCGTAACCTTTTAATAGGTTTCCCAAACTGTGTTTTAACCATTTGAAAAAAGTAAACAAACAATTGACATACTTCAGACTTATCTTTCATAAGAAAAACCCATGTAACCCGAGTACAGTCATCAATAAAAGTAACATACCATTTTGCACCAGAAATATTGGAAATGGATGAAGGCCCCCATACATCAGAATGAACAAGATCAAAGGGTTCGACACTCCTAGTATCACTAGGGGAATAGGTTGCTCGATGGGATTTGGCAAACTGACACACATCACAATGAAAGGAATCAGTCGACACTTTGGTAAATAAGTGAGGGAATAAAGACCTGAGCATGCGGAAAGGAGGATGTCCAAGACGCCTGTGTTGGAGCCATATTTGAGTGTTTGCCCATGACTCTGAACCAGCCTGATGACACTTGCTTTCCTTATGAGGTAGACAATATAACCCGTTCTATTCCTCAGCAATTCCAATCGTCTTCCCTGTGGCAAGGTCCTGAAAAACACAATGAGAATGAGAAAAGGTCACAACACAATTCAAGTCTTTAGTGAGTTTATGGATGGACAAAAGATTGTTAGAAAGCTTAGGGACATGAAGCACATGATTTAGATGGAGAGATGGGCTTAGGCGAATGTTACCAGATCCGACAATCGGGGTTTGGGACCCATTTGCAACAGTAATATGGCGTTTATTAGGTAAAGGTGAATAAGAAAAGAGATATGACATATATGGAGTCATGTGATCGGTTGCACCAGAGTCAATAATCCAGATATCTTTAGAACAAGAGGCATTTAAAGCTAAGAAGCTAGAGTTCTTACCAGTCATGGTCAGAGAACTAGTGTTAGAGAACTTACTTAAGGAGTCCATAAAGAGAAACAAACCGTCTCGAGCCAGGAGAGGATTGAGATCTACTGTTAGGAGAAGATTGAAGGGCTGCCAACGAGAAACACCAACAAAGATGACAACCAAACAATCAAAGGCTGCAAACAGCAAGAAACAGAGGTACATCAATGAAGGCTGTCCTGAAAAACAGAGGTACAACAATGAAGGCTGTCCTGAAAAACAGCAATGAAGGTGAAACAGTTCGGATCTGCACCGGCGGTTGAGCGATGCACGACGGCTACAAAGTCACCGAGATCACTAGGGTTCCAAGAGAAAGGGAACTGTTAAGAAGTGTGGTTAGGCCTAACTCAACCCTACAAAACCGGCTTGTAGGGTGAGGATTGCCCCCACTTATAAGGATATGTTCAAGCCATATATTGTCCAATGTGGGACTCTTAACACACCCCCTCACATCCAGGACTAAACAACTGGAGCGTGGAAATAAATGGTGGGTGGCCCGATAGCGGAAACCATAGATGGTGGCCCACCGGATCTTAAACGAGGCTCTGATACCATGTTAAGAAGTGTGGTTAGGCCTAACTCAACCCTACAAAACCGGCTTGTAGGGTGAGGATTGCCCCCACTTATAAGGATATGTTCAAGCCATATATTGTCCAATGTGGGACTCTTAACAGGAACCTCAGAAAAAAAAAAAATAGGACCCTAATAAGAATGGCTAGTGTTTTGAGCGCGGAAGCAGAGCCCCTGGAATCGGGTGCTCTGATACCATGTAGAAATATGGAATATTTTATATATTTTGTAAAGAATACATAAGAGGTATTTATAGACTATAGATCTATCTAAATAAGGGAAGGGTAATTATTCTCTCTATAAATGCTAATTTAGTCATAATGACCTGTACAGGACAGCAACTCATAATGAGCTGTATTATGAGCTGTATGATATTCAAAATATTCTAATAATAATAATAATACTGATATTACAACAATACCAAACAAATATTTAGGATACCCAATAAATAAATAAAATTAAAAAGTGTAACTAAAGCTGGTGTTTGTCACAACCATGGATAAATTTCTCACAAAACAACTCATCAGTGAATAATAACCTTAAATACGACTCACCACGGGAGACTGGTATAATCATTTATTTCATCACTAATTGTTTGTAATTGAATAATATATTTCAAGTATCTTAAAATACTATCACTAATCTCTTAATACAAGACTATTCTAATCTAATGGGCCTAACAAATAGACTAAAAGCCAGAATATAAATTACTACTAATAATAGTAAAAATAACTTATTTATAACACTTTCCCTCAAGCTGGTGAATGAATATCTATCATTTCAGCTTGGAAACAATTTTTTCAAAGTTATTGCAGTTCAACCCCTTTGTTAGAAGATCTGCAAGGTTGTCTCGAGAAGAAACATATGGAGTGCAAATAAGACCACTATCTAACTTTTCTTTGATGAAGTGTCTGTCAACTTCAATATGTTTGGTTCTATCATGCTGCACTGGATTTTGGGCTATGCTAATAGTAGATTTATTATCACAATAAAGTCTCTTGGTTCATCGCTCTTTATCTTCAAGTCTTCTAATATCATTTTCAGCCAAAGTAGTTCACATATCCTTTGTGCCATTGCTCTGAATTCTGCCTTAGCATTAGATCTAGATACAACACTTTGTTATTTACTCTTAAAGGTCACAAAATTCCCACCTAAAAAAGTACAATATCATGTAGTTGATCTTTTATCCACAACTGACTCTGCATAGTCAACTTCCCTATATGCTTCAAGACTCACACTTCCATTTCATTCAAACAAAATTCCTCTACCTGGAGTTTCTTTTAAATATCGCACAATTCGGAGCGTAGCTTGTAAATGAATCTCCTTTGGGAATTGGCTAACTAAGCTTACACGTAAGCAACATCTGGTCTAGTATGTGATAGGTATATAAGTTTTTCGACTAATCTTTGATACCTTCCCTTATCAACCGAAATATTTTCTTCTGCATTCCCCAACTTTACACTTGGATCAATTGGTGTACTTGCAGGCTTGTATGTTGTCTTACCCGTCTCTTGTAGAAGATCAGTAATGTATTTTTGTTGAGATATTAAGATTTCTTTCTTAGAGTGGGCAACTTCAATTCCCAGAAAGTACTTCAATTTTTCCAAGGTCTTAATCTCAAACTCCTTAGCCAAATGTTCGCCTAACAATTGTTGCTCTTCTCATCATCACCTGTTACTATAATGTCATCCACATACACTAATAAAACAGTTACTCCCCTTGTCTCAGAGTGTTTGATAAATAGAGTATGATTTCCTTGACTTTGTTTAAAGCCCAAACCTATCATAACTTTAGTGAATCTTCCAAACCATGCTCGTAGTGATTGCTTTAACCCATATAAAGCCTTTTTTAATTTGCACACAATGTTGTGGTAGTAAGTTCATAGTATCCAAGGGGTACATCCATTTAGATCTCTTCATCAAGTTCTCCATGAAGGAAGACATTTTTCACATCAAATTGATGTAAATTCCAATTGTAATTAGTTGCTATAGATAATATCACCCTTACGGTATTCATTTTAGCAACTGAAGCAAATGTCTCTAAGTAATCTTCTCCATAAGTTTGGGTGAATCCTTTGGCCACCAATCTTGCCTTGTACCTCTTAATAGATCCATCAGACTTGTATTTTACACTGTATACCCATCTGCTCCCTACAGGTTTCCCAAGTATTGCTTTTATTCAGTGCCTCCATCTCCTAGTCCATGTCTTGTTTCTATTTCTTATCAGACAATGCCTCAGATAAAGAGTTAGGTATCGTTATAGCGTTTAAACTTGTGAGGAAGGCCTTATGGGTGGATGAAAAAATGTTCAAAACTTAGGTAGTTAGATATAGGGTAAAGTGACTTTTTAGTACATTTCTGGTATCTTTTCTAAGGGCAATTGGAAGATCTAAATATTTGTAGTGTGGTGGTAGTACTGAGTTGGATTCTGTTTCTTGTTCATGAGAAAATTCAAAAACTGAATCGCTAGTGCTTGAAGGGTCGGAAGAAGTTACCTCATGTAATGTCGGATTGGATTCTTAGATATGAGTAGATTCAAGAATGTTCTTCTTTCTTGTATATACTAAAATTCTTTCCAAATGTCACATCAGTTTCAACATTTCCATTTTTTTCCAAAATCAAGTTCAGTCTCAACATTGTCATCATTAGTTTCAGCCTCAACTTCCGGTTCAAAAGTAAGGTCAGGAAGTAGAGAAGACCCATCTTCCTTACTTATATTCTCCCCCTGAAGATGAGTTTGAAGGAAGTAACTTTCTTATGGAAGGTGACATTTTGTGAGACAGTATTTATGAGATGATGGATGATAACATTTGTAACCCTCTTGGGTAGAAGAGTATCCTATAAAGACACATTTTAACGCTCTAGGATCAAGTTCCCTCTACCATCACTATGGATTTGGACAAACGACGTACACCTAAATATTCTAGGGGTCAGATTATTTGAAGTAGACACATCAGAATAGAATGAGGATAAGACTTCCATAGGAGTTTTGGAGGCAAAGACAATAGAGGGTAAACGATTAATGAGATACGATGCAGTTAAGACAACCTTGTTCCAATACTTAGGGACTTTATTTTGGAGTATCATAGCACATGTTTGGTCTAACAAGTGACCGTTCTTTCTCTCAGCAATCCCATTTTTTTGAGGGGTTTTAACACAAGAAGACTCATGAATAATACCTTTTTTTTTACACAAAGAATTAAGATCGTGGTTAAAGTAATCTTTGTCATTATCGGACCTAATTCTCTTAATACTCACAACAAGCTGATTTTTAACCATAGATAAGAAGTGAAGAAACACAAAACAAACTTAAGATTTTTGTTTTAACAAGTAGACCCAAGTAATCCGAGGGCAATCATCAATAAATGTTACAAACAAACGAGCACCTGATATATTTGAAACATTCGACGGACCCCAAACATCAGTATGAGTTAAATAAAATAGAGAAGTACTCATTTTACTATTGACTTGAAAGAGACATACTTGTGTTTAGCAAGTCGGCACACCTCACAACAAAGACTCTCCACATCCAAACTTTTAAATAGTGAAGGAAATAATTGTTTTATGACTCTAAATGATGGATGACCAAGGCGATAATGATACAGATAGACCTTCTCTCTGTTGATTTTAATTGATTATGAATAAAATGGTTTGTTGTTGCTGAATAGATTTAGAGGGATATTTTGGTTATCCAAGTAATACAGGCTATTCCATTCTCTAGCCTTTCCAATTGTCCTCCCTGAATTCTTGTCCTTGAAAACACAAGCATTGTTATGAAAGACATTACATGATAGACCAGTTGTGAGTTTTTGTATGGAAATTAGGCTAGTGGACAATTTGAGAATACGAAGAACGTTTCAAAGGATTATAGACGTGCTTATCCTTGCCCATCTATAGTTCTAAGGTTAACATCTGCAATGGATATTTTTTTGTTGCTAGGACATGGTGAATAAGTAGAAAAATGTGTGGGTAAAGGTGTTGTGTGGTCAGTGGTTCCCGAATCCAGTATCCAATATTGATTAAAGGGTTTATCTGAGGCATTAAATTCAAAAAAAATTGAGACTTAACAAGAAGAAGTGAAAAAAGAAACATACATGAATGTACCAACATAGAAGTATCTGTTGGTTTCTCTAACTTACTAAGGAGGGATCTCAGCCTCTCTTCTTCGTCTTTGTTGAGTTGAACCAATTCTCTTTCTGACATATTGATGGATGTCATGCAAATGTGTCTGACTCAATAGAATAAAAAAATCAGCAAACTAGTTGTAAAGAGGCCTGCAACCTTCAATTGCTTATTTTTTTAAAAGTGAATAGTGCCTCCCCGATGATCAGTGACACAAATGAAGAGTGTTTCTGTCGGTGAACAGTACCACAGATGAACATTATTTGTGTATTGAACAGTACTGCCGACAAATGAACAGTACCATAGATTTTGAAAAAGAACCGCAATTAAGACGGCTAGGGTTTTGAGAAAAGAACCGCAATTAAGGCGGTTAGGATTTTTTTATGCGGAAACGAAACCCTCTCGAACGAGAGCTCGTGATACCATGTTTGTAATTGAAAATATATTTCAAGTATCTTAAAATACAAGCACTAATCTCTTTTTATTTGACTATTCAAATTTAATGGGCCTAACTAATGGACTAAAAGCCCGAATAAAAACTACTACTAATAATAAAAATAACTTATTTACAACACTAATACATCACAATTTTGACACCATTCTCAATTGTGTTTGGGATGGTAGGGGACAAATTGATTCTAGGACGTTGAGGGTTAGAATGTTGTTGCGATAGACTGAGACAAACTTAGTATGGGATAGCTGGGTTCAAACTGCATTTGGTATAGCTGGAGGTAACAAGAAGAAGGACACGATAGTTCAACGGACTAATCTTAAGCTCTTGACAGTCTGTGGAAATTGTTAAGAGAAGGGAAAAATTCACTGATAAAGAGAGCCTCAGAGAAAGAGTAACCTGAATTTGTGCATGGCCAATGCGAACAAATGAATAATGGCGATGATAACATTGTTTTATAAAACTCAAAATTTTAGGAAATCCAGTAGTAGACAAGC
This sequence comes from Vicia villosa, assembly GCF_029867415.1. Lineage (NCBI taxonomy): Eukaryota > Viridiplantae > Streptophyta > Magnoliopsida > Fabales > Fabaceae > Vicia > Vicia villosa. Next base: position 299,282 of record NW_026706052.1, read on the forward strand.
TAAGGATCGTTGACAACTTCACTTGGTCAACCACCCTAGAGTTGAAGGGGGAGTATTAGAGATACATACTGGGATGCTATCTTGTACTGAGAAATTGGGCTTTGACCCAATCTTCTCCTATTTCTCTATGTCAGAATTCTGTTAGGAAGTTAGTTACATCTAACTGTCTATAAATACTTTATTGTACATGTACTATTAGGATCATCACAATGAAATATACACTATTCTTCTAAATCTAACTCTCTACTAATAACAATTACAAAATTCTTTATTGTAATTAAAAAGTGCAGATATAAGGAAATCAGTCCTAAGAATTAAACAAACATATTCTAAATTACTCTTAAGACATGATTAATTTGTTATAAGACATTTCTATATATTTTTTACACCTAACATTTATGTGATTTTCATTCTTTCTAAATTCAGGTGCGTGGAAAAATATTGCATCATCTTTGTGAACATCCTCATTGGTCCTCTTCCTCAAGATTAACAGATTTGGTATGAAAATAACCGGGTTTAGATTTCAATAAACTATTTGTATGTGACATCTATCACAGTTTGCCACGTGTTTTATAGGTTAATGTAATGAGCAATATCATTACTGAGCAAATTGGACTTAAGCTTGCTTGCGGAAATGTTTTAACTTCTACCCATGCTTTACTATCTAACTTATCTTCCCTCGATGCTGTTGGTAAGGAGAACTGTGGCTTGTATTCCAGTGAAGTGGAAACTGAACAGGTATCTTTGAATTTCAATATATTTGGATTTTTGGATAAGACTGCTCTATAGATAATTAGAGCTTTCTAAAAAAATTACATAAGGCTGCAACTTAGATAGAAAATGGGAGAAAATGAAGAAAGTACCAAATTTGTTAAACCAAATCTACAAAATTAAAGTATTATAGAATATCAAGTTAAAAATGCGTTTAAAATAATTGTTATTATTGTATAGATTTACTATAAGCCTATCTTAGTCTAAATAGGAATATAATCTCTTTTTTTTTTATTTTGTATTTATTACCTTAAGTCCATATAAAACAAACTCTATTGTGTAGTTGAAACAAAGTTTCGTTTCAACATCTGATGTATATCTATATACTCACTGTCCTCTGGGGACAAATGCTTCCGGCAACCATGTTTCCTTTTTGATTTTAGCCTCTTGCTGCCATGTTACACCTTTCTTGCGTGTTCCTTATGCTGTCCAATGGCGCTAGAGGATTTTCTGTGTGAGCACCACAATCAAGAGAGTAATATTCTGCTGGTCTATGTAACCCTGAAGTTGTAAGTATACAAGCCCATTTACATGCTGAAACTCACTTGCATGTTTTAAAGCTCGGTCTTTGCCTCTGCCACGCATGACGGGGCACCTTGAGAGTTTGCCAAGGATTCTTCCTCTGTCAGACCATACTAGTCCTAGTTCTGACCTTACTTTCTTATTTTAGGACGTGGGAACCCATCATTATTCTTGCAAATGGTCTCCGAACCCAATCCCCTAGGGTCGAGATTACTTATCCCCTCTGTAGACTATCAGTTGATTATGTTATGATGTACCTGGATTTCCCTTTAATTTACTCGTTATTAGTCGGTTAGTTCATTCTCATGATTGATTACCTTTTTACCAATAATAGCCACCCCCGACAAATGTCTCATTATAATCGATGCTATATGTTTGAGAGTATCCTCTTGCCATTAGTATGGCCCTAAATCAATCAAGGGTGCATCTAGTATGTGTTTGAATGTATAGATGGTTTACTTGCATCCAATGGGTTTCTTGCCTCCTTGCATCCTTTTAACAATCTCCCAAGTTTCATTATTTTTTCTTCAAATGGTTTCATTTTCTCATTCATAGTTTGAACCCAATTTTTATATTTTAATGCTTTTTGAACAAATGATGGGATTTTCATAGTCCACAACTGCAATAAAACTCTTATAGTGCGGAAAAAGATGTTTAGAAGAGATAGATTGAGTAATAAGATATTTATATTTTGCACGACTTTTTATCCTCTCTCAAAGCCATGGATAAATCATTTGAATCGGTATCACAAGTATCAGAATCGGAGAATCACCAATAAAGGAATCATTTTAGTACTTACGTACGGCTCAGGTGATTGAAGTTATTTTTGGAGCATGTCGAGTTAACATATTCTTTGATACACTTGTGTTGGCTCACTAGCCTTATTCTTTGCTGGTGTTGAAGGTGTTGATTTCTGCAAAACTAAAGAAAAAGGAGGAGCCGTAACAAATATTAACTCAGGTTTAGAAGTTGAGTCCGAATCATGACTCAAAACTGGCGACTCATATTAAGAAACAAAACTAGGAGACAGAACAAAAGCAGGAACACAGACTGAGTGTATCAACGATGCTAGGGCCAAGAACCAGAAACTTAGACTCAAACTCCGAGTTAATGATGTTCTATAGATCTTCTTCTGACGTATTGAAGGTTAACGTCTCTACAATCATCAGCACGAGTATGAGAACCATCTGCAATGATAAAATAAGTAATTCTGGAAGGAGAGTTATTAGTTAAAAAGATTGAGAATCAAATATCATATGATGAGTGGCACCAAAATCAAGAATCCAAGTTCTCCATGAGCTAGTATATACAACACTCAACGTTGAACTTGAAACCTCTAGATCTTCTTCTGACTTATTGATTTCGGTCAGGGAAGGGAATGCGACTGTGTCTTGCTCAAGAGAATAAAAAATAGTCTGAATCGCGTTAACAATGCTGAAAGTCTGAAAAAACAATAAAAACGAGCAAGAAAACAAAATACACTGGTTTTAAATGAACCACAGACCAAAATGCTCAGATTTGAGAATGAATTGCCACAATAAAAAGAGGTACGTCTGTTCTACCTGTGACTGAAGATAGGAGACAAACATCACCGGGCAGGGCGGCACGTGTCCTTCACAGGCCAGTGAATTCACTGGAGAGGAGATGCGTACGGTGGTACACGAGTGTGTCTTCGGTGAAGCGTTTTGAGGGTATAGATGATTTTTGTCCGAAAGTAATCTGTACGGAACAGTGTTGATGTGGGTAAAAATAGGAAAGTCCCAAGACCCAAACAAGGCGAAGGCAGTGGGTGACATCCATCGACAAAAACACGAGCAAAAGGTTCAAAGAAGCTGCATAGAAAGCTGCATTACTGCAATGGAGGAAAAAATAAAAGAAACCACAAAGGCGATGGTTAGAGTCTTGGCTAAAGCAAGGCCCCTAATATTGGGAGGTCGTGTTGCCATGGAGAAAATATATCTGATATATTTCGAAGTTATGAATAGCGTACATGCACTAATTTGTTAAAATAGGCTATTCTAAACCTTATGGGTCTGTTTAATGGACCAAATACAATTATTATAAATATCACACGTTATTTACATCACAAACAATCTTTTTCATCTGGTTATCAACTTGTACATGCTTAATGGCAATTTTTTTTTATAATAGTACATATTTTCATTATGCCGTAATTCTATATTTGTACTCTGTTTCATATCTTAGCATGATGCTTCTGTTCAGACATTATTTTGGAACGAAGGTGGTTTGTTGTTATATGGTGATGTTATTATTATCGATTTAAGTATTTATTGATTTAATCATGCAGTGCTTTCAGTCACTGCGAAACATGGTGCATAGCCTTTCAAAAGTTGATCTTGATTGGTTTGGGCGGGTTAAGCTTATTGATTGCATCTGTCATCTTATTTCACTCCATCCTCAATTTGGTCAGGTGATTTTTATAATTTTCATGGCCTGTTTTTTTTTTTTTTTTTTGATTTTCTAGATACCGTGAGAATGTCCTAGAGATGAGAGAGAATTGGGAGAGAATTTTGATATGTTTATGGTGAAAATGTTTTTTGCTGTCTTATTTCAGTTATTATATCAGTATCTATCAAAATTTCATTAGACTTACCTGAACCTATTAAAAGTTACAATTTCAGATGCTACTGCCTAATCATAATCTTACTATAGCAAGTGTTGGTAATAGAAAAATAACAGCACTGATTTACTCGCTAATCACTACATAGTGACACTTTGTATTAGTTGTAACTTTAATACTTATCTGGTTATTCTTTGTTTTTTCTGTTTTGACAGACAATGATAGAAAGATTACTTATGATGCTCAATGATATGGATTATCGAGTTCGTTTATCATTTGCAAGAAAGGCTGGTGTTCTTTTCCAAACATGGGATGGTCATGAAGAGCTTTTTCAGGACTTATGGTAAGTTTCACTTCAAATGATCACGACACCGTAATACTTCAATTGAAATGAGTTTTTCACAACATGATGCTCATATTTATTGTTTTACAATTAGACCTTATTTGGGGAAGTTTTTGGAATTTAGGGTTGTAATTTTTGTTTTATTTATTATTATCCTTCAATTGAACTGAGTTTTTCACAACATGATGCTCATATTTATTGTTTTACGAGTAGACCTTATTTGAGGAAGTTTTTGGAGTTTAGGGTTGTAATTTTTGTTTTATTTATTATTATCCTACAATAGTAAACATTTATTTTCATTTCCATGTGTTAGGATACTAATGTTATTGTAGTATTTGTTGTATCTAAGCCTTAGGCTTCTAGCTTAGCTCTATTAGTACGACTGCAACTGCCTCAGGCAGTTTTCTGTTAGTGCTAGCTGTATCTTCTTTATGCAGTTACGGTTACAATTACAATTATCGATCATATTTCTTAAGAATTGTGATTTGGGTCTAACTCAATCCTACAAAACGGCCCTGTAAAGTGAGGATTTCCCCCACTTATAAAATATGCTCTGGTCACATATTGTCCGTGAAACTCTTAAAACACTCCCTCACGTCGAGGTGTGCGGATATAAAGAGTGGGTGATTCGATAGCAGAAAACCAATAGCAGGTGACCCAACGGGTCTTAAACCGGGCTCTCATACTATCTTAGAATGTGTGGGTTGGACCTAACTCATCCCTACAAAACTGACTTGTAAGTTGAGGGGTACCACTTTATATAAGCCCATATTAGGCTCTATCTTTAACTAATAGTTTTGGGCGTGAGAGGGTGTATTGGGTGAAACCCATGTCCCACATTGGTTAAAGATAGAGCTTAATAAGGGTTTATACAAAGTGACACTCCTCATCTTACAAGTCAGTTTTGTTGGGATGGAGCCCAATCCACACTTTCTAAGACATTTGTGTAAATGCCGCTCTTGAATCTCTTTAGATTCTAAATGAAAAATATTCAAATTTATTCTCCTTAGGTTTTCTAAATTCTATGAATTCATAATTCTAAAACCAGGTATCCTTAGGTTCTAGTGGCCACTCAGTGAATCATCAATTAGTTCCCCATTCCCCAAGAAAATATTCATATAAGGATATCCATGATCATTCTTTGGCTTTGGTTGTTTTCCCAGTTCCAATTTTGGTGTTCCTTTGGTGGTCTTTTCCAAAGGAAAAACTATCAGTGCGAAGGAAGTGCTAGCTGCTGGTCCTCAGCCTCAACCTATAATAGAAACAGTTTTGATTACTCTGATGCATGTTGCACTGCATAGTGAGAAGGTGGAGTTAGAGGTAATCATATTGATGTCACATTTCTTTTTTTGCTTACTTTAAAAGTTTTTTGATCCATTCTTGTGCTGCTGTCTAATGTTATTCTAGTTTATGATACAAACTAGTTAACTTTTCTTTTTATTTAGCAGTGCTATTTGTTTCCTTTCTGATTCTTGATTACTTTTTTCAGGCTGTTTTTATGATATGTGTGGTTTCTGCTGTTGATCCTTGTCAAAGGTACACAAAATATTTCCCCGTCATTTTAAAACCTTCACTTTTTCTTATATCTTCCGTTATTTGTTCCAGGGAATTGGTCAGCGCTGTACTTGACAATCTTTCTAACGAGCTTCAATATTTGAGTAGAATGAAGGTAGTTGTTTTTGATGTCTTTGTTTTAGTTTGACCATGTGCAATGACTATTTGATTGTAATTGCCTTTCCTGTTTCTGTAGTTTGGTGTTACCAAATTTACGTTTGTGGCATTAGGTTGAAAAATGTTTAAACTTGATTTAAAAGTTTGACTTTTTACTTTTCTGAAAAGAATTTTTTTTAGTTAGATGCAAATGCAATTGTAATTTATTTTTTATAGAACCCATTTTGCTTTTAAGCTGCATCTGCATTCTAGACCTTAGATTGGGGCTTACAAAAATTATTTCATTGGAGCTTCAAAAAGCTTACGAATACTCAATGGTTTCTTTTGACTTCAACTTTCTTTTATGCAGTATTTAGAGGAACTTTTGGGATCACTTCTCTTTTGTTGGGTAGCTTGTGGTGTAAGCTTGGCTGCACTTGTTGAGGTAATTTGTTCATTATATATTTTACAAAGTATTGAGCAGTGTTATCAAATAGTGGCTTCGCCATAATGGTAAATATCGGCCAATATTGCAAATTTGTCCGACATAGTTTTGCCTTTGGTACTGCTCTACATAGCCTGTCAGTTGTGAATGCAATACATGTTTCTTATATATAGGACATCAACAAACTGCGGGTGATATTTTAAATTCCATTTGAAATTTGATAACAAATTCTATGTTTCCTAATTGAAAAGTTGAGCAATGGTTTTATTTCTAGAAGATTTCTCATTAGACCCCATGGGTCTCTCACGCAATCGTTTTAAGTCCTCCTGCTTCCGTAGATGTATCTCCGAAATCACCCATTTTTTTGTTTAACGTTGTTTTGTTCCGTAGATGCATCTACGGAAGCGTTAAAACATGGGATTTTCCAAATTAATTGAGAAAATCTCAAATTAATTGGAAAAATCTCAAATTAATTGGTAAAACACAAATTAATTTCCCAATTAAGTTGGAAAAATCCCAAATTAATTGGTAAAATCCCAAATTAATTTTCCAATTAATTGGGAAAATCCATAAGATAACAGAATATTCCGTAGGTACATCTACATAACACTCTATTTTCAAACCCTTCTGTAGATGCATATACGGAACTTGGGATTTTCCCAATTAATTGGGAAAATCTCAAATTTCACTATGTTTTTAACTAATTGGAAAAATCTCAAGTTTCACTATGTTTTTAACGCTTCCGTAGTGCATCTACAGACATTTTTTTTTGCATAGTAAGGGTGCTTCCGGTTGTGCATCTACGGAAGCAGGGGACAAATATGTTTCATATATTCTAAACACCCTTCTCAAACCAGCGGTTGAGGAAAGAGTGATATTAGGGCGATCGGAAATGACTGGTGTATAACAAAAGCTATTTACGTGGATGTGAGTTGGCGACTGCAGTTGGAAAGGAAGAAATGATTTTGTGAGGGTGAAGGCAATCGGAAATGTCTTTAGTGTACCATAAAGGCCATTTGAGTGTCTGCCAGTATGGGGACGCAGTTGGAAAAAGAAAAATGCCATGCTACCATCGAAGGGTGAAACACACTGCAGGGCGTTTGATCATTTGGTCACGGGGTATAGTGCCTTGCGCGTGTGTTAAGACAATAAGGAGAATGTTGGTCGCGTAGATAGGGGTCATGTCCTCACATAGCGGCGGTTGGTGGTCGCGTAGATAGGGGCCATGTCCTCGTATAGCGGCGGTTGGTGGACATGGGTGCTGTGGAATTAAACGGTAGGTGACCCAAATAGTCGATATATGAGACTTGGATTTTCCATACACCCGCTTACGCTCAACACGATTGGGACTGATGCGCATATATAAACGGTGCATTGCTCGAATCGATAGGCTCTTGATACCATGTTAAATTTAGAGTTTGGCGTAACTCATCCCTATAAAACTGGTTTGTAAGGTGAGGGGTGCCTCTATATATAAACTCTTTTTAGACTCTATCTTTAACCAATGTGGAATTTGGGTTTCTCCCAATACATATAGGTTTATTGTATTCTAACACTCCTCCTGAAGCTGGAACATATATGCCATATGCACCAATCTTGTCACAAATAGATTCATTCCAATTTAGTAAATATGTCAGTTAATTGATAATTTGAATCCCCAAAATCAGTTATGATATTTTCTAAAAGAACCTTATCTCTTACAAAGTGACAATCGATCTCTATGTACTTAAGTTCTTTCATGAAAAATCAGGTTGGAGGCAATATGTAGTGCAGTTTGATTGTCACAAATTATTTTTTTGTCTTGAAGTCTCCTAGTTTGAATTGTTGAAGTAATTGTTTTATCCACATGAGTTCACAAACTGTTGCTGCCATAGCACGATATTCCGCTACTGCACTAGACCTTGCAACTATGTTCTGATTTTTGCTTCACCATTAGATCAAAATTTCTCCAATGAGGATACAATACTCTGAAGTCACCTTCTATCTACTGGTGATCCTGCCCAATCATCACCAGAATAGCCTATGACTTGGGTATTATCCTTGTTTTCATAAAGTAATCCTTTACCCGATGCACTCTTTATATACTTAAGAATGCAAATCACAATGTTGCTTAGGTGTGTCACTAGGTCGGTAATCAAGCAAACCAATTTCTTCTAGTATATCAAGAGCATATTTTTGCTGAGTAATAGCCACTCCTGTCTTGGATTGAGCAACTTTAATATCCAAAAAATATTTTAGTGACCCCAAATCTTTAGTATGGAAGTGTAGAGACAAATGTTTTTTCAACCTCCTGATGCAAACCTTATCATTACCAGTGATGATGATGTCATCGACACAACCTAGCAGGTAGAAGCAAGTGGTTGGTGAAGAATGCAAAAAGAAAACATGAATGGACTTCCCATCTAGTCATGCCATACTCTTAGGGCATAATGCTACACCAGCCAAACCAAACACATGGAGGTTGTTTCAAGTCATAAATAGATCAACGAAGTTGACATACAAGTTGAGAAGCACCACCACTAACAGTGAATCCTGGTGGTTGCCCAACCTGCATTATTGACACCACCTACCAATTTTCGCAAGGAATCAGAGGGAGCGTAGTGAAATTGAAAGTGGAAGAAGAGGCAGCAACAGATTCGGATCCATAAATGACGATCTACGCGCGGTTAGAGACGAAAGATTGCTAAAAAGTCACCAAAAATGAAAAACTCCTCAGACTGTGGCAGAGGGGGGGCCCTGCGGTGGTCGGTGCTCGAAGCTGGTGGCTAGGACTACGGCTGCAGAAAAATGATCGGCATGCTTGCCGGGAGATTTCACGGTGGTGGGTCGCAGTGGATAAGGGCCCAACTAGCTATAGCAAGCTTGAAAGTGTATAAAGCAGTGGCTAGACAGATGATACATAAAAGAAGAAAAATGCCGAGCAGCACTAGGATGAATTACTACTGATATAGAAATCTGTAAATTTTTTGTATACTCTTATCATAGTATTTGTAATTATAATGGTGTTATGATAAATACATTGAATGTTAATGAAGAAGCACTCACCTAGGAAGTTGTATATTCTAGGAATAGTAACAACATAGACTGTCTACAGGTTTACTTAATTCTAACAGTATGTTTTGTCCAACTACATTTAATTTAATATTGTTCTTGTGCTATTTCATCTTCTGATTCCACTACATTTAATTTAATACTGTTTTTGTGCTATTTCATCTCATAGAAAGCATATTTTTTCAAGACTTCCTTATACATTCCCCACGGTAGTCTTTTTCTTGATTAGTATGATAATGTAAAACATTTTCCATGGTGAAATTTTTATTTTGGTAACGGTTTTCATTTGCTGTATTCTGATGAAATTTTTCATTGGTATTAATAATTTATTTCTTGCTCTACAGACTAGGCATCTTTTTGTACCAGATGCAGAACCGGGTCATTTCCTTCAGTATTGTTGTCCATGGCTTCTTCCTGCTTTGCTTCTTCATCAAAATAGTTCTGATCTTGATTGGGTTACCAAGGTGTGAGCAGTTTCCATAGCTGATGCTATATTTCATGTTAATATATAAAATGGAAGCTTTTGGATTTCATTCTGTAGGAAATAAAACTTATAAAGGCTTCAATTAGATGATGTTATGCTCTCAAAATAGCCATTGATTTAAAACTTTGCACCATCTCTTTCATTGCCCTTCCTGGATCACAGATTTTTATGTGCAGTGTCTGTATGTTTTTTTCTCTAACTAAGTTCCTTTTTGCAGGTCACTTGTCAACCTATGACAGTTCTTATAAAACACCACTTTGCTTCAATATTTTCAATTTCTATGGCTTTGCATTGCAGTAAGAAACCAGGAGCAGAGAGGGGAACTCTTGTGCTTCAGAGTTCTATTCTTCAGTTTGGTCAGATATCTGAGAATGAACGGGACAAACTCATAAAGAGACATATGGTCTGCTTCTCTGCTATTTAGGGCTGGCTTGTTTTACATAAAATAATATTTATGGATGACAGTCTTCTCTGTTTATTGTAACATTTTAAACTGACAATTATCTTTTTTTATATGAATTCATTAAATGAGGAGAAAATAACTTTTCTTCCTTAACTTATTGAATGATAAAATATTTTTAGAAAATTCACCATTTTATATAAATAGTGTTTAGATCAAAATATTTTTCAGGATCAGAACTACCTCAGGGAGAGAGCACAGCCCCCCACTTATAAGTTATAATTGCTATTTTGGCTATATCACTAGTCAAGGTAGAATCT